>NW_024870923.1:600000-1139239 GCF_019054845.1 Dipodomys spectabilis
TCTACTTGAGAGTATTACAAAAGGAAAAAAAAAATATGCCATTTGAAGGCCAGCATAGAAAAAAAGAAATAACATTGTTTTACAGTGTTCTACTTCAAAGACACAAAGACATGGAGTTTTAAATGTCTTATGCATGGATATTTACCTCCTGAGATGATTCTTTTGTTGCAAAAGTCAGATATCCATTCCTTTATTCTGGTCCTGAGTTCGCCATAGCAATAAGGATTCCAAAAAGAAGGATCCAGTAAGTATGATCAGCAAAAGGAGCCTCTTTTCAAACCAGTGTTTTAAAGATGGTCCCAAAGAAATATATGCATTTTCTTTTGTTTGCTTGTTGGTTTATTTAATTTGTGCCGCTTCTGGGGCTTGAACTCAGAGGCTGGCCCCTGTCCCTGAACAGGTATCTTTCTTGCCCACATGCCCCCAAAGCTAGTACACTACTGCTTGAGGCAAAACTCCACTTCTGGATTTTTTGGTGTTTAATTAGAGATAAGAAATTGACAGATGCTCCTACCTGGGTTGGATTTGAACTGAGATAGTAAGAAAGCTAAGTGACATCAACTGTATGAACTTCTCTTTTGAACCAAGAAATCTAAGGTGAAGTTTATTATAAAGGTAATATATGAACATTTTTATAGAAGACAATATGTCCAACAAAGAAGCCATAACTTAACTCAGCAAAAGTAGGTCCACTGAATCATATTGGAAATTTTTTTCTGCTTGTGAAGATTACTATTGACTTCATCATACCTTTTGGGGAAAATTATAGTCATATTTGTCCTTTTTCTGTGGGTATTGGGGCTTGAACTCTGATCCTGGACACTGTCCCTCAGCTCTTTTGCTCAAGTTGAGTGCTCTCCCAGTTTAGTTACAGCACCACTTCCGGGTTTCTGGTGTCTAATTGAAGATAAATGTCTCATGGACTTTCCTGACCAGGCGAGACAATCGTCTGGTCTCAACCTGCTGAGTAGCTAAGATTACAGGGGAGAACCACCATCACCTGGCTCATATTTGCATTTATGTGCACTTAACGACACTGTACACAAATAATGGAAATTTGAATCAAATGATGACATTGCAGCTTTTCAGAAAATTTGAGGTAGCAATAAATATGTCATCCTTTTCCATGTTGTTACATTAATGACTCATGTGCTATTGGACTCTTACTTTACCATCCTCTGATGTCTGTGGCAGTGGATTTAGTATAAATAATTGTTAGTAGAGAAATAGAGAAAGACTGAGATTTTTAGAAAACAAAGGAGATCAGATATGAAAGAACAACTTAGAATGAGATACAACTTATCACAAAGAGATTAAGAACTAGCCTAAGTGATTTAGAATGCTAAAGGCAATGAAGAATAAGCCTAGTTGATAAATAGTTCTTCAATAACCAAATATGGTTCCCTAGAAGAGTTTCTGGTATAATTTAATAATTATTATCATTTATTTCTTCCTTCTGGATTTATTCCTTCACTTCTATCACAACTATTAATTAGCTGGTGCCTTTTTGGTGCCACAACTGACCAAAAAGTTTTCCAAATCTCACTTATACTACCCTTCTCATTGTGATTAGCAGTGACCACTCAAAAGCCTGCCATCTTTGAATTTCCAGGATTAATCTTCACCTGATATCTAAGCACATTCCTGATTTTAATTGCCATGACCTATTAACAAAACGCTTTTTTTCCCTCAAAACAATCTTCTAATATAGGTAAAGTACATGAATTAAGAACTATTGTTAGGTCATCGTTGGAAGGAGCAATTATATATTCTCAGTGTACGTTCTTTATTTGACATTTACTAGCTAAATGAATTTTTTGGCCAGTCCTGGGGCTTGAACTCAGGGCCAGGGAACTCTTCCTGAGATTTTTTTTTGCTTAAGGCTAGCACTCTACCACTTGAAGCACAGCACAATTTCTTTTGCTGTTTATGTGGTACTGAGTAATTGAACCTAGGGTTTCATGCATGCTAAGCAATCACTCTACCATGAAGCCAAATTCCCAGAACCCTAAATGACTTTCTTAAGATGGCATTACTTTTTCATTCCATTACTATATATTATAATTTAGGCTAGGTGGTAGAAATGGAAATGGAAAAAAATACTAAGTCCTGTAAGGCTGACATTCCTATCACATCACTAAGGAAGTACAATGCTAAGTCCTGCAGGACTCATAGGGCTGTTGCATGTGACATTATTATGTAAAAAACCATGAACAGTCATCTCTGACATCCATAACATTCTGCTTCCACTTTCAAGTTCAAGAGCCAAAAACTAAGCCTTTTTATTGATTAGGTTGTTTCCTCAGAAGGAAGAAATAGGATGTGGAAGGTGATGTTAGAAAAATATTCATATTGGCTCCCAGTCCACATTTTTTGCATTTTTAAAAAGTGCTACTGATGAACTCCCACATCTGCGTGACTATGCTGTCTGTACAAGATGTGGATAAATGAAGACATTTATTCTGGTGGATAGTCACATATATTAACAACATCCAGTTCTGGAAAAAAGTTACTAGTATAAAATATTGTATATAAAATCGTTTCATGTCCTCGTGGAACAAGATGTAGTATTGAAATGATTTCTCCAGATTTCTTTGAGATTTTATGCTGTCTCAGTATTAAAATGTTCTCTAATTCCACTAATATACAAGCATTAAAAACATGATTTGAAGATCTCAGTGGTTTTAGAAACAAAAGTGCATAATAGTATCCTCCTAATATTATAAAGATAGTTTATGTTATTTTGATTTACAGTTTCTAAGGTAATAAAAAATAAGGTAAAACGGAAAGAGTAACTCAATTTTCTCTCCTTCCTAACTTTCCAACAGAAATTAGAGAATCCAGTAAAGATACAGCAATCCCAGGACGGTATAGGATGTTATAGGATCACTAGATGGAGAAAAAGAAGTTAAGAAAAATGGGTCCCATGGAACAGTGGGAAACAAAATCTACATCCAAAGATTGTGATATTGCTAGAAAATAGTTTCTACTATGCTAAGTCTTTGATAATTTAACATAGAGAAATGACAAAGTTCAAGTTAATTTGTGCTCTCGTTTTTACTGTACATGAAAAGAATCTAAGGCTTGAAGGAAACTCTGTCCCTGAATTTTTCAAGTGTGTTCTTCACTCATATAAAACTTGTCTGTAAACTTCTAGTTGAGAGTATTACCAAAGGAAAAAAATTATGCCATTTGAAGGCCAGCATAGATGAAAAGGAAATAACGTTGTTTTATTTTTTTCTTTTATTTCTTATTTTTATTGTGAGAATACCGTATAGAGGAGTTACAATTACATGGGCAAGATAACGAGTACATTTCTTATCAAGCATTGTTGCCTCCTCTTTGTTTCCCCTTCCCATCCCTTCCCATACTCCCTCCGTTCCCCACACCTGATCCTCCCCCCCACACCAAAGTTGTAAAGTTCATATTTCCGCATAACAATTTGTACATCTCATTGTTGCAATGGGTCCACCTGTATCTCTAGTTAAACTGTGGGGGAAGGACATACAAAGCAACAAAGAAAGCATCTTAGAAATATGTTAGAAACAATTGCATGAAAGGAAACAAAATTTGAATACTTATCTTGGGGTTCATTCCCCTAAGATCAAGAATCCCACATCAAGAAAATGTGGTAGATATACACAATGGAATTCTATGCCTCCATCAGAAAGAATGGCATTTGTTAGGAAATGGAAAGTATTGGAAAAAATTATGTTAAGTGAAGTAAGCCAGGCCCAAAGAAACATAGGTCCCATGGTTTCCCTTATGTGAAACAACTAGTATATGTCTGAGTCAAGCAGAAAAGGTCAGATAAGGTGATGTTAGGGGAATAACGTTGTTTTAAAAGTGTTCTTCAGAAAAGAAACAAAGACATGGAGCTTAAAAAGTGCCTTATTCATAGATATTTCACTCCTGACATGATTCTTTTGTTGCAGGAGTCAGTTATCCATTTCTTTAATCTGCTCCTGAGTTCTCCATAGCTACAAGGATTCCAAAAAGCAAGATCCAGTGAGTATGATCAGCAAAAGGAGCCTCTTTTCAAACCAGTGCTTTAAGGATGGTCCCAAAGAAATATGTGGGTTTTTTTTATTGTTTGCTTGTTTGTTTAGATAGTGCTGGCTCTGGGGCTTGAACTCAGAGGCTGGACCCTGTCCCTGAACATTGTCTTTCCTGCCCACCTGCCCTCAAAACTAGTACTCTACTGCTTGAGCCACAACTCCACTTCTGGCTTTTTTGGTGTTTAATTACAGATAAGAGTTTGACAGACTCTCCTGTTTGTGTTGGCTTTGTGATATTTTTAAATCCAAGTTACATAAACTGTATGGACTTCTCTTTTGAACCAAGAAATTTTTGGTGAAGTTTATTATAAAGCTAATATTTGACAATTTTTAAAAGAAGAGAATATGTCCAGCAAAGAAGCCATAACTTGACTCAGCAAAAGGTGCACTGAACTATTTAGGAATGATTTTCTCCGCTTGTGAAGATTTCTATTGACTTCGTCATTCCTCTTAGGGAAAATTAAAGTCATATTTGTCCTTTTTCTGTGGGTATTGGGGCTTGAACTCTGATCCTGGACACTGTCCCTCAGCTCTTTGGCTCAAGTTGAGTGCTCTCCCAGTTTAGTTACAGCACCACTTCCGGGTTTCTGGTGTCTAATTGAAGATAAATGTCTCATGGACTTTCCTGACCAGGCGAGGTTTGAAATACAATCGTCTGGTCTCAACCTGCTGAGTAGCTAAGATTACAGGGGTGAACCACCATCACCCGGCTCATATTTGCATTTATGTGCACTTAATGACACTGTACACAAATAATGGAAATTTGAATCAAATGATGACATTGCAGCTTTTCAGAAAATTTGAGGTAGCAATATATATGTCTTCTTTTTCTATGTTGTTACATTATGACCCATGAGCTATGGGACTCTTACATTAGCATCCTCTGCTGTCTCCATATGTGGACTTAGTATCAGAAATTGTTCATTGAGAAATAGAGAAAGACTGAGATTTTTAGAAAGCAAAGGAGATTTGGTATGAAAGCGCAGCATAGAAGGATATACAACTTACCACACAAAGATTAAGAACTGGCATAAGTGATTAGATTGCAACGGCAATGAGGAATAAGCCTAGTTAATAACTAGTTGTTCAATAATCAAAAATGCTTCTCTAGAACAGTTTGTGGTATAATTTAGTTATTATTATCATTTATTCCTTCCATCTGGAGTTATTCCTTCTCTTCTGGCAAAACAATTAATGAACCTCTGCCTTTTTGGTACCATGACTTACCAAAAAGATTTCCAAATCTCACTTATACTACCCTTCTCATTGTGACTAGCAGTGACCACTCAAAAGCCTGCCATCTTTGAATTTCCTGGATTAATCTTCACTTGATATCTAAGCTCATTCCTGGTATTAATTGCCATGACCTATTAAAAAAATGTTGTTGGTTTTTTTTTTGTTCAACACAGTATTCTAATATAGGTAAAGTCCATGCATGATTTAAGGACTATTGTTAGTTATCAGTTATTATTAGTTATCATTTGGAAGGAGCAATTTTATATTCTAATTATGATTTTTTTATTTTGCATTTACTAGCTAAATGACTCTTTTGCCAGACCTGGGGCTTGAAATCAGGGTTAGGGAACTGTTCCTGAGCTCTTTTTTTTATTTGATCAAAGCTAGCACTTTACCACTTGAGACAAAGCACCCCTTCCAGTGTACCTTTTTCTGGTTATGTGGTACTGAGGAATTGAACTCAGGTTCATGCATGCTAAACAATAACTGTTCCATGAAGCCACATTCCCAGAGTCCTAAATGACATTCTTTTTTTAATATTAATAAGTTTTTTTGTGAAAATACATTGCAGAGGGGTTACAATTACATGAGTAAGGTAATGAATGTATTTCTTATCAAACATTGTTGCCTCCCCCTTTGTTTCTCCTTAACATCCCTGCCCACCAATCGCCCCCCGGCCCCCCACCCCCGCCAAAGTTGTAAAGTTGGTTTTTCGACATAACATCTTGTTGCAATGGGACTTTCTTAAGATGGCATTACTTTTTCATTCCATTAATATGTATTATAATTTAGGACAGGTGGTATAAAAGAAACTGGAAAAGAATACTAAGTCCAGTAAGTCTGACATACCTACAGATTGTGAAATAGCTAGAAAATAGTATCCACTATGCTGTGTTTAATATTTTAGGTTTGATTACAAAAACTTTCTTCTCTTAGGAAATGACCCTTTATTAATACTCAAGATTTGTAGCTTATAACCCAGAAACAAACAATGCTTCTAAATGTAAACAAGCATGATACTAATAGTAACCAAGCCTGCTTCCATCGCTATAACAGATAAATAAGAATGATCTTGGGGAATAAACAGTCTTGAACTTTTTCATACCTTTCCTCTTCTCCAAAATGAGAAGCCCTAGTCAAGATATGATAAACATTAATAAAGGATTTTTATATTTTTTCTTGTTCACACCAAAGCAAATATACTTTCCTCTTTGCAAGCATGACTTTGAAAGAATCAAACCCTCAAAATTATTTTATAGATAAAACTTAACTGCTTTGGCTTAGATGTTTTCCTGCCTTTGGTTGTTGCTTTCAATTATTTTGGCAAATACATAGAAAAACAAGTTAAATCCATTATGCTTATGTTGGATTGCTCAAAGTCAAGCTGTCTTCAAACAAAGTTGTCTGTTCCCTTTTTCACTGATAATAAAAGTTTAATTATTGCTCTTTAAATCCAACAAAAACGTGATACTTTATCTTATATTCTCATTGAAATCGGTGAAAACAGGAGTGTGATTGTTTTTTAATTGTTTTCAAGAATTTTCTTTGGCTATATTCATTATTACCTTTGTTCTTGTCTTCTAATCAAGAATACAGGATTACCCAAAAATCTTCCTAAGATATAAGATGTTTGACAGAAAAAATAGATGTATAATTAAAGATTTTCATCTCTTAAGAGACTGAAAAGCTCAGAAGACATTTTGCTGTTACTGGCATGGTTAAGATGAATTGAATGTTCTGGTTCTTAAACTAAGTGAAATACATGTAAAATGCTACAGTTGTTCCAAACAATGGTTTTGGCTTATACTTTTCTGCTCCAATGAGATGAAACCTCTGACAAGGTTGGAGGGCATATCGATTTTAGGGTAGAAGGGTTAATGTTAGAAAGCCAAGGTAGATTCCTAAAACAGAATTTCCTATCACGTATCAGTTAATTATACTTAAGGTATATAAGTATATAAACATACAAATATGAATTGAGTGAGAAATGTGTGAGTTACAAAATTGATTCAATGACAACTAAATCCAGAACACACTTCTCCATATTTATATAAACTAGTATATCTATTGAGGATTTAAAAAATTTTAGAATATATATTTTAACATTTATGGCAAAATATGTGTTTATTTGTAACTGTTTATTTTTAATTTTTGTCAGTCATGGGGCTTGAAATCTGGGCCTGGACACTGTCCCTCAGCTCTTCATCTCAAGACTAGTGATCTACCACTTGAGCCACTGCGTGTTTTTTAGTGGCTCATTGTTGATAAGAGTCTCATGGACTCTCTTGCCTAGGCTGGCTTTGAACCATGATTCTCAACTCTCAGCCTCCTTAGTAGCTAAGGTTACAAGTATGAGACACTGGCACTTAGCTACATAATTATTTTTACATATTTATGAAGTATTGAGTGCTAATCCCATTCATTTATATGTTGTGTAATGATCAAGCTACATCATATCCATTAATTTCTGCATGTAACATTTCCTTTTCGTGAGAATGCTCAAAAACTTATCTTTTAGCTGTGAGAAAATATCTATCCATAATGTAATCACTTTGCTTCTTGTGGTATACAATTAATATATTTACTTTTAGTCATAGAAGTCTGCTAGTTAAAGTTATATTAAACATGAATTGTAAAGTGAAAGAAATTCATGGTTCCATTACTTGTTTTAAGAAAATAATTATGGGGCTGGGAAGATGGCTCACGGGCTGGGAAGATGGCTCAGTGGTAGAGCGCTTGCTTTGCATGCCTGAGGCCCTGGGTTCGAATCCTCAGCACCACATAAGCAAAAATAAAAAAGCCGGAAGTTGTGTTGTGGCTCAAGTGGTAGAGCGCTAGCCTTGAGCTGAAGAGCTGAGGGACAGCGCCCTGGCCCAGAGTTCAGGCCCCATGACCGGACCCAAAAAAAAATTAAAAAAAAAAAGAAAATAATTATGCCTTTTGTTTTCAATTGTATTTCTGTGGGAATGTGTAATATTCATTTATTTAACTGTTAAAATTGATAACAGTTACATTATATCAAGTTGAATCAAACTTGTATTTGAAAATTGCACTTAACACAAATACACTTCCACTTTCCTCTACCACATAATTAAAATAACAGTAAAGCAAAGATTGGTGTTAGTCATTCACGTGTACAATCCTAGAACTCAAGAGGCTGAGACCTGAATATTTTAGTTCAACGTCTGTCCAAACAGACAAAAATATGAAAACTTATCTCCAATTATGCAGCAAGAAGCAGCAAGTGAGGATGTGGCTCAAGGATAGAGTGTCATCAGGCATGAGCAAAAAATACAAGGGAGACCATTAAACACAGAGTTCAAGCCCTAAAAATGAGATATACACAAAAGACAACAGCAAAAATGTATTATGAACATCAGTAATGAAGACCAAATATTAGAAAAGATCATAAGAAATGTGTAAATATCTGGAAGACAGAAATCATTTGACAGAATTTTGATTCATGAGAGAGAAAAGTCGCAATCTCTTTTGCACAATCTCATTGTAGTCATTTGTTTTGAAACCTGACTCTTGGGTAACATGTGAAAGAATAGTCACAGTGCCTGTGACTATGCACTACCCCACTCAGCATCCAGTTTCTCTGTTTCTTGATAGCATTTACTATGGTCATTATTGAATTACATGAAGTAATTCTCATACATGCTTTATGATGTCATTTTAGTTTTAATGTGCATTTATTTGATGACTGATGATGCTTTTCTTGTGCTTATTTTTCACAAGATGTATTTTGCTGGTTTCTAATTGATGTTCTTTTAACCATTAGGTTTTGAGAGTTCTATGTAGAATCTAGATTTAAGGCATTCTTCAGGATTTGCAAATATTTTTTCCTTGACTATGTGTACTCTTCATCATATTATCATCATCATCATCATCGTCATATTAGTATTACTATTATTACTTTTGTACATGTACATATGTTTCTGGGGCTTGAACTCAGGGTGCCTGGTATTTGTTGCAATTTGTTAACAATTCACCATTTGAGTCGTGCCTCACTTCTGGTTTTTTGCTGATTAAAAAGAATTAGATTCTCAGGGACTTTATTTTGTGGGCTGCCTTCAAACAGCAATACTAAAATCACATCCTCCCAAGTAGCTAGATGAGATACATGAGCCATCTGCTAACAACTTCTATTCACTACATGTATATGAGCTTTCACAGACTAAATTCTTCCATACTTTTATTGAGTGCAAATATATCGTTTTCATTTTGCATAATTTTAATGCCAAATTTAAGAATACTTCATCTCCAAAATTATCAAGACATCTTCCTTTGCTTTTCATTTTCATCATTCTTTTTGTTTTATATACGTTTTAATCCTGCTAGAAGTTAATATTGAATAAATTGTTATGTGTAAGTCAATGTTCACTTTTTAATTTGCCCAAATTCTGTCTAATCTGTCACCACTTATTAAAGAGAATGTCATTCCACAAATATTTCGTTTAACCCTTATTAAATATTCCTTGATAATATTTATGTGGATCTAATCTGGTACCCTACAGACCCATTGAGCTGTATAATCTTTCCTCTACAAATATAACAATTTTAAACTTACACCTTTAAAATTTGACATAGAAATATATCTTTCTTTGTCAGTGAGTCAAAGATTGCTAGTCAGGTGTTTTTAGAAATTGTCATAAACAGAAATAAAACTGTGAAGCTGGCCACTCTTGGCTCTTGCTTTTAATTCTAGCTGCATAGGAGGCGGAGATCTGAGCATTGCCGTTCAAAGCCAGCTGGAACATGATTGTCTGTAAGACTCTTATATCCAATTAACCACCAGAAAACTAGAAGTGGCACAATTGCTCAATGAGTAGAGCATTCACTTTGAAATGAATAGCAGAGGGATAGCCCCCAAGGCCAGATTTCAAGCCCCAAGAATAATGATAAAAAAGGGGAGGAGACAATTTATATGTATCCTCCAATCCACAAAAATTGTATGTCTTCATTTATTTAGATTTTTGCTTTTATATTCAGTATAGTGTAATTTTCAATGACAGTGGGTGAACACACTTTAACACATTTTGACGATGTGTGAAGATAGCACAAAGAAATTCACAGAAAATTGTTGAAACATAAAAGGCAATAGGAATGGAGAAAGAGAAACGGTTAATCAGGCCCTTCATCAATATGTGCGAGTGTAAAATATTTCAATAAGATTTCTTCGTACAATTAATATACACCAATTAATAAATATCTTCCAAAGGCTTTGGTATTCAAGTATGATATAAAGGATAAATACACATTCTGTGGTGAAATGAAAGATAGATGAGAAAATACATACTTATATTGATTGTGCAAATAAACTACGAAATTTGGTCAACATTCTGAGGGCTCATGGCTCATTGGACTAGAAGGCTGCTGGTATCTAATACTAAAATGTTAGACTTGTGTCTATCTTTACGATTTCTTAATACTATTGCTTTTTTAGTCAGTATTCCTTTTTATTGTTGTTGTTGGTTGTGGTGGTCTTGGGCCTTGAACTCTGGGCCTGGGTGCTCTCCCTCAGCTCTCCAGCTCAAGGCTAGAGCTCTACCACTTGAGCCATAGAGCCATTTCTGGTTTTCTGGTGATTTATTGGAGATAAGAGTCTCATAGACTTTTCCTGCACAGGCTGGCTTTGAAACTCGATCATCAGATCCCAGCCTCCAGCGTAGGATTAGAGGTGTGAGCCACTGGCGCCCTGCTCCTGTGTACAACAACTTAACCATAAAATAAAATAAAGTAAAATCAAAAAAGTACATGTTTGGCAAATAATTTAAAATGATAACTTACAGACAAATGAAAATAATATTATACGTATATGCCTATATACATATATGTACACATCTGTATATACATATATATGTATATATAGGTATTTGTATTTATACAAATATAAGTATGAATCTATACATATGAACACATAGTGTGCATACATATGCATTTATTTAAATAGACTTGAATCAGAAATATATTAAGAGCCTATTAATGTCAAGGAAATACTATAACCATCCTGAATAAGTTATAAAAAATCCAAAAACGTATCTCTATAGTAATGTATAAACAACAAAGGAACATATGGAAAGATCATAACATAGCTAGGCATTGCATACATATAGAAATTAGTGATAATAGAAAAAATAAGATAGCCCTGCACAACCATTATTTAGAAATTGGAATCCTTATACACTTAAAACGATATAGTCAGTTAAACATACTGGCAATCTTTAAAATATTACACACAGTGTTGCCTCTATGATCCAGCATTTTGAATCATAATTTTATATAATAATAGATTTTAACATATGTCAATGAGACACATATACAAGAATATACATAGCAAAACCTTTTACAATAACATACAATAAAATATTGAAATGCCCATTGAGGATGTTATAAAATTATTCATATGCTTACAAAACAATATACTCTATCCATGAGAAAAATTTACATGGACTTACTTTGCAAATAGTAATATTACATGGGAGAAATGGGTAATATAGACTACATTTTCTAATTACATGTGCTATTTTAAATTGGCCCATCTGTAGAGGTAGAATATGAAATAATAGCTGCTCAAGGGGAGGGTAGGTTGAAATGATGACAGGAAGTGCCTACTAATAAATACTGCAGTATTTTGAGAGGGTAATAATGATAAAATGTTATAGAACTGAAGGTGATGCTCTTGCTCCAACTCTTTATCATTCTAAGAATCATTGTACTTTATCAAAGAATTGCAGAGTGCTTTTGCATTAAACTTAGGAAAAATTTTAGTATAGTAGTGGGTGAATCTGAGTGATAATTTAGAATTTAAAATCACAGAATTCTATAATGTATAAATTTAGTATGTTGATGAATAAGACTATTAATAAAATATGATCTGTGATATCCTCTGAGTGACTATACATGACATTGTGAGTCAGTGAATATTCTACAAAATTATGCAAATTGAGGGATGAGATAGGATTGAGAAGATGAGGGATAAAGATCATCAAGCTGCATTGTATTGGACATGGAATGTGGTTTAGTGGTAGACTGCTTGCCTTGCATGTGTGGGTTTGATTCCTCAGTACTACATAAACAAAAAAAGCTAGAATTGACACTATGACAAAAGTCGTAGAGTGCTAGCGTGAGGAAAAAGAAGCTCAAGGATATTGCCAAGGCCCTGATTTCAAGCCCCAGGTCTAGCCAAAAATAATGCATTGAATTAAGCCAGGCACTGGCGGCTCACGCCTGTAATCCTGGATAATCAGGAGGCTGAGCATTGAGGATTGAAGCCAACCCAGTCTGTGAAATTCTTATCTCCAATTAAATGTCAGAAAAATCTGAAAGTGCTACTATGCCTCAAGTGATAGGGCTCTAGCATTCATCCAAAGGCACTCAGAGACAGTGCCCAGACCCAGAGTTCAAACCTCAGGAGAGAAAAAAGAAAAAAAAAGCTCACTAAGAACTATTCATATACTGTTTTGTCAAACAGAAACTCCCATACAACTACTTAAAGTCAATTAAAATATGATAAAATACATGTCATTTTGGGAAACAGATATAGATAGTATACATGGGACAAAGTAAATTTTATATCATTTAGTTTGAGTTGAAATTCGTACTATAGTCTTCTTACATCAATTATGAAACTGACAATACTGCCAATTATAGGTCAATTTCCTTGAGGAACAAATTGTATTTTGCAGGTTATTTCATAGGAAACCATACAGGTGATTTTTCGCCTCTTATAGAAATATATCTGGTATTTTAAAGTAGATTTGTCCTAAGATAATATTAATTTAATCAATCATTACATTAGGGCGATGTGGGTCACTTTTTTTAGAGTAAACTTTATCACTTATAATAAATGAGAGCATACTGTGACAGTCTCCTATTAATATGACAAAATACTTTATAAAATTAATTTAAAAGGGGGAAAGATTAATCTTGGCTTCTGATTTTATGCATTTCAGTTTATGTTTCTTTTTTCTTTTTTTTTTGGTCGGTCGTGGGGCTTGAACTCTGGGCCTGGTCGCTGTCCCTCAGCTCTTCAGCTCAAGGCGAGCACTCTACCACTTGAGCTACAGCGCCACTTCCGATTTTGTGGTGGTTTATTGGAGATAGGAGTCTCATGGTCTCTCCTGCCCGGGCTGGCTTTAAACCGTGATCCTCAGATCTCAGCCTCCTGAGTAGCTAGGATTACAGGCGTGAGCCACCAGCGCCCGGCTCTTTTTTTCTTTTTATTGTGAAAATACTGTACAGAGAGGTTAAAATTACATGGACAAGATAATGAGTACATTTCTTATCAAGCATTGTAGCCTCCTCCTTTGTTTCCCCTTCTAATACCTTCGCATCCTCCCCCCACCCAATATTCTGCACCCCCACCAAAGTTGTAAAGTTGCACCCCCACCAAAGTTGTACATCTCATTGTTGCAATGGATCCACGTGTATCCATAATTAAACTACTTGTTTTATCCCTTTCCCTCCACAAATTATACCAACCTCAAATACAGGGAAAGCAGGGCTTATACCATGGGGGAAGGACATACAAATCCACAAAGAAATAATCTTATAAATGTGTTAGAAACAATCACCTGAAAGAAAAAAAAATCTGAATACATATCTTAGGATTCATTTCCCTAACATCAACTTATATGACATTTTCTGCTTGACTCGGACATATAGAAGTTATTTCAAATAAGGGAAACAATGGGACCTATGTTTCTTTGGGCCTGGATAAATTCACAATATAATTTTTCCAAGTCTTTCCATTTCCTAACAAATGGGCAATTTCATTCTTTCTGATGGAGGCATAGAATTCCATTGTGTATATATACACATTTTCTTGATCCAATCATCTACTGAGGGGCATCAGGGTTAGTTCCATATCTTATCTATGGTAAATAATGTTGCAATAAACATAGTCGTGCTGATAGCTTTAGTGTGGCCTTGTTTGTGCTCATTTGGGTAAATGCCCAAAAGTGGGATTGCTGGATCATAGGAGAGCTCTATGTACTGCTTTCCAAGGTGGTTGAACAAGTTTACACTCCCACCAACAATGCAATAATGTTCCCTTCTGAACACATCCCCTCCAGCATCTGTTATTCGCGTTCTTGATTATAGCCATTCTAACTGAGGTGAGATGGTACCTCAACCTTGTTTTGTTTTAAATTTCTTTTATGGCTAGAGAGGTTGAGCATTTCTTCATGTGTCTATTGGCCATTGTTATTTCCTCTTCAGAGAAGTTTCTCTTTAAGTCTTTACCCACTTATCTATTGGGCTGTTGTTTCTTTGAAGATTTGTTGTTGAGTGATTTAATTTGAGTTCCATGTATATTTTAGATATGAGACTCTTGTCTGTTGTGAGGCTAGTGAAGATCTTCTACCAATCTTAGGCTTTCTATTAATCTTGCTAGCTATGTTCTTTGCCATAAAGAAGCTCTGCAATTTCATGCAATGTCATTTGTCCAACCTTTCTTTGATTTGTTTTGTTTCTGGGTCTCTATTAAGAAAATTTCTGCCTGTGCCAAGGAGAACTACGGTTTTTCCTGTTCCATCTTGTAATGTTTTCAGGGTGTTTGCTTTCACTCCGAGTTCTTTGATCCATTTGGAGTTCATTCTGGTGTAGGGTGATATATAAAGGTCTAGCTTTAATTTTCTGCAAATAGTTATACAATTTTGCCAGCACCATATACTGAAGAGGCTGTCTTTCTTCCATTCTATTTTTTTAGCTCCATTAGCTGTGTATAAGTCTGTAGGTCCATTTCTGCGTATTCTATTCCATTGGTCCTGAGGTCTGTTCTTGTGCCAGTACCAAGCTATTTTGCTTACTATGGCTTTGTAGTAGAGTTTGAAATTTGGTATTGATATTCCTCCAGTACTGTTCTTACTGTTGAGGATTGTTTTAGCTATTCGCGGTCTTTTATTTTTCTATATGAGTTTTTGGATTGCCACTTCTATTTCCTTGAAGAATGAAGATGGAATATTGCTAGGTATCCAATTGCACATGTAGATAGCCTTGGGAAGTATTGCCGTTTTCACGATTTTGATCTTTCCAATCCAGGAGCATGAGAGTTTTTGCCACTTTCTAAGTTCCCTTTGATTTCCTTTTTCAGGTTTTTAAAGTTTTCATCATAGAGGTCCTTCATTTCTTTGGTTAAGTTAATTCCTAGGTATTTTATCTTATGTGAGGTTATTACGAATGGAGATGCTTTCCTAATTTCAATGACACTTTTCTCATTGTTGGCATATAGAAAAGTCATTAATTTTTTTAATTTTTATTTTTTTTTATTGTGAAAATACTGTAGAGAGGGGTTACAATTACATAGGCCAGATAATGAGTACATTTCTTATCAAGCGTTGTTGCCTCCTCCTTTGTTTCCCCTTCCCATCCACCCCCCCCCCGCAGTCCCTCCAGCTAATCCTCCCCACCCCCCCCCCCCAACAAAGTTGTAAAATTCGTTTTCGACATAACAACTTGTACTTCTCATTGTTGCAACGGGTCCACCTGTATCCTTATTTAAACGTCTTGTTTTTCCCCTTCCCCTCCACAAATTTTACCGACATCAAATACAGTGAAAACAGGGTTTATACTGTGGGGGAGGGACATACAAAGCAACAAAGAAATAATCTTATAAATGCATTAGAAACAATCGCTTGAAAGAAAAATACATTTGAATACATGTCTTAGGGTTCATTTCCCTAACATCACCTTATCTGACCTTTTCTGCTTGAAAGTCATTGATTTTTGAGGGTTAATTTTATATCCTGCTACTTTGCCAAAGTTTTGAATCAACTTGAGTAATTTGGGAGTGGTGTCTGTGGGATTCTTTAAATACATGTTCATGTCATCTGCAAAGAGGGAGACATTTATTTATTCTTTCCCTCTTGGGATCCCCTTTATGTTTGCATTTTGTCTTATTGCTGTAGCTAGGCATTCTAATACTAGATTGAAGAGCAGTGGGACAGTGGGCAACCTTGTCTCGTTCCTGAGTTAAGAGGAAATGCCTTTAGTTTTTCACCATTAAGTATAATGCTGGCTGTGGATTTGTCATATACAGCCTTTATTATATTGAGGAATGTTCCATGGATTCCTAATTTTTCCAGTACCTTCATCATAAAAGGATGTTGGATATTGTCAAATGCTATTTCTGCATATATTGAGATAACCATGTGATTCTTATCCTTGCTCCTGTTGATGTGATGAATTCTATTAATTGATTTGCGTATATTGGACCAGATTTGCATCCCTGAAATGAATACTGTTTGATCGTGGTGTATGATATTTTGGATGAATTGTGGAAGTCGATTTGCCAAAATTTTGTTGAGAAATTTTGCATCAATGTTCATCAAAGAATTTGGTCTATAGTTCTCTTACTTTGAATATCTACCTGGTTATGTGATGTATGTTATGATGGCTTCATAGAATGGGTTCAGTAGTGAACTTTCTCTTTCAATTTCATTGAAGAGTTGGAGGAGTATTGGTGTGAGCTCTACTTTGAATGCCTTGTAAAATTCCGCTGTAAAACCATCTGGTCCTGGGCTTTTCTTTGATGAGAGGTCTCTTAATTCTATTTCTATTTCTATGGACCTGTTAAGATGATTTAATACATCTTGGTTTAGTTTCGGTGTGTCAATATTTGCTAAGAAAAGGTCCATTTCTGCCAAGTTCTCAAACTTAGTAGCATAAAGTTTTGAGAAGTATTCCGTTTCCATTCTCATCTCTGAATTTATTTATTTAAGTGTGTTCTCTTCTTTTTCTGATAAGATTTGCTAAGGGTCTGTCAATTTTGTTAATTTTTTCACAGAGCCAATTGTTTGTTTTATTGATTCTTTCTATGTTTTTTTTGCATTGTAATTAATTTAATTCTGATTTAAATATAATTATTTCTTTCCATCTACTGGATTGGGGTTTGTCTTGCTGTTCTTTTGCAAGGAGACTCATATGCCTCAAATTTTTGGTTTCAGATCACTCCAATTTGTTGATGTAGGAACTCAGAGCTATTAACTTGCCCCTTAGTACTGTCTTGGCAGTGTCCCAGACTAGCTGGGAGTAGTATGTTCATTTTTGGTGAATATCATGAAGATTTGAATTTCCTTTCTAATCTCTTCCCTGACCTACTCGTGATTCAGCACTGTGTTGTTCATCCTCCATGGGTTACAGGACTTTCTTTGGGGGCTTTCTAATTTTACTCCCGTGTGGTCAGAGAGAATGCAAGGTATACGTCTAATGTTTTTCAATTTGGACAAGTTTGCTTTGTGGCCTAAAATATGGTCTATTTTGAAAAATGTTCCATGTGCTGCTCAGAAAAATGTGTATTCTGATTCTGTTGGGTGAAATATTCGATAGATATCTGCTTATTCTAGTTGATCTGTGCCGTTGTTTAGATCTGCTGTTTCTCTGTTGAGTTTTTACAGAGTTGATCTATCTAGTGTGAAAAGTGTTGTGTTAAAGTACCCAACAACTAATGTCTTTGGATTTATCTGGGATTTGAGGGAAAGTAGTGTTTCTTGGATAAATTTGGGTTCTCAATTGTTTGGTGAATAGATATTTAGAATTGTAATATCCTCCTGAAGGAGAGATCCCTTAATTAGTTTGTCATGATGTTCTCTATCTCTTCTTATTAATTTTAATTTGTAGTCTATTTTATCTGATATTAGGATTTCAACTCTTGCGTGTTTATGAGGACTGTTTGCTTGGTAGATTTTGTTCCAGCCTTTCACATTGAAAATGTGTTTGTTTTTATGGGCAAGGTGCGACTCCTGAAGGCAATAGATAGAAGGTATGGCGTCTATGGCCGCCGCCGCCACTGCCACTGTAGCCGTGGCTGCTGGCAAGTGTTCAAATCTGTCTCCTTGCCTGGATTTCCCCTCTCTGGCCTAACTCTCTGTCCTGTGATGACACACTTTGTATGATTCTCTGGCTTAAGACTGTTCATTGGAACACTAAAACTGCTTTCTATGTGAGAGCTTGTTTTGCCTCCAGCTTCTCCACTGCCATCTTCCCGGAACTCCTCAGTTTATATTTCTTATCCTCATTGCTTCCAGTTGGTGGTGACACATTACCCCATGTCAGGAACATGTGATGGAGTATGTGTATTCATGGAAGCCAGGAAATAAAGAAGAGAAGGAATAGGGGTGGGAGAGGGAGAAAGAGGAGGAGGGGAAAATGGAGAGGGAGAAGGAAAAGAACAAGGAGAAGGGAACGTAAAGAAAAAGAAAGAATAGGAAGAAAGGACTTTGATTTTAACATCCTCTTTGATCACAAGTTCTCAGTAACCAAATCTCTACAACTATGCCCACATGAAAGGGTTTACCTTTTTATGGCAACATAATGAAAGATAATTATTAATCTCTATCCTTTATGATTTAGGATTTAATTTCTTGAGTGGTGGGTAAATATTTCTATACATTGCGATAACTTCTGTTCCTAGATATTTACTTGAATTAATCAGAGAAGCTACTTGACATGGAGGTGGTTATACTATTACTGGAGAGCTATTCTGAGTGCAAATTCATTTTATTTAACAGATAAGGAAGCTTCAAGAGATTTCATTTTGTGATTTTCAAAATTGACTATTTCATCTAACTCATAATGACTTGAATTATTCATAATTTTATGATATTTCCATTCAAGTTTTTGTCATCTAAAGTGAGGTTCTTTCTTTCTAGTCAAAGGAATAATAAATACTATCACAATCACTTATTTTTTAATTATTCTATAGAGTAGGTATAATATTAATTTCCTACCATTCAAAAATAAGTTATATTCAAGTCTATAGGAATAATGGCATAAGTCATGAAATATCTTGCTTTATCTCATATGGAGATTGATTCAATTTCTAAAAATCACTGTTGACATAAAACATAAAACACATTTCTGTGAAATGTCTTGGTAATAAAACCTCAGAAATACATGACCAGTATCTAAGATTTTTATATACTCAAAAAATGTATGAATCTATACTTTATGTCAAAAAGTTTAGGTTTAAAAGAAGAGAAAATCATGTGACCGCAGTAGATAATGATTTAATGAAAAATTGCTTCATTCACCCTGACAGAGCCTATTGCTCTTAGCTCACATGAGAAATTTGATTAATGATCCATTTGTTGCTTTTGAATAATAGGATATTTCAATTTGTGCAACGATTCTGTCAGTTAAACCTTCGAGTGTCTATTTTTTCATAAAAATGAAAACTATTTTTCACAGAGCAATTTCAGGTTTAATTGCTAAATAAATATATAAATGTTAATTTGTTAAATTGAGCCTCTAGAATTCAAATAATAAATTTGTTTTATTCATAGATATATTATATCTGTGCTGAATATGGTATCTCAAGCTTGTAATCCTCACTACTCAGGAAGCTGGGGTTCAAAGCCTGCCTTGGCAACAAAGAAATCATCTTATAAATATGTTAGAAACAATTGCAAGAAAGAAAAAAAATTGAATACTTATCTTGGGGTTCATTTCACCTAACATCTACTTATCTGACCTTTTCTGCTTGTCTCAGAAATGTCCCACCCCCATGGTTTAACCCCTGCTTTCATTGTGTTTGATATTGGTATAATTTGTGGAGAGGAATAGAAAAAACATATGGTTTAAATAAGGATTCAGGTCGACCCATTGCAACAGTGAGATGTAAAAGTTGTTATGTAGAAAAACGAACTTTACAACTTTGGCTGGGGAGTTGGGGCAGAGAGGGTGGGGGGAGAGATGGGCAGAGTTGGGAAGCAGAAACAAAGGAGAAGGCAACAATGCTTGATAATAAATGTACTCATTACCTTGCTCATGTAATTGTAACCTTTCCGTACAGTATTTTCACAATAAAAAAATTAAAAAATAAAAAAGCCAGCCTTGTCAAGAAAGTTTGTGAGTCGCATCTCAATTAATCACACACACATCACAACACACACGCACACACACACAAATCCAGAGTGGAGTTTTGGCTCAAATGTGGCAATATCCTTGAGGGGGAAAATCTCACTAAAGGATAGGTCTTGAGTTCAAATCACAAGAATAACACATACAAACAATATTATGTCTAAATTTTTATTTTAGTTTGAAGAAATAATATCAAAAGTAATATTTGTTACATTTCTCACAATTTCTGTGAAGTCGTTTTTAGTACAATTTGTCCTAAGATATAACATAGGTTATTAAAATTAATATTAATATAGTGTATTTATAATTATTCATAACACTTTGGAGTACAACAGTTGGTATTTTTTCTATAGGCATAAGAAACATTGTTAGTAAAAGAAAGAAGGAAGAATGGTGGAAGAAAAAGAATGAAAGAAAGGAAAGAAAGAAAGAAAGAAAAAAGGAAGGAAGGAAGGAAGGAAGGAAGAAAGAAAGAAAGAAAGAAAGGAAGGAAGAAAGGAAGGAAGGAAGAAAGAAAGAAAGGAAGGAAGAAAGAAAGGAGAGAGAGAGAGTTAGGGATGGCGGGAAGGTGGGAGTAAGGAAGGAAGAAAAGAAGGAAGGAAGGAAAAAAAGAAGGAATGAAGGAACCAAGGAATGAAGGAAGGGAGGGAGGAAGGTAGGGACAAAAGCAATTTAATTTATAAAATCTGCTCTTTAGACCAACATAAACTTCATATAATTATACTTTTAGTAAGTGCAAATTTGAAATTTTCATTACTCTGCAAGTTCGCCATGCATGAATGAAACCAACAAATGAAGAATCAGATAAAACCAGATGAATCTGTTTGCAAATGCAGTAAATATGTACGCAAATCTTTTACTCATTTTCTATACATCATCAAATAATTATATGCAAACAATTTACATTTAGTTATAAATATTCTAAAAATTGAGGTAACCAAAGGATTTCAATATATTATATAATGTGAATACTAGTAATTATAGCACTATTAATATCACTGTTCTCATATATATTAATTGTAATAATTTTATTATGTATTTCATCAGAGAAAATAGCACCCTCTGATTTTGGTGTCTGTGGGAGTCCTATTAGTGGACTGTAATTAAAATCAAAGGAGATCTGTATTTGTTGGCTCAAACGAATAATTCTGAAAGCAATTAACTCATCAGAGATTGTTCAAATATATCAGAAGGGCCCTAGTAAGGCTGTCCTATGTTTACATGGTTACCTATCATGTGATTCAAGAGCCACTAAACAATCATACTTCACTTTGCCATCACTATAATTATTCCCATTGTAAGAAGAATCATTCACATAATTCACATGATATAAGATTGTCCTTAAGTAATTATCTTCTATGAAATAATATCCAAATGATACACCACACTGAGTTAAAGAAAAAGTTGCAAAGTGTATTGGACGATGTAACTTCTTCCAGATACATGTGTTGCAATTCTAGTCCTCTGATTGGTGACTTTAGAATGAACCTTTCAAGGATGACCCAGCAATAATGGTCCTAATAAAAGAAGCCGAATATAATTACTCTGCCATGTGAAGGTCCAGCAAATAGATTATAATGAACCAGAAAGTGGACCTCCATAAGACAAAGCATTGGGCTGGGAAGGTAGATCAGTGGTAGAGCGCTTGCCTTGCATGCATGAGGCCCTGAGTTCGATTCCTCAGCAACACATAAACAAAAAGAAAAAGCCAGATGTGGCGCTGTGGCTCAAGTGGTAGATCGCTAGCCTTGAGTTGAAGAGCTGAGGGACAGCAACCAGGCCCAGAGTTCAGGCCCCAGGACCGGACCCCTTCCCCCCCTCCCCGCAAAAAAAGACAAATAATTGCTTTGAATTACCATTTTTATAATCAATGTTTAAGCTCTCAGATATTGGATAATATATTCCTGATATTTTTAAACCATTTACTTTGAAATATTCTATTATAACAGCCCAAAGGCTGACAAAAAGCAAAGCAGTTTATATTTAAATTTCATGAATTCTGATAAAAAAAGTTCATAAAATTTTATTATTTTAATTTTATTCTCCAAGTCTCCAGGTTGAAAATATTTTTAAATGGGAATTGAATTGAGGTTCAACTCTCTAATCAACTATCATAATTAATTTTTTGAATATTTTTATTATGTTTAGTTGTATGAAGGGGTTGCCATTCACTGAAACAGTGTGTGGATACAGAGCATCTTGTTCAATGTCACGCCTTTCAACATTTTCATCCACCCCTCCCAATCCTTATGTATCTCAATATTATGTTAGGGAATTCCTTGGCATTTAACAAAGCAGTGTATTGTGCAATGAACCTGCAATTGTGTTACCGCTTCTACATCTTCACCCCAATTTCACACTACCCTTTGCTTTGTATGTTTCAATTTTGGGAAGTATACAATGGATTCTTGCCTGCACTTTCCCCGTCAAATTCCTACCCCTCTCACATTGCGCCCTACTGACCTCTCTTTCATTACACATTTGCTGATATTTATTTTGTTTGGTTTTGACTTAGTCTTTTAAGAGAATTATAGTATTTTCACTGGACTCTGACACTTCAGACAATTCTTTTGTTCCTCCTTCCATATCATCTAGTGTGTTTACTTTCACATTTATAGGCACCTTGTATCTACCAAAAATGAGGAAAATCATGCTAGATAAGTTTCTCTGGGTCTGTTTTCTTTCACTTAATATTATTTCTAAGTGTTTCATTTTCTTTAAGAATGGCGCAATATTATTCTTTCTGATGGATGAACAGAATTCTATTATGTATGTATATATATTTTTGTATATGTATGTATGTATACATACATACATATATACATACATACATATATGCATACATATATACGTATATACATATATACATACATTATATACATACATATATACTTGTAAATTGGGATCAATAAAATTATATATATATATATATATAATTTGTATATACATATAAAATTCTTGATCTATTTTTACAATGAGAGGCATCTGGGCTGATCCTGTATGTTGGTTTCAGAAAACAATACAATAATGAACATGATTGGGCTAGTAGCTTCAGTGTGTCCTTGTTTTTGCTCTATTCGATAAATGCCCATAAGTGAAATTGCTGGATCATAGGTAGTTCACCATTCAGTTCTGTGAGCAATTTCCATGGTGTTTTCCAGATTGGTTGAACAAGATTACATTCCCACCAACAGTGTAATACAGTTTCCTTTGGGTCACATCTCTATCAGTATCTGTGATTGATTGTTTTTTCATGATATTTCAACAGGGGTAGGATGAATCTCACTGTTGTTTGTATTTGCATTTCTTTAATGGAGAGAGTTTTGTCTATTTATCATTCTTACTTCTTCTGAGAGGTTAAGTCTTTATCCCATATATTAATTGGGTTCTTGTTTATTTGAGGGTTTATTTTGTTGGATTTAACTTTTTGATCTCTAAGTATGGTTTAGTTATGAAAACCCTTGTCTGATCCTTAGGTAGAAAAATCTTCTTCCATTCTGTTCTGATTCTATATATCCTGTTAACTTTTTCCTTTGCTGTGAAGAAACTCTTCAGTATGATGCAATTCCATTGATCCAGAAAGAATGATATTAGATCACTCATAAGGAAATGGAAAGGCTTGGAACCAACTTATATTAAGTGTAGAAAGACAAACTCAAAGAAATATAAGTTGCCTGATTTCCCTAATTTGTTGTATTAGAATGTACCTCTAATTCTACAAGTAAACACACTTGGATGGTAACAAAGAAAACATTACACTTTGACATGATAAATTATATGGGATTCTAAACATTTATACCGTGAGATCAAAGGAGGATGCCCTTTGGAGAGGATCACAAAGGCTCAATGGCTATATGAATATTATCATATAAAATGATCTCCAAGAAATGATAATGAGAGTTTCTTTTTTATTATTTTGCTTTTTCCTTCTGTGTTCTGATGCTGCTTTTTTATTAATTTATGCACGTTTGGTCTTATGTGTAAGTGTGGAAAAGGCAAAGGGGAACACAGAAATGTTGGGACAAAGGGTTAACAAATGCAGCACTGCTACTCAATAGATACTACATTGTAAATGAACTATTCAACTTATGGGAGAGATTGGTTAAATGGAAAAACTGGGAGAACATGAGGGAACAGGTGGCACTGTTCAAAAAGAATTGTGCCTATTATCTGACTTATGTAATTGTAACCCTTCTGTACATCATCTTTATAAAATAAAAATGAACCTCATAATCAGATATTAGATAAAATAGGCTTTAAATTAAAAGTGGTGTGAAAGTAAAAAGAGACAAAGAAGGACATTAAATATTGATAAAGAAATCTCTCCATCAGAGGGATATAACAATTCTAAATATCAATGCCCTAAATCCTAGAGCTCCCAAATTCATCAGACAAATATTACTTATCCTAAAAATAGGCATACATACAAATACATTGTTGGATACTTTGACATATCATTCGTACCTCTGGACAGGACATCCAGGTAAAAACGTAGCAATAAAACTTCAAAGCTAAATAACTGCTTTGACAATCTATGCCTAACAGGTATCTACAGAATATTTCACCAGACAATGTCACAATATATATTCCTCTCAGCAGCCCATGGAATGTTTCCAAAGTAGATGACATCTTAGATCACAAGGAAAATCTGTCAAAATTCAAAAATAAAAATGAAATTATTCCTGTATCCTGTAAGACCACGATGGGACCAAATTAGATCTCGACATCAAAAGGCATCACAGGAAATTCTGAAACTCACAGACTGAATAACACATTGCTAAATAATCAGTGAGTCACTGAAGAGATACGGAGGGAAGTTCCAACATATATGAAATTCAGTGGAAGTGAACACACAAAATACTACCAGATCTGGGACAAAACAGCACAGGCAATACTCAGAGGAAAATTTATATCTTTGAATATGTACAACAACAAATTAGAACAATCTTGAATCAGCACTAATGATGCATCACTACGTCCTTGAAAAACAGGAACAAGCCAAACCAAAAACAGTTAGACAGAAATAATACAAATTAGATTAAAGAAATAAATGAATCAGAGTCTGAAAAGCCCATACAGATAATCATAAGTGACTTTTATCTACTAGTAGCTCACAAATTTGCCCAATGAATGTCAACGTAGCTGTTTTCAGAGACTCAACCAACTTCTATGATTCTAAGAAAAAACATTTTGTTTGCCTTTTTAAAATAAATTTACTCTGTTGTTCTTACTAAGTTGATTTATAGATGGATTACAATTACATGAGTCAGGTAATGAGTACATTTCCTTTGTGAAACGTCTTCGGTTCCCTCACTTGTTCCCAGTCCCACCCTCTTGTCCCCACCCATGTGTTAAATAGTTCACTTTCATGAGTGTTCAATGAAATCCACTGCTGCAATTTTTTATTCTTTTCCCTAAAACTCTGTGCCCACCCCTCACCTTCTTGAAGACAACAGTGAATTTACCAGGCATAAGGTAAAGAAGACTGAATCAGCACAAACTAAAAACAACAACAAACACAAAACAAAAAAGGAGTTTTCTGTTTCCATATCTCATGGCTTGTTTGGTTATGTAAATCTTGTTGTATAAATATAATTGTTTTTATCATAAAGCCAATACAGGGATTAAGGTGTGATAATATAATTTTGCTTCCTATTTAATAATGCTTTTTATTTTAATATGAAAATTGTAAGTAGCACATTTCAAGTCCTAGTGAAATTTGAAGGCTCAGACTTAAAGTTAAATTTACAGAATGTCTCATAGTTCCATTTTGGCAACCAAATTGAAAAACAGGCATGTTTTATCCTAAAGAATATCATTATTTCATGTGTAAAAAAAGTAAAATAAATATAATATTAATTTAGTGGAAATAAGGAATAAAAAACTTATGCAATGCATCAATTCCATAGATGATAAGATCTATTGATAAAATTAATAAAACTTGTTTTGAGTAGATCACTTAAGATATGAAGCAAGTGATAATTTTATTTTTATGTGAATTTGATATAGAAAACAAAGCCCAAAGATTCCAGAGTTCTGTGTGCTT
The DNA here is from genome assembly GCF_019054845.1 of Dipodomys spectabilis. NCBI lineage: Eukaryota > Metazoa > Chordata > Mammalia > Rodentia > Heteromyidae > Dipodomys > Dipodomys spectabilis. Next base: position 626,206 of record NW_024870923.1, read on the forward strand.
GATATGTGTCAATTTACACATATGCTTGGCTCATCACAACATTATTTGAATATAACTGAGAACTGGACTAGAATAAAAAAAATCACGCAAGTGTTTAGCTGTATTTTGTGACTAAATATTTCTCTTTCATATTTTTCATTTCATTTGAAAAATCTGGTAAATTTAAGTCACATCAACAATAATGTGAAATAAACAGACTCTTGCTCCTTAAAAGACAACCAATAAGAAAAAAATCAAACAACAAAGAAAAACGTTGAACCTCATTTTGCACATGGTCTTTGTATATTGTGGTGCTTTGCAATTGTGGATTATGTGACTATCCCATGAATCTGGGCTAAATTCACTAGGGCTACTGGACGGAAATTTCAAAATCTAGAGCAGCTAACAGAGCTGTGCAGTTGTTTGGAGGTTTCACTATAGTTGCAACTGGACATCAACTGTACAAAGGAAATAATTCTACTGCTTTGCAGGCAAGAATGTGATGAAAAGCGTACTTTTATTTTCTTAGATGAAGTAAGAAGACCACACTTTAAGAGCTGACTAAAAGATCAGCCCTTTGAATAACAGTGCCATTTTTCAGGCACTCTAGATAATTCAAGTCCTTCATCCCTCCACAACCATTAATGCCATTCACAAATCATTGCCAAGGGGAATTTCCAATTCTATTTGATATTTCAAATGGCTTAGGAGTAACATAAACAATAATTCAAGTTGTTGAGAAAATTTGATTTAGAATCAGCAAACAAATCAGATTCAACTCCATAGTTTAGGGAAAATGAATTAAGAAATATGGCATGTTCTTTATAATTTAATATTAGAAATTAGAGCAAAGTGCCAGAAAGAGATTCTTTAAGAAGGAAACAGAAGTCTTTGATAAGATATATTAAAGATTACCAAGGGAACAAGGGTCTCATATCTAAAATATACTTGGAACTCAAAAAATTAAACCACCCAACCACAAATCCTCAAAGAAACAACTGCCTAATAAGTAAGTGGGCGAAAGACTTAAAGAGAAGCTTCTCTGAAGAAGAAAGAAGGATGGCCAATAGACACATGAAGAAATGTTCAACATCCCTAGCTATAAAAGAAATGCAAATCAAAACAACATTGAGATATCACCTCACTCCAGTTAGAACAGCAAAAATCAAGAACTCTAACAACAACAGATGCTGGAGGGGATGTGGAGAGAAAGGAATCTTACTTCATTGTTGGTGGGAATGTAAACTTGTTCAACCACTTTGGAAAGCAGTATGGAGGTTCCTCAAAAGACTTCACATAGAGCTCCCCTATGACCCAGCAATCCCACTTTTGGGCATTTACCCTAATGTTTACAAAAAAGACCACACTAAAGCTACCAGCACAACTATGTTTATTGCAGCATTATTTACCATAGCTAAGATATGGAACCAACCCAGATGCCCCTCAGTAGATGAATGGATCAAGAAAATGTGGTATATATACACAATGGAATTCTATGCCTTCATCAGAAAGAATGACATTTCCCCATTTGTTAGGAAATGGAAAGGCTTGGAAAAAATTATATTAAGTGAAGTAAGCCAGGCCCAAAGAAACATAGGTCCCATGGTTTCCCTTATTTGCAATATCTAGTATAGGTATGAGTCAAGCGGAAAAAGTCAGAGAATGTGATGTTAGGAAAACGAACCCTCAAATATGTATTTTAATGTTTTTGTTTCTTTCATGCATGTGTTTCTAACGCATTTATAAGATTATTTCTTTGTTGCTTTGTATGTCCCTCCCCCACAGTGTAACCCCCGCTTTCACTATATTTGATGTCAGTATAACATGTGGAGGAGACGGGGACAAACAAGTCGTTTAAGGATTCAGGTGGACCTGTTGCAACAATGAGAAGTACAAAATGTCATGTCAAAACCAGCTTTACAATGTCGGTGTGGGGGGAGAGGGGGGTTATGATTGGGTGCGGGGGAGGGGGGAGGCTGGGAAAGGAGGTGAAGGGTAAACAAAGGAGGAGGCTGCAATGCTTGGTAAGAAATGTATGCATTATCCTGCCCATGTAATTGTAACCCCTCTGTACAGTATGTTTTCAAATAAAATAAAATAAAATTTAAAAAAGAAAAAAGATTACCAAGGGACAATTAATTTTGTCTACATTTTCTATTATATGATAGCATTTTTGTCTGCTAATCACAGAGACTCAAGAAGATTTTTAATTTTTATATGAAAATTTCATCATCATGATTGAATGAAATCAAGGAATAGATGGCTCAGTAGCTGCTTGGTTCTGTTAAATATTCCCATTATTTTGAATGATCTGGTGTTTTTTTTTTTTTTTTGATTGTGACATAGATTCTTTGTTTATTTAAGCACGTAATCAATTTTTTTTAAAGGCAAAGCATTGATGAATTACATGAAAATTGATGACTATCCCACCAACTGTTTAAGCTAAGTGGTGCGAAACAAGTCTAGCCTATTGTTTAATAGAATGCGTCATCTATTCAGCCTTTTTATGTTTAATAATTAACAAACCTAAGACAGGGCTGTACTTACATTATACTCTTTTTATTTTTATTTTTATTGAACTATTTTCATCTTTATAAACTCCTGTATAAGGAAATAGTTCTTCGGTTGGTTCAGGAAATGTGATGTTACTAACTTCATATATTTTTTTTTTTTTAATTTTTTTTTTTTAATTTAATTTTATTTTATTTGAGAACATACTGTACAGAGGGGTTACAATTACATGGGCAGGATAATGCATACATTTCTTACCAAGCATTGCAGCCTCCTCCTTTGTTTACCCTTCACCTCCCTTCCCAGCCTCCCCCCTCCCTCCCACCCAATCATACCCCCCCTCCCCCCCCCCCCCGACATTGTAAAGCTGGTTTTGACATGACATTTTGTACTTCTCATTGTTGCAACAGGTCCACCTGAATCCTTAAAAGACTTGTTTGTCCTCATCTCCTCCACATGTTATACTGACATCAAATACAGTGAAAGCGGGGGTTACACTGTGGGGGAGGGACATACAAAGCAACAAAGAGATAATCTTATAAATGCGTTAGAAACACATGCATGAAAGAAACAAAAACATTAAAATACATATTTGAGGTTTCGTTTTCCTAACATCACTTTATTTGACTTTTTCCGCTTGACTCATACCTATACTAGATATTGCAAATAAGGGAAACCATGGGACCTATGTTTCTTTGGGCCTGGCTTACTTCACTTAATATAATTTTTTCCAAGCCTTTCCATTTCCTAACAAATGGGGAAATGTCATTCTTTCTGATGGAGGCATAGAATTCCATTGTGTATATATACCACATCTTCTTGATCCATTCATCTACTGAGGGGCATCTGGGTTGGTTCCATGTCTTAGCTATGGTAAATAATGCTGCAATAAACATAGTTGTGCTGGTAGCTTTAGTGTGGCCTTGTTTGTGATCATTTGGGTAAATACCCAAAAGTGGGATTGCTGGGTCATTGGGGAGCTCTATGTGGAGTCTTTTGAGGAACCTCCATACTGCTATCCAAAGTGGTTGAACAAGTTTACATTCCCACCAACAATGAAGTAAGGTTCCTTTCTGTCCACATCCCCTCCAGCATCTGTTGTTGTTAGAGTTCTTGATTTTTGCTGTTCTAACTGGAGTGAGGTGATATCTCAATGTTGTTTTGATTTGCATTTCTTTTATGGCTAGGGATGTTGAACATTTCTTCATGTGTCTATTGGCCATCCTTCTTTCTTCTTCAGAGAAGCTTCTCTTTAAGTCTTTCGCCCACTTACTTATTGGGCAGTTGTTTCTTTGAGGATTTGTTGTTGGGTGGTTTAATTTTTTGAGTTCCAAGTATATTTTAGATATGAGACCCTTGTCCGTTGTATGGCTAGTAAAGATCTTCTCCCAGTCCGTGGGCTTTCTATTGATCTTGCTAGCTATGTCATTTGCCCTGCAGAAGCTCTGCAACCTTATACAATCCCATTTGTCCAGCCTTTCTTTGATTTGTTGTGTTTCCGGGTCTTTATTCAGAAAATTTCGGCCTGTGCCAAGGAGACCCAGGGTTTCTCCTATTCCATCCTGTAATGTTTTCAGAGTGTCTGCTTTGACTTCAAGGTCTTTGATCCATTTGGAGTTGATTCTGGTGCAGGGTGATATATAAGGATCTAGCTTTAGTTTTCTACATGTAGTTAACCAGTTTTGCCAGCACCATTTACTGAAGAGGCTGTCTGTCTTCCATTCTATTGTTTTAGCTCCCTTATCGAAGATTAGATGGCTATAGGTCTGTAGGTTCATTTCTGGGTTTTCAATTCTATTCCATTGGTCCTGAGGTCTGTTCTTATGCCAATACCAAGCTGTTTTGATTACTATGGCTTTATAGTAGAGTTTGAAATTTGGTACTGATATTCCTCCAGCAGTGTTCTTTCCGTTGAGGAGCGTTTTTGCTATTCGGGGTCTTTTATTGTTCCATATGAATTTTTGGATTGCCTCTTCTATTTCCTTGAAGAATGAGGGTGGAATTTTGATAGGTATTGCGTTGAATTTGTAGATAGCCTTGGGAAGTATTGCCATTTTCACGATGTTAATCTTTCCAATCCAGGAGCATGGGAGGTTTTGCCATTTTTTAAGTTCTGTGTTGATTTCCTTTTTCAAGATTTTAAAGTTTTCATCATATAGGTCCTTCACTTCTTTAGTTAAGTTAATTCCTAGGTATTTTATTTTTTGTGGGGCTATTACAAATGGAGTTGCTTTCCTAATTTCAGCCACACTTTTCTCATTGTTGGCATACAGAAAAGCCATTGATTTTTGGGGGTTAATTTTATAACCTGCTACTTTGCCAAAGTTTTGAATCAGCTTGAGTAATTTGGGAGTGGAGTCTATGGGATTCTTTAAATACAAGATCATGTCATCTGCAAAGAGGGAGAGTTTTATTTCTTCTTTCCCTATTTGGATCCCCTTTATGTCTGCATCTTGTCTTATTGCTGTAGCTAGGCATTCTAATACTAGATTGAAGAGAAGTGGAGAGAGTGGGCATCCTTGTCTTGTTCCTGAGTTAAGAGGAAATGGCTTTAGTTTTTCACCATTGAGTATAATGCTGGCTGTAGGTTTGTCATATACAGCCTTTATTGTATTGAGGAATGTTCCATGGATTCCTAATTTTTTCAAAACCTTCATCATAAAGGGGTGTTGGATCTTGTCGAATGCTTTTTCTGCGTCTATTGAGATAACCATGTGGTTCTTATTCTTGCTCCTGTTGATGTGATGAATAATATTAATTGATTTGCGTATATTGAACCAGCTTTGCATCCCTGAAATGAAACCTGTTTGATCGTGGTGTATGATTTTTTGGATGAATTGTTGAAGTCGATTGGCCAAAATTTTGTTGAGAAGTTTTGCATCAATGTTCATCAAAGAAATGGGTCTATAGTTCTCTTTCTTTGATGAGTCCCTGCCTGGTTTTGGGATGAGGGTTATGATGGCTTCATAGAATGTGTTCGGTAGTGAGCTTTCTCTTTCAATTTCATTGAAGAGTTGGAGGAGAATTGGTGTGAGCTCTGCTTTGAAGGCCTTGTAAAATTCCGCTGTAAAACCATCTGGTCCTGGACTTTTCTTAGCTGGGAGGTCTCTTATTGCTGTTTCTATTTCAATGCTTGATATGGGCCTGTTAAGATAGTTTACCTCATCTTGGTTTAGTTTTGGCATGTCAATATTTGCTAGGAAGAGGTCCATTTCTGTCAAGTTCTCAAACTTATTAGCATAAAGTTTTGAGAAGTATTCCCTTATAATGTTCTGAATCTTGCTTGTTTCCGTGGTGATGTTTCCATTCTCATCTCTGAGTTTATTAATTTGGGTGTGTTCTCTTCTTTTTCTGATAAGATTTGCTAAGGGTCTGTCAATTTTGTTGAGTTTTTCGAAGAACCAACTCTTTGTTTTGTTGATTCTTTCTATAGTTTTTTTGGATTCTAATTCATTTAATTCTGATTTAATTTTGATTATTTCTTTCCGTCTACTGGATTGGGGTTTATCTTGCTGCTCTTTTTCAAGGAGGTGTAGATGTGTCATTAAATTGTTAGTTTCAGATCTTTCCAATTTGTTGATGTAGGAGCTCAGAGCTATAAACTTGCCTCTGAGTACTGCCTTTGCTGTGTCCCAGAGGAGCTGGTATTTTGTGTGTTCATTTTTGTTGAATAGCATGAACATTTGAATTTCCTTTCTAATCTCTTCCATGACCCACTCATGATTCAGCAGTGTGTTGTTCAGCCTCCATGTGATACCGGACTTTCTTTGGTGGCTTTTGGTGTTGAGTTCTAACTTTATTCCCTTGTGGTCAGAGAGAATGCAAGGTATAACTTCAATGTTTCTGAATTTAGACAAGTTTGCTTTGTGGCCTAAAATGTGGTCTATTTTAGAAAACGTTCCATGTGCTGCTGAGAAAAACGTGTATTCTGATGCTGCTGGGTGAAATGTTCGGTAAATGTCTGTTAAGTCTAGTTGATCTATGCAGCTGTTTAGATCTGCGGTTTCTCTGTTGAGTTTTTGCCGAGTTGATCTATCTAGTGGGGAGAGTGGTGTGTTAAAATCCCCAACAATTAATGTCTTTGGATCTATATGGGATTTGAGGGAAAGTAGTGTTTCTTTGATAAATTTGGGTGCTCCATTGTTTGGCGAATAGATATTTAGAATTGTAATATCCTCCTGAAGGAGAGATCCTTTAATTAGTATGTAGCGACCTTCTTTATCTCTTTTCACGAATTTTAATTTGAAGTCTATTTTATCTGATATTAGGATTGCAACTCCCGCCTGTTTATGCGGTCCGTTTGCTTGGTAGATTTTGTTCCAGCCTTTAACATTGAAAATGTGTTTGTTTTTACGGGCAAGATGTGACTCTTGCAGGCAGCAGATAGAAGGGTCTTGTTTTTTAATCCAACTAGACAGTCTATGTCGCTTAATTGGAGAGTTCAGTCCGTTAACATTAAGAGATAGGACTGAGAGGTATTTGGGAGTTCCTGCCATGTTATCTACCTTCTTGGGGGCTCCGAAAACTGGGTTCTTCCTATGGTTCTTGGATTCTCAGTTTGGGTGCAGTTTCTTGGCCTTTATTGCGGTCTTGTTGGTTTTCTATGTGTAGGACATCTTTAAGAATCTTTTGTAGGGCTGGTTTGGTGGAGATGTATTGTTTCAATTTTTCTTTGCTATGGAAGGTTTTTATTTGGCCTTCAGTTATGAAGGAGAGTTTAGCTGGGTACAGTATTCTTGGTTGATAGTTGTTTGTTTTTAGGGCATGGCATACATCATTCCAGGCTCTTCTTGCTTTGATTGTCTCTGCTGAGAAATCTGAGGTGATTCTAATTGGTTTCCCTTTATAAGTGATTACCCTTTTCTCTCTGACAGCTTTAAGGATCTTTTCCTTGTTCTGAGTTGATCCTGTGTGGATTATTATGTGACGGTGGGATGTCCTATTCTGGTCTGGTCTATTTGGGGTTCTAAAGGCTTCTTGTATCTGGACAGGCCTATCTTTTTGCATGTTTGGGAAGTTCTCTGCTAGGATCCTGTTAAACAGATTTCCTAGACCATTAACTTCTGTTTCTAGGTGCTCCTCTACACCCATTATCCTTAGATTTGGCCTTCTGATGGTGTCTTCCAGGTGTTGGATAGATCTATCATATTTCTTGGACTTGTCTTGAATGGTTGTATGTTCTTTCTCTATAATATCTAGGCTGTCTTCAATCCCTGAGATTCGATCTTCTGCATGGTCTAACCTGCTGTCAAGACTCTCTACTTTGTTTTTTATCTCTTTTCCTTCTAGTTGGTCAGCTTTGATGGCTTCAAGTTCTTTGTTGAAGCTCTGTTTTAGGTCTTGTATGAATTTCTTTACTTCCTTAATTTGGTGTTCAGTGTTTGTCCTCAAATCACTTAGTTGATTGGTTATGGTTTCTTTGGGCTCCCATTCCTTCTGTTGGGTTCCCTTCAGCATTCCCTTTGTGGTCTCCCTGACTTCCTTCATCTCTTTGTTAATGGATTCCATGAATGCCTTTAGTGATCTTTGTGTGTTCTCTACCTGGTCTCTCAATTCCTGTATTACTCTTTGATTAGCTTCCTCCCGTTCGCGGGATTCCTGCAGATCTCTTTGAGTGTTCTCAGCCTGCTCACGCCATTCCTCCCTTTCTCTTTGAGTATTCTCAAGTTGTTCACGCAAATCCTGTATCAGTTTTTGAGTAGCTTCCTCACGCTTATGATATTCCTGTATAAACTTCTGGGATGCCTCCTCTCTCTCCCTATCACGCTCATACAGAGTCCTTTGTACGTTGTCAAACTTTTCATTTATCATGTTTGCCACCAGTGTTTGTAGAGCTGTTTGGGAACTCTCCTCTGGATTATTCATTATCTGTTCTAACCCCTGATTATCAGGATTGGGAATTGAGATACCCGAATTTGCCATTTTTCTTGTGTTTTTCCGGCTTACTCTGCCCATTTGAGATGAAGATAGCACCAGTTTTGTGCTAGAACACTATCTTAAGGCAACCATCAACCAAAGTTTGCATTTGTACAGTCAATAGTCTACAGATACAATCTAGTTCAACAGATACATCTATTCGACATCAAACAACTATATGTTAAAGGACTTTGAATCGCAGAGAAGAATTTGGAAAACCAGAAATTATTAGGGTTAGGGAGAGATGTGGGTAAAAAATAGGAATAGATTGGTGTGGGAAGGCACAGGGAGAGTTAACTATGTCCTAACCACAATGCAGGAAATAGGTTGGGTAGGATGTAAGTAGAGAGAGAGAGAAAAGGGAAGAAAGGGAAAGGGGAATGAAAAGAGACCAGAAAAAAAATAGAGACGTAAAAATTAATGTTATTTTAGAGATTAAAAGACCATCTATTTATAGAGGGATATGAATATGTTGAGAGAAAGGGAGGGACATAGAGGAGATGAGAAAAACTTTTAAAAAATGCTTAAAATATTATATAGGTATAAAGAGGTAGTACTGTTATTAATGAATTTAAGTCTCAGAGGTTTTGAATTGAGTAATAAGTTTGTGGATTAAGTGTGTACACAATGGGGGATAGGGTCTACTGGTTAACTACGGGTTTATCTGAGGATGTGCAGGACAAGAGTTAAGTCACATAAAGGTGAACAAAGAGGAAAAGTTGGAAAGGATAGGAAAGTGAGAAGAAAAGATCAGAAGTTCAGTAGAGCTAGAAAAAAAACAAAAACAAAAAGATAATTAAGAATGAATGAAAAAGAGAAAGAAGACAAGAAAAGAAAAGAAAACACACATTCACGTATTCCTAAAATAAAAATTATAAGAGGAGAAAAAAAAAATTAATGGAAAACAATTATTTTTTCAGAAGAGGCAAAAATTAAAGATTAATAAAAGTTTTAGAATAGCAAAAAAAAAATGTTTTTATATATATATAAGGTAACAATAAACGAAAAAAAAACAAAACAAGAAAAAGAAAAAAAGAAAAGAAGAAGAAGAAAAAAAAAAAAAGTTCTTTGATTTTTTTTTTTTTTTTGGGAGGGGTGGGAAGAGTCCTATATCTCCCTTTTGTCTGTAACCAGAGTCTGGTTGGAGTCTCTGGTCAGCTTGAGGTCCTGTGGCTTGATTGGTTTCTTAAGTCAGTTTGTTGGAACAGGCAGAAAAATGCTCTGCTTTACCCAAGATTTTGAGATCCCCCTCCCAGGTTAGTTTACTGGGAGGGTGATCTGCTTTGAGAATCACAAAAGAGGGGGATGCAGTGATGAGGCTAGGTTCTGGGTAGAGTTGAGGTCTTTCAAGGAACAGTAGCTTTTCCCTGGGGCTATTTTGTGAAAAAAAAACCTCACAGCACCCAGCCTGGAGCCATTCTCAGGGTTTCTGTTTTTCAATTGATTGTGGTGGCTGCTAGAGGGAGGGGCAGCCTCTGGCTCTGGCCACCCAGCGAGGAGAGCCACTCCAATGGCTGGTGCCTGAGCTGGGCGACCCCTCCCTGGATGGAACTGAGTCTGTTCCCGTGAACTGCCAAATGACTAGCTCTATTCCAAGGCCTGAGCTGGAGCTAGCCGCTCCTCCGAGCTTTGTCGGTATCCAAGATGGAGATCACCGGTGCTGGGGGGGGGAGGGGTGGCCTTCCCTCCTCTGCTCCCAGAGAAGGAGTGAGGAAGCGGGGCTTCTACTCACGGGGAGTCTTGGATCCCGGGTCGTCTCTGGTCTGCAAAGTGCAGGATGAAGTTGTCTGCTCCTTGTCGGTTCTTGCTGGTGTTGAGTAGAATCCGCTCGTCCGCTGCGTCTGGCTCCTTTGTCCCGGACTGCGTCTCAGGTATGCCTCCGCGGCGGTGGTCGCCGCTGCGACCCTGCCGCCGCAGCGGCAGCTGCTCAGATGTGTCTGCTTGGCTTCCCCTCTCTTGACTAACTCTCTGTTCTGTGATGGCACACTTGGTGTGATTCTCTGGCTTGGGACTGTTCACTGGAACTCTGAAACTGTTTTCTATGCAAGAGCTTGTTCAGATTCCAGCTTCTCCTCCGCCATCTTCCCGGAACTCTCTCGATCTGGTGTTTTTGTATGTGTGGAATTATGAATGTATTTTTTGTCTGGGCAGGAAAGTTTGATTATTAGATCATTGTCTGATACCCAATGTCAGGAACCTAACCTGAGTCAGAGTGGTATTTATGTTTGTGTGTGCCTGCCAGTCTGTATTTAGAAGTAAATATCTTATTTCTCTCATGGTATATACTTAATTCTATTACTTATACTACATTATTGACAGCAGACAAAGGTAATTAACATTTTGAAACATATGTTTATGTTCCTATGATTACATGAACAAGCTAAAAATTTATGTTTGGCTTATGAATTTTGTGGAAGGTCATCTGAAATTATAACCATTTGGAATCTTGAGAAAGATATCATTTGGCAATCATTTCAGTGTACATCAATTTTAGACAATACTTGCAAGGGTAGGTAATCCTATATGTAAATGCAACATTTATTGATTTTCCAAAGCAACACTATTATAGAAATTTGTAGCAAAACAAGTTAAATTATGGAAACACAAAAGTAATGTGACTATTTATTGCATAGTTTTACATTTTAGTTTCATCAAGTAAAAATACCATTTATTTCTACTGTATAGGAAGGAAAAACCTAAATATTACAGTTTGTGCCATATTTCACATTGGGAAGCTTTGTCTATATCAATAAGTTTATTTCTTTTGTTTCTGCTTTCCTATTCATAATGCTTCTTCTCATAGTATTCTAAGGACTTTTTCTTTCTCCCAGTTTGTGGCTTAAATATACCTCATGATCTCAGTTTGTTTGCTAACGATAGTCAGTCTACCATTAGAACCATGCCTCCAGCCCAGAAATTTTTGTAGTTAATTGGACATAGAACCTCATGAACTTTCCTACCAGGTGGAAAACCATTATCCCCCAAGTCTCATCCTTCTTAATAACTAGGATTATAGAGATGAGTCATGGACCCCAAGAATCAATGACTTTTCATGTCTTAGAGATTCCACATATTTACTAGTAATTGTAATAACAAATGACCACAGATTGGGTACCATTAATACTGTAAATACATTGCCTCTGAGTTGGTGGAACTAGAACTCCAAGATCAGAGTTGGCTTCTTCTGAGTCCTCTTTCCTTGGCATATTCAAGGCCTTGTGCGTCTCTTGGAAGAGACATCAACTTAAATGCTACCTTTGAGATTCTTTTTTCATATGCAGTCACTTTCTAAGACAATGAGGTTTTTATCTTTATTATGATTTCAGTGGGACAGTATGCAACACATAGCATATTACTTAATGTGTAGAAGAAAATCTCTAATAGAAAATTATTTGTTTGGGGCATGTAATTATGGTTATACTTTAAAAAATAGCAAAAGAGGTAAATGTTTTAATAGAGCTTGTAAAACGATTTTGAAATCTTGACCTTAGACGTGCCAAATTCTTATCCTGGCACATACTTAAATTCCTAGCGGTACTGGAGGATTGAACCCAAAACCTTATACTTGTGAAACAGCATCTCTACTACTACCATATCTGCAGATTATAATTGGATTGCTTATTTTGAGGTAGTATCATTATGCCTGGGCCTTCTTGGACTGCGGTCCTCCTAACACAAGCATAAAACTTTGCACCCAGCAAATGGTTAGAGTCTCTGAAACTTCTTTTTGTGTCTGGGCTTGCCTGGAACTGGAATTCTCTAATTTTTGATACCCAAGTATATAAGATTACAGGGTTGAGCCACTTTATCTGGTAAAAGTGTACAATTTCAAAATATCTCGATATTGCCTATATTTCTGCTTAACATATATAGCTAACCTTAATTTTCTCCCTCTTTTGTTTAGTACACTGAGTTGAAATTATTGACTTTCTTTATATACACGGCTTTGTTTTGGCTGGAATCCCATCACAATAAAAAATCTCCCAAAAGTTTATGTCAAAAATCATGGAAAACAAGACTTCAGGTTGGAAAGAAAACTCAGTTCCTTAAGGTATAAATGCAGTATGTTTATAGTGTTAGTCAATGCTTAAGTATGAGGAGGAAGGCAGAAATGTGAAAGATGTCAAGTCTCTATAAATTCTGTAGCTGTCACTTTATGTTATCTTCCTTCCTTAAAGCTTGTTTTATTAAAACCCTCTTGGTGTATATTGGTTGGACTGATTGGTAATCTTCTTCAGGAAATGAAGCTGATTTTAGAAGGCTGATGGTGTGGTAAATAAAGGAATGATAAGAATGTGCACAGATATTGTCACAGAATGAGCCAACCAGGTTAACTACTGAACAGCAAAACAAAACAAATTTTCAAGTCTGATGATCTACATTGGAATATATATAGATAGATATGCATACATATACATATATATACATACATACATGAAAAATTAAATCTCCAGTAGAATATAGAGAAACTTTGCATGACAAGTATTAAACTATATCAAACTGATTGCAGGAACGTTGCAGTAAAATATCAATAGATTAGCAGTGATTTTGCTTAGATTTTGTAAAGGATGAAAATTCTTCTTTCATTATATACTTTACAAATATTCTTAGTATGGTTTAAGTTTTGTGTGTGTGTGTGTGAAAATACCATACAGATTGGTTACAATTGCATTAGCAAGTTAATGAGTACATTTCTTATCAAACATTGTTACCTCCTCCTTTGTTTCCCCTTACCATCCCTCCCATCTCCCCCTCTGGACCCTCCCCCCCACTCAGAGCCAAAGTTGTAAGTTTCATTTTCCTACATAACATCTTGTACATCTCATTGTTGCAATGAGTTCACATGTATCTCTTTTTAAACAATTTGGTTTTTCCCTTCCCCTCCACAAATTATACCAACATCAAATACAGTGAAAACAGGGTTAAGTTTTTTTTAATATATATATTATAGTAGGGGCATCTATACAATCTTGAATGTTGGAATTACTCAAAATACGCAACCTGGCTAGGCACTGGTGGTTCAAAGATGTAATCTTAGCTAGTTAAAAGGCTGAGATCTTCAGATCCCAGTTCAAAGCCAGCTTGAGTTGGAAAGTTCATTAGATTCTTATCTCCAATTAACCATCAGGGCAAACGGAGTTCCAGTTTAGATTGCATGTCAAGCACTGGCCTAGAACACAACCCAGGCCATGAGTTTAAGCCCTGGGATCAACAGAAACTAAAACATAAATTAAAAAATGGAGTTAGATATTTTAGAATGAAGCACAATTTTATATACTCTACATTGTTAGGAAGACTAGACTTCTGTGTTAGCTTTATAACCTACCATAGTAAGTGATACTGTCCATTTACTAAACAGAAAAGCTTACTCAGATTAACAAGTTTGAAGGTTTCAGTGTATGTTCAGTTGGTTTTATTGCTTTGGGGGCCTATGACAAGACACTGTCAAGGTGGGGAGGATGTCAGAGAAAAGTTTTTGACGTAGAATGATTAAAAGATAAAAGAAGAATGTATATGAGTATCTATGGTCTCATAGGTTTCACGCGGAAGAATTTAATCTCCATAAGAACTATTCAGGTATTCTCCACAGTCTGCTAGGAAATAGAAAGTCTTTAACATATAGGTCTTTCTGGGGCATTCTAAATTCAAATGTCAACATCTTCACCTATGATAATGACTTGTCCAGGGGTGGAAGCAACTGGATATTTCTATAAATTCTAATCAGTGCCCAGCAGACTAAATATTTTATGGAATTCCTATTAAAATATTTTTTTGCAAACTGACTGGGTCTTTATACTACATATGTAGGTATCTGTGTGTTTGTATGTGTGTATTTTTGTGTTTGAATAAAAGTATTAGTATGTCCTTTCGTTTTTCTTCCCATACCATGAAAGTCTGCCACAATTCCCAATCAAATCCTATCCAAGATTCAAATATTAATGCTATCCCAAAAGTTTTGCATGCCAACCCAAGTAGATCCACCTCGTTTAAGATGGCCATGGTATAGGAAAATTTTAACTCTTCCAATTACGTTGTCACCAAGGAAACAACATACAATATTTCTTTTAAAAATACCTAGATTGTTGAACACTTTACCCAGAAAATTGAAGGAATATACTTTATTGGATTTAATTTAAATATTTAGTCACTTAAATGTATGTTCTATATCTACAACTTAGAGCCCTATTAAACTATATAATTGCAAAACTTATTTATTACCATCTTCCATGAAGACAGTCCTTGCTGAAAACAAACCAGATGTGGTAAACAAATTAATATGTATGCCATTGTCAAATGCTGCTGTTCTAAAGCATGGAAGTGACAGAGCAATTAAAGCCTGTGAACAGCTAGTCCTAAGGAGTATGGAAAGTGATTACTATGCACCCTAACTGGAAAAATCCACAGATGTTTCAGGTTGTGCTGCATTGTTGGATTTGTGAGATATATTTTGGAAAGCACTATGAATGAAAGCATTCTATTTCATAAAACTTTTCTGAAGGAAAACTTATAGAAGCAAACCAAATAAATGGATTTTTTTCCTTAACAAATGCTTTCTGGGTATATTGTGCTATACACTATAATGATGAAATGATCATTTCTTTGGAAAAGTAATGAAAAACACTGTCACCTGTTGAATTTCTTTTTAAAGTATCTTCAATGACAAGGATGAGGAAATGTAAATGGGTTCATATCATCCAGTATTACTTTAATTTTATATTATAAGTTAAAACAAACAGACAAAGTATTAGTCCATCAAGATTTACAGAGTAAGTTTCTGGCATATATTTTATTTTGTTCCTCTTTTTTTTGGGGGGGGGGTGATATAAATATATTTTCTCAAAAAGGCAACTTGGTCTTAACCATTACCCACAAAATTTATGCTGTTATAGAATCAGAGTTTTTTTTTGATTAATTTAAGACAATACTAGGTTCATTTTATGTCAATACAAAATATAAAAACCAATGACATTTTCACTGAACATCCACTCATAAAAAATCATGAATTAATAAAGTAAAACTCTATGCCAATTTTTTGTCCATTGTGGGCCTTGAACTCTGGGCCTGGACACTCTGCCTCACCTCTTCAGCTCACAGCTGCCACTGTACCACGTGAGCCACAGTGCAGTTTCTGGTTTTAGGTGGTTTGTTGGAGATAAGAGTCTCACAGACTTTTCTGCCCAGGCTGGCTTTGAACAACTATCCTCAGATCTCAGACTCCAGAGTAGCAAGGATTACAGGAATGAGCCAACAAAGCCCAGATCCAAGTCAATTTTTAAAAAGCAAGCTTTGATACTTCTGGTTTTTCCAATAAACAATTTTATTTTTTCAGCATTAGTTTATAAAACTATGTGTTATTTTTAGATGTAACTAGGATTTTTTAAATGATTCAAATATAATTTTTACTATTACTCAGTATCTCACAAAAATTCACTATTATTGACTTTGCACAGTCAATTACATACTATCTTACACACTATTATTATTACATCCTATATTGCATATAGTGTAAAGTGAAAATAATTTGCACCATTTCATATAAGTTACTAGGTGTTATTTTAGCATTATAAATTCACATTTGTGGTTTTACACTAAGGGAAAAAAAGATTTTAGAGTTAAAATAAAATATGAATGTGTAGTGTGTCCCAATTGTGTCCCAATTAAAACAAAAATTCTGAGTTCCAACAGACAAAATTATTTTCCTTTCACTAAAGACTTTGAAGTAATACCTTTGGAAATAGTAAGGAAAAGGAAGCATAATTCAACTCACATCAATCAATGTCTCTGTTATTTTGCTATCCCCTTCACTAAGACCTGCTTGCTCCCACTTGCAAGTGTCTCTCTTAGAATTCTATTTGGGAAAGTTCTAAATAACTGATTCTTTTTGTACTTCCTGTTATATGAAACAAAATATATACACAAAACTCTTGAAATAAAATGTACACATACGTTAAAGTCACCACAGCTGGAAAAAAATCCAAGAAATGGAACTCCTCCAGGAACAAAAACATGTTGGGCCCAGTTTTTTTTTAAGGACAAAACCTCAAATACATGTTAATTTGAGTAGAGCTATAATTATAGCTGTCTCAGAAATAAGGTTGTGGTAATTTGTAATTAAATTCATCTGGCTGAACCTAATATAGCAAATCTTTTGAATCAAATTGTTTAAAACAAATGTAACTGTATATTAAGAAAGATCTGCACACATTTAAAAGGAAAAATGCTATAGTATTAAACAACAAAAATCATGACATACTAAAAAAAATCAGAAATGCAATAAGTCCAATAGTATCAATATTGAGAAGTAAATACCACTGATTTAACAAGAACAAAATATACAAATCATAGAATCTGAGCAGTGTACTTGAGTGTACATAATTTTAAACTACTCCAAATTACACTGTTTGTAGATTAATGAATGTGGGTTATCTAAAGGAAAACCTCAGCACATTACATAAATGAAATTAAAAATCTCATGAAAAGAGAATAGTAGTTTATGGAAAATACTATTTTAATAATTGGTGGTCAAAATGTTTCTAGTACTGACAAAATTGCATACCTATTTAGTTAGATGCAAAAAAGACCCAAGCTACTCGAGCTGTTTTGAAACTTTGACAAAGTATACAACTATAGCATTATAATGCATGTTGATTCTGGCATGGAATTCATTTCATCTTTGATCTGACAAATGAATGCATTTAAGAACATAGGTTCTCCAACTAAATGTCAAGACCTAACTAAGCCTAAAATCAGAAAAGTCATCATACAAGCCATATTACAACTGGGGTAAAAGAAAAATCAGTCATACTGATTCTGTATTTATTTTAATTGTTGGTTTTTTCATAAATTATTTCCTTTAGCTTGCATTTTTCAAACATTGTGTTACATGATGTATATCTTGGCAACTAATTTAGGATGCCTCCTGAAATTTTGTTGAGTATAATGTTTCACTTCATTACTGAAGTGAAATGATGTTGTTTACAAAACCATGAAATGATGTTGTTTACAAAACAAATGCTAATAACCACTATTTATAATACGCAAAATCACATAACATGACACCAGTAAGTATAGGTTAACATTTTGATATCATGGTCTCATGACTGATGAGGCCTATCTGCATGAGTATCGTTGTACCTAAATTTAATCACTGTTAAAAAATGTTTATATATTTATCTGTCTCCCATCAGAGATTAAACCTGAGTATAAAGCCTAAGGAAAATGATAAGGTAAGAATTTAGCTATACTGGATATAAAGTAAACAAAATGCAGCATAGAGTAACTCACTGGTTTAAAGTCAAGCTATTTCTCCAAAACATTCTAAGCATTTCCTTACAATATGTATTATTCTCAAGAAGGGAATGGGGAATGTGAGGACTAAACTAGTATTGTCTTCAAATAAACATAATTTGGATTTAGCCCTTTATTTCACAATAAGCATTTTTGATTTAAAAAAAACTTTGAATAATTGATTTTCTGGTCAGGTATAATATATCCTAGTTGCATAAACCAAACTCCATTCATAAAATGGTATATTGCAATTAAGTAAAAAAAAAACATATTCAATAAATAGCAAAAAGTATATACCTATAGAGAATATTTTGAAGAATGCATTAGAAATATTCTAATATAACACTTAATTTGATTGAACAATTTCACATTGACATTAATTAACTATAATAGTTTAATGCTAATTGGACAAGATTGTCTTTCTAAATGAGCAAAGCCTATTTCTCCTTTTAGTTTGTCAGAGAAATAACTGACAAAAAAGGAAATTAACATATGAATCTATAACAACTGGAATGAATTTTTCTTTTTATTACGAAATAATAATTTCACAAAGTAATTTTATTGTGTTATACACATATGTCCACATAATGTGGCTTATTAAATTTTATTCCTTTTATTAATTCATTATCCTATTTTTATACTGAAATTTTATTATGTGATCATACTAACTTATGAAGTATTTGAACATATTTACTCCACACTATTTCTCTTCATCTCCTCATTAACTTTTTTCCAAACACAATCAGTTCCATCTTTTATACGTGGGTCATTCATTTTATTTTCTGGATCTAGAGTCTACATGTGAGAAACCTAGTATTTGCTTACACAGTATGGCTTATTGCTTTAATATGAAGAATTCCATTTCTATTTTCCTGAAGATGAAGGTATTTCATTACAATGAGGGGCTAAATAATTTATCATTGTGTATATATGCATATATATATATATATATATATATATATTACAATTTCTTTATTCAATCAATGATTAAGGAACATGTAGGTGAATTATGTGTTCATTTTTTAATGGGAGAAGGAAGGCTGGAAGTAATGATGTTTGGATTGAGAAACGTGATTTTTAGGTTGGCACTCTATTTGAAACATCCTCCCAGCTGCACTTTCATCAGTATTTCAATAATGCATTATATTTAAAAAATGATATTTAATTACATTTGTGAAGGTGTTCTTCTTCAGTAATTATTTTTATTACAGTGTTACATTTAGTATGTCATGTGAGTATGGGGATGTATGTTGACATGAATATGCATGCATGTTTGTAGGGAAGCTGAATGTATATGAGATACAGAATTCAAATAAAAGTTTGAGACCTATAAGTTGCTAAATTGATGTATATGTCCAGTTTGTGGAGTGTGATTTCAAGATCACATTTTGGTAGGTTTCATACCAAATAAGTAGATGTTTCTAATACAAAATCTTTTTTTTATCTTTCTTTTTTTATTATTTTATTTTATTTTTTTTGCGAACACACTGTACAGAGGGGTTACAATTACATGGGCAGGATGATGCGTACATTTCTTATCAAGCATTGCAGCCTCCTCCTTTATTTACCCTTCACATCCCTTCCCAGGCTCCCCCCCCACCCAATCCTCCCTGCCTCCCCCCCTCCCCGCACCAACGTTGTGAAGCTCGTTTTCAACATGACAAATTGTACTTCTCATTGTTGCAACAGGTCCACCTGAATCCTTAAGCGACTTGTTTTTCCCCATCTCCTCTACAAGTTATACTGACATCAAATATAGTGAAAGCAGGGGTTGTATTGTGGGGGAGGGACATACAAAGCAACAAAGAGATAATCTTATAAATGCGTTAGAAACAATCGCATGAAAGAAAAATAAAACATTTGAATACATATCTTAGGGTTCATTTCCCTAACATCAACTTATCTGACCTTTTCTGCTTGACTCAGACATATACTAGATATTGCAAATAAGGGAAACCATGGGACCTATATTTCTTTGGGCCTGGCTTACTTCACTTAATATAATATTTACCAAGTCTTTCCATTTCCTAACAAATGGTTTCTATTTCCTATAAAGTAAATCAAGCTGAGAAATCAGGTTAAGATCTGAAAGAGCCTTTAAAAAAGTCTTTGACCTTGAAAATTGTCATGGGTATGAATTTTTGGAGAAATAGCCCCATTCAAAATAGAAGGACACATTTTTTTAACATTATGTTGTTACTGGGTTTTGAACTACTGGCTTTGAGCTCTATCTGGGCATTACTTCTCAATGTTTGGACGGTACCACCTGAGTCACACCTTCACTTCTTCCTTTTACTACAAGTGGAGAAAAGAATCTTTTAGGTTTATTCATTTGGAATAGCTTGGAATTTCAATTGTCAAATTTGAACCTACCTAGTAGCTAGGTGGAAGCCACTGGTACTCTACTAAAACTCACTTCTTTTAAAAATAAATAATCACAAAAAGGAGAAAAAAATATTTGTTCAATGATTTATATGTTGTCTGATAAACCAAATCACTTGCTACTGGAAGATAGAAAGTGAGAAGTTAGAGATGAATACGGAGGACACAGACAAAAGGAATGAAGAAGGGAAGGGAGAGTAAGTGAGGGGAGGAGAAGGGAGGATAGGAGAGGAGGGGAGAGCTGAGTAGAATTGTTTATAAGATATTATTGTACAGTCAGTGCCTTTGCATTTATATAGCCAAAGCTTTATGTTTTTGGTAGTAGTAAGTTGAGATATAAAATACCACTTTACAGCTAAAAACCTGTTAGTGTGCTTCCTTCTGCACCAAGGGTGCCACAGTTAGGTTACTGTTACAGAGAAGGAAAGATTAATCAATTTAAGTGATTCTGAGAAACAATAATTGACATGCCAGAAATGCTCCCTTGTATGGTGAAGTCAAGCATCACTATTGTTTCCTGATCTAGTATTCCTCTCAACAAGAATAGCAAAAACAAGAGGAAGGAGATATCTGACTAATAATCATCTTTCTGTTTACCCTCTTCCCTTGGCTTCTCAAACAATAAAGACAAAGGATACTTAACCTGAGCTAGTGGGGTAAATGGGAGAAAAAAGGTCAGTCTAGCTTAATGTGAAAGTTTTAAAATAATTGGGGCAGCGTTTCAAATACTGAAATAAAACATTTGTAATTATTAAGAAAAAGTAACTCTGAATTTATCGAAAAGTTAGAAGACTAAAGGCCTCACTCCATAGTGGAATCTGCATAATTAAACTGACTCCTGCTACTATCATCAGAAAATGAAGACCACTCCTAAACTTCCAATACTAGGTAAATTACCCTCGATATTCACATAAAATGTGTGAATATGATGCAAAAGACATTACTCATGTAACTGTAACCCCTCTGTACACGATTTTTACTATAAAATGTATAAAAATTAGAAAAGTGCAATGATTGACAATGATCCAGAAGTATTGTACATTGAAATGCACATACACATTCTTCAACACTGACAAGATGAAGTGAAACCCCTTTGACGACTTGCTAAATATTAATTTTTTTGAAGTTTTAATATTAAATGACCAGAGCATAAACCTTCAGAGATAAATAAGAGGATAACATTGACATATTGTTGAGGCTTGTGCTCCTTTCAATGCACAAAAATTAATGTGTCAAGTCTGCTGCAAATGTAAATTGTAATTTGCCAATTCTTTTTGCAAATTGCTCAAATTATAGAGAACCAAATTCCACTATCCCTTCAGTCCCACCAAAAATTCGTATAGACCTTTAGGTTTCTCAGTTGTTTCTAAATATCTTAATATAATGCATGGGAATCAACCCTAATTCTTTTAAAATCCTCTCACTCGGACATAGGTATGGATAGATAATTGATGTGTGCAGAATCAGAAATATTCAGAAGGCTGTAAATGAATGCTTAGTAATTTTCTCTCCTCTGGGTCATAGAATACAGCCTGTCCTTGTTAGGAAAATTTAGGAGAATGGAAAAGGAATAGGACAGACTTCATCATCAATAGGCCAGGACTGTTTATTGTCAAAAAAAAGGGTTTGGAGGTTGTGTGAGGGAGCTGAAACAGGATCTGAGTTTTTATAGGAGGACTGAGCAAGGAGGTAGAGGTTAATGAAAAGCCCCTAGGTCAAGGAAAGCGGGGACCTTTCAGTTGGGCCCACAATGGGATGTTTACAACTGGGATTATATGGATTGCCCTGCCTGCACTTAAAATGAGTTCACACATACCTGGGATTTTGCCTGTATTGTGTATGAGCCTGGGACAGCAGGGTGGGGGTCAATCCTTCATATTCCATCTGTAGATACATAAAATGATAGGGCCAAGTGGAGAGAAGCAAGTTCTTCATATAGGATCTTTGGATACATAAAAAAATTGAGCTGAGAGAGGAGAATCATGCAGTTATGAGAACAAAGCAGTTTCCACCATTTTGAACCCTGGAGTATAAAAGGTGGAGGGGCATCGTGGTCTTTTCTGGTTACTTTCAGCTGTTATGAGTGTGTCCAGAAGTCACTGGAGCTGGCGTCTTCAGGTCCAGGTCTGTGCTCGGTCCAGAGCAGTGTAAGCAAAGCCTCTGGTTGTCAGCAGTAATAGGATGTCCTTGACTTGGTCCCAGGTTTGAGTGAGGGCTGTTATCCTGTTAGAGAGAAACCTGAAAATGCTGAGATCATGCAAAAGGCTGACAAGGTGGCAGGACTAGTTGATATGAGTGACATCAGAAAACACAACCAGAGAATAAAAGCCAGAAAAGTTCCATTTGGATCATGAGCCTATAATCAGTCAGAAACTAGGGCTGGATTGGAGTAGTTAAGGGCGTGGTGAGAGACCTTGATCATTTCCTATAAATAGCAGGTAACCAAGGCAAGAATGTAAATTCCTGTGCATTTAGAAGTTAGACATATATGGACATTAGATGGACAAGCTTCTCAACTTGTTTCTGTTGACCTCCTGGATCTGGTTAATTTTGAAAGGGCAGGCACAAAGTGGCTGATGTAACATCTTTTCCTCTTATTCTTTTCCACCTTGTCCTGGGATCTAGGTGCTTGTGGCTGGGATATGGGCTTTGGACTCAAGGCCTGAGCATTTTCCCTGAGCAATTCTGCTCGAGTTAGCATTCTACCACTTTGAGTCACAGGGCCACATTTAGCATTTGGCTGGTTAATTTTTGAGCCAGTTTCCACTCTGGCTCTTTGATGATTAGTTGGGAGATATAGTCTCAGGGATTTGTATGCCTGGGCTGGCTTTGAACTGCAATCTTTGCCACAAAAACCTTTTATCATTTCCAATTAAAGCAACAAGGAGATCAGTGAGAACAAGTGGAGTTTATGTGCACCCTGCCAAGAATTGATCAACAAGTACTTGCCAGAACTCTGCAATGACAAAATTCAATAGATGGGATGAGAGTTTGAGTATAGCTTGTATGCCTGGAAAACCTGATAACTAAATTGTATGAGAGGCTCTCCTGGCCTATGCATGTTTCAATAGTATAACAACATAGCTGGCTTTTTCATATCAGGATGAGTAATATTTACAGAGAGTGTCCCACAAGACTCTTAGTGTTTGTAAATCTAAATCAGTCTTTTACCAAGAATCAGTTGTGTGTGATGGAGTCAGGCAGGAGTCCAGTGTACCATGGTGGAGGTAGGATGGTCCAGGCAGGATCTGAGCAAGACTGCCTCTCTTGGATGAATTGTCAAAACTCCTTGTTAGTTATTAACAAAATTATACACAGACATTAAAGAAATGACTTTGGATGGACATAGAGAATGACATGCTAGTTTTAATGTTAAATCACAGCCAACAATTACTTACCAACTTTACTCACAAGCTGTCTTTTAAGGCATACTCATATCATCTCCTATACTCGAACTTTCTGGGGACAGAAACAGATATGTGGAACAAACATTTTAAGACAATTCTTCCCTCCTTACTGGTTTGCTTTTCATCACAACTGGCTAGGAGCTGAGCTGGGTCTCATTCCTTTTACTACTACCCTTGGAAAAAAAAAAAGGTTTTCTTTTAACAAACAGCACATTTAATAGGAAATATCACCATCAAGACATAGAAGAAGATAACTAGTTACACAGTTTTTATAATGAGATTATGTTGAACATGTTTTCACACACACACATTTAAACTAAATTTCTAAGATGCACTTGGGTTTTTAAAAAATGAAAATCGGCCGTACGTTTTTTTGGAATTCCAATGACAAGTGATATTTTTTTCCCAATATGATAAAACCACGTGGTCAATGTCAGAATAGTAGGCAATACCAAACAAAATGCAAGGCAAATTTTGACAAACAGAATTTCAACCCTTCAACCAACATTGATAACAAGAGCAGAAAACCTTTAAATCAATTTTGGTGATGAGGTGGATTAGTATATGAATTAAATATTTTAACCCTTAGAAGAGTGAAGAGGAGAGGGGAGTAAGGTTGGTGGAAGAATGGGGATTGTAGAAAAACTCATGATGTGGTCTTAGTCCCCCCAGGTAGTGTCTTGTACATCTCATTGCTACAATGGGTCAACCTGTATCCTTTCCTTGTATCTTAAATGAAGAAATGCTGGCTTGAATTATGTTGATTCTACTTGTGTAGACACACCTAAAATCACTCACCAAGTCCAAAAGCACACAAATAAAATGCATCTTTTGTCAGTTGGTATAATTGTATTCTACACATTTATTGATAGGATACAAATTATTCTCAAATTTTAATACATTACAAATACTTTTTCTTATTTTCATGGCCATGTAATGCAAGACCTCAGTCAGCATTTCTCACTTTATACTTATCACATGGGTTGGTTAAATGTTGACCTGAGCTCCAGTCTTCTGTAGACTCACTCATTACTATGAATTGATGCTGGCTGTTGGAAAAGAGCTCAAGGAAAGATGCCATATAACTTTATTCTTTACCAGGATATTCTCCTGCTGTTTTAGTTGTTGAGAGTGTCTACAAGAGCAAGCATTCCGTAGGGATCAAGGAGGCACCATATGACCTGTACTTACTGAGATTTCTGGGTGATTTGCTATCACTTGTACTGCATTTGCAAGTCGAATCTGTCAAAACCTATCATTTTTAAGAGATAAGAAAACTGCTAAAAGAACTCTTAGAGACAATATATCTTCAACATATTTGGTTCCAAGCATTCCGTCTAGGGCATATTCAACAAGTAGTGAAACTTTTGTTGGCTGTATCTATGCGTCTTTCTCCATGTGTGCATGTATACATGTGTATATGTATGTGTGTATTTGTATGTAGAGCAATATACATGTGTACATATATAAGGGCATATACACACATATATGCATATATAAATATATATAAATATATGTGCATATATTTATATATCAGGTGTTCAGTGATTTAATCTAGACTTCCCAGCACATTGTCATTCTCACAAACTGTACATGATAAACTGCTCTGAGAATCTGTGCTCACTTCCCCCGCTTCCTTCTTTTTCATCCTTGTGAACAACTTCAGCCTACTTTCCATAGGATAGCTTTGTTTTTGTTACTTACTGATAATAAAAGAAAAAGGTTGCTTGTAAAAGGAAAAGATCTTTTAGGACACAGGTTAAAAGTATATTATCCGTCCCAATGATTCCTATGAGGAAAATTTGTAATAATACTAAAAGTGAACAGGAATTCCTAGATCTGTTGTTTTGCCATTTAGAAAGGCAAAGAATA
This sequence comes from Dipodomys spectabilis, assembly GCF_019054845.1. Lineage (NCBI taxonomy): Eukaryota > Metazoa > Chordata > Mammalia > Rodentia > Heteromyidae > Dipodomys > Dipodomys spectabilis. Next base: position 651,561 of record NW_024870923.1, read on the forward strand.
ATATCACATCACTCATAACTCTTAAAGAATGCAAGGGTAACTGATGGTCCCTATCATGTTCCCAAAAATCCCAGTGGGTCCTGAAGGATAATAGTAACTCAGCAGAAATTCTAAGTAGCAGACATGGAGCATGAAAGAGAAAGAGAGGAAATAAGAGAGAATGAAAGAGAGAAATATCATAATACTGAAAGTGCATAATAGATAAACAAGAGCTGTATAAGTATATTCATACTGCTATCTTTAGACTCTACATGTACATTTGAAGGTATTTGATGAATGATAACCCATCAACACCACATTCCTCAGCACCACATAAGCAGGAAAAGATGGAAGTGGTGCTGTGGCTCAAGTGGTAGCAATAGCCTTGATATGAAGAACTGAGGAGCAGTACACAGAGTTCAAGCAGACTCAGAGTTCAAGCCCCACAACCAACAGAAACAAAACCAAAAAACTAAATACAAAACCGTCTCCCAATTTTGTTGCCTCAACTCTGTAAAACCACTGCTTCAGCCTAGGGCTAAGATTTATGTGTGGACATTTATCAACACTCCTGATTCAAACTACTTGAGAAAATTTTAATCAATATTTTGTTCTTAATTTTGCTCTTTGTAAATTCACATGCACCTATAAAAAATGGCGTGGCCATCCCAGTAACATTCTCAAAGTACCTCTTAATGATGACTTACAAAAAGTTGTATTATATTACAACAAGGAAAACAATGCTACAAATAAAGAAAACCAATAATTAAATATTAATGATTAATAAAATAAAAACCAAATACCATTGTTTCCAGTATTTGAAGTGTACTACATATTAGATTTTACTATTTTCTCATATTCCTGTACATTTAAAACTGGCTAAGGTTATGATGTTCAACAAGAATTTTATAGGCTATGAGTAGTCTTTAAATTTACCCTCTAAGGTTACTATTTATGTCTTATCTCATCATCTGTATATGGTTTATGTAATCATTTTTGTTCCTCGATAATATATAAAGTAAGGAAGCCCTAAAGTTTTAACAGAAACACTGTAGTTAACAAAGTCTTAACTCTTTGCTGTTTCTTCATACAAAGACTTTGCAACTTCTCATTAGTAAAGTTTCTATAAACTCTGAAATGTACATAGTAGTATATGTCTGCTACCATAAATCTTAAATACTTTATAGAAAAGTTATATGACCTACCAAACAATCTTAATTTTGGCATATAAGCAAATTACTAAAATTAAACATATTTAAAACATTAAAACTTTAAAAAAAAACTTAACACTTGCTGCAGTGTTCATTATGATAGGTGCCTTGTATAGAATAATTGAATTCCTCCTCCTACACATCTGTTGAACAACAAATATCTGGAATTATTTTGTTTTTGACATATCAATCTTGACTTTAGTCTTAAATGTGTGCTTATGTAAGAAATACATGGTTCTAAAATTTCACGACAATTCTTTTGAACTTTTTGTTGAATTGTCTAGCTTAAGAAAATCAATTCCACTTTATATATAAAAAATATTCTGTGCTCAATTCAGCAGCACATACACTAAAATTGGAACAATACAGAGAAGATTAGCATGGTCCCTGTGCAAGTATGACATGCAAATTCGTGAAGCGCTCCACATTTTTACAATAACAGATGCTGGAGGGGATGTGGCCAGAAGGGAACCTTACTTCATTCTTGGTGGGAGTGTAAACTTGCTCACCCACTTGGAAAGCAGTATGGAGGTTACTTAAAAGATTCCACATAGAGCTCCCGTATGACCCAGCAATCCCATTTTTGGGCATACACCTAAATAGTCAGCAACAAGACCATATTAAAATTACCAATCCAATTATGCTTATTGCAGCATTATTTCCCATAGCTAAGATATGGAACCAACCCCGATGGCCCTCAGTAGATGAATGGATCAAGAAAACGTGAGTTTGTGTGTGTGTGTGTGTGTGTGTGTGTGTGTGTGTGTTTGTGTGTGTGTGTGTGTGTATGGGAATTCTATCGTCCATCAGAAAGAATGACATTGCCCAATTTGTTACGGAATGGAAAGACTTGGAAAAATTATATTAACTGAAATAATCCAAGTCCAAAGAAACATCGGTCACGTGGTATCCCTTATTGGCAATAATTAATATATGTTGTGGATAAGCAGAAAAGGTCAGAAGCTATGTGCATATGAATAGATAAGGTGATGTTAAGCTAAAGGAACCCCAAGATAGGGACACAAGTGTTTTTATTTTCTTGCTGTTGTTTCTAAAGTATTTATAATGTACGATGTGATTTTTTTTTGTTTTTTATATGGTCCTCCCACACAGAAATAAACATTTTTTACCGTCAACCTTGAAAAGCCATCTGGATAGACCATTTCTGTAAGTGGTAGCAGAATATTATTGCTGGCTTTGCAAGGATGCCAGATTGCCTCTGAACATGGTTATACTGGTAGCTTTAATGTGAGCTTGTTTCTTATTTATTGGATTACTGCCCAGGAGAGGAATTACTGGGCCATAAGGGAGATCTGTTTAGTCTTTCGCAGAATGTCCGTACGGCATTTCAGAATGGTTGAACAAATTTAATTTCCCACGAACAGTGTAATAGAGTTCCCATTTGGCTACATCCACGTTAGAATTTGCTATTGTCAGTTTTCTTGATAATGGCAATTCAAACTGGAGGAAAAATCTCTCTTGTAGATTTGTAGGTACCTTCTAGCTTCCATGAATGAATGAATATATGAAACCTATATTGCTCAAGTGTGCATTCCTTTCTCTTAGTATAATTTTCCCAAGCCTTTGATGTTCCTTAAGACTGGTGAACAGTCATCCTTTCTGATGGGTGAATAGAATTCCAATGTGTGTGTGTGTGTGTGTGTGTGTGTGTGTGTGTAAGATGACTATAGGCCTATGAGTTCATTTCCCAGCCTACTCTTTCAACTGTAATTGTGTAATTCAATAATAAATTTGGATTGCTTTCTCTATTGCATTGAAGAATATTGTAGGGATTTTGATGGGTATTGCATTGCCAATTGTTGGGGGCAGTATTGCAGATTTCACAATGTTAATTCTTCCAACCAGGAGCATTGAAAGACTTTCCATTTCCTTGAATCTCCTTCAATTTCGCTTTTAGGATTTCAAATTTTTCACAATAGAGGTTCTTCACATTTTTGTTAAATTAATTAATTCCTAGTTTTATTGTTGTTTTGTTTTGCTTAGATTTGATTTGATTTTGAGGCTAATATATATGAGGTTGTTTTTTGGATTTCAGCCTGGATCTTCCCATTGTTGGTAACACAGGAAAACTACTGATTCTTGTAGGTTTTATACCCTGCTACATTGCTGAAGATTAGCATCACTTTTACTAACTTTTTGGGGGGAAGCTATAGGGTCCATTATATAAAGTATCATTTCATCTGTGAAAGGAGATAGTTTTACTCCTTTCATATTTGGATCCCTTTTATATTTTTCTCTTGCCTATTGTCCTTGCTAGAAAATCCACTACTATATTGAAGAGTAGTAGAGAGAGTGGACATCCTTTTCTCATTCCTGATTTTAATGTCTTCATGCCTCCATCGTTAGGTACATGCTTATTTTCTCTTTGTCGTATACATACTATGTATTATATTGAGGAAAGTTCCATGCGTTCCTAGCTTCTCAGACCTTTCAATCATAAAAGGGTATTGGAATTTGTTAAAAGCTATTTCTACATCCATACAAACAATCACGTGGTTCTTGTCCCTGCTTCTGCTGATGATGTGTGTTATGTTTATTGACAAGTATATTGAATCCAGCAGTATACTAGGATGAATAGTATTTGATCATAGCATGTTTTTTTGTTAATTGTTTAAGTTGGTTAGTAAGAATTGCATTGAGAAGTTATGCATCAATGCTTATCAAAGCTGGGTTCATAGTTCTCTTTCTTTGATGAGTCTCTAGATGATTTGGGGAAGAGTCTAATTCTAGCTTCATAGATTGTGTTTGATAATTCCATTTCCCTTTCTATTCCATTGAAGAGTTAGAGCAGAGTATTGTAAGTTCTTTGCAGGCCTTAATTTCATGGTAAATCTATTGAGTCCTAGATTTTTCTGTTATGGGAAATTGTTTATTGACATTTCATTTTCATTACTTCTTATGCATCACTTCCTGGTACAGTTCGAGTATAAGAAAGCATCAATTACTCCAGGATTCTCCAGGTGATTGGTATATGGTTTTCAAAGTACTCTCTTATAACATTCACAATTTTGCTAATTTATGTTATGACATCTCATTTTTCTCTAATTTTAACTATTTGGGTGAATTCTCTCAGGAGCTCTTAGGAGCTGTGACTCATCTACTCTTAATATATTTACCTAGTTCTCATCATATATAACCAGTTCCTGTTCTTCTTGATCTTGTCTCTGTAGGATATATTTGATTAACTTCTATCCCGCTGATTTGGTGGAGAGTTTGACTTAGGACCATATTCACTGTTGGTAGTTGTTTGCCTTTAATGTTTGTTATATATCATGCCAGGCTCTTCTTTTTATCATATCAACTAAGAAATCTGTGTTTATTCTGACTGTATATACTTTATAAATAATCAATCTTTTCTCTATGGCAGCTTTAAGAATCATTTCCTTGATCATTAATGATCCTCTAATGGATTATGATGTGGTGGTGGGTTGTTCTCTTCTAGAATTCTGTTTGGTGTTCTAAAGGCTTCTCTTCTCTGAATGTGCTTATCTCTTTGGATGTTTGGAATGTTCTCTGCTAGAATTCTGTAATATGTTTCCCATCCATTTAGTTTCCTGCTCTTCTCCTTCTTGAGACCAATCTCCCCCAATTTGATCTTCTAACTGAATCGTGAAGTTCTGGCAAGATCATTTCTTATTTCTTGGATTTGTTCTAAATGATTATTTCCTCTTTCCTATTATACCTACTTGGTCTTTGACCCCTGAGATTATCTTCTATGTCATCTACTTGTTGTAAAGACTTTATACTTTGTTTTTTATTTCTGTTTTATAATTGGTCATTTTTTGGGGCTTCTATCTCTTTATAAAGCTTTGTTTTAGGTCTTGTATGGACTTTCTTTACTTATTTTCTTTGGGTGGTGGGGTTTTTAGGGTTGTTTATTGAGCTGTGTCTTCTCTCATATCTTTTAATTAGGCATCCATTTTTTCCTTGGACTCCCTTGCCTTTTCAGAATTTATTTTTCTGTTTGTAGTCTCCATGAGTTATTTTGCTAATCTTTGGTTGTTCTCATCTTGTTCAATAAATTTCCTTGTAGAGGTTTTGTACCTTTTCATTAATCACATTTTCAGCAGTAATTGTAATGTATTTTGAAAACTATCTTCTAGGTACCTAATTGTCTGTACTAATGCCTGGTTATTTACTGTGTGAATTATACAATCTAGACATCACTTTTCTTGTATTTTTCTGATTTGCTCTGTTCAGTTGGAGGATGTCTTTTGGGGGCTCTATAATCTTAATAGGTGACTCTTTATGTTCTTGGTTGATTTGCCATATGTTGGTTGGATCTTCTGTTGTGATTTGTTTTTGTGGAATTAGGTTTTTGTCTAGACCATTAAGTGTAGGAGTAGAAATCAATTGTGGTGAGATGTTGTGATGTTAATACTTGTGGTTCTAGTGACAGTTCGGGCTGCCCAATGGTATCTTGAATTGTCTCTGAGTATGGATGTGGCTGTCTCTGATGTACACTTCTGTTCCTGCTATTTTTCCCATGTGGACCTTTTATTTCCACACTGCATCTGTGCTTTTAAATATGTTGGCCAACACAGTCACAAAAGTCACCTGCCTGGCTGGGCATCTTTTCATATATTTCTGTTTTTATTGTGAAGACAGTATAAAATCTTCTTTTGAATTGTATGTCTATATATAGTTAGAACTGACTGGGTGTGACTTTTTAGAAGTAGAGTACGTGCAAGGACTCTAATTCTCTGTTTCATTAGAGAGAGCTAGGGGAATTTTCTGTTGTTATTTTGTCATTTTTTTACAATTCCTCAGATATATTTTACAAAATGTTGATTTTTTTCACATAATTTAGGATTTGTGATGGTTGTATCAGGTTATTTTTGTTTTTTTGTTTGTGTTAGTTTGAAATAGTGATTACAGGCTTGTATGAAGAGACATTAATAATATGAAATGCATGTTATTGCATTGAAAGAAAGAGAGGAGACATTTTAACCTATTTGCTACAAGTAAATTAATATTAAGCAAATTAATTAAAATAATTACTTACTCTTCAGAAGATGAGCATAGTACTCTTGAATATCTTGGAGAAAAAGACTTTAGACTCATTACAACTGAAGTCTTACATTGAAATTACTGGCTAAACTTTCTTCTTCAGAAAGGCAAAAGCTCCATTTCTTCCATATTAGTATTATAAAATCATAATATATGCATGTTGAATTGTTTTCCTCTGCTATTTTCAATTCCATTCCTCATCCATTAGGTATCTAGTGCTTTGAATGACCAATTCCTTAAAATACCTATATTGCTTGTATTGTGATGTAAATCTCAGTAATATTAATGTGAATTTATCCCTGATTCTCATGTGGAGCTACATTCATAAGAAATGTATGCAGTTTCAACCAAGGAACATGACTATTTCAAAGTTTTCTGTTTTAATCAATAAACCCATTCCCTTTAGAAATATGTTCTCATCTTTTATATTGCTCCACCATACATCATGTATTATTAGTACTTTTACTGAAATAAATATAAAGTATGGAACATGAAGACAACCACCCCCCCTTATCACTTTAAAGTAAATCCTTGGGGACTATTTTATATATAAAAATAAAAAAGTACAATGCACCTGTTTATACATTAATAATCTAATGGTTAAGTTAATTAGACACAAGAATTACCATACCACATCAAGTCCCAATTTACTTAAAGGCACCAAAATATTAGTGTTCATGAATATCACTCAGTTTTAGAAAATTACTAGTCACAACAAAGTTTATATTATATTTCAAATTTAAAAAATGAAAACTAAACCCAGATTTGTTGTCAGTATCCTGTTTCCAGGAATACATTTACTCAGCAAACAGAGAAACCAAAAATAAGGGTACGTCACATAGACGAAAGATGTAGGAGCAAACTGTTTTTCATTAAGATGATAAGCACATGCAAACTATGTGATTTATTCAAAGATACTATAAAAATTCATAAGAGTATTTGTGATCAGAAGTGATGGGTAAACAAATAGCTGGAAAACTGTATATGTAAATTGAGCTTTCAATATAGGCTAAGTTTAGAATAAATGATCCAACAGACAATGATTTTATATCTCTAACACACATCCAGTATTCTACATTTTCCCACATACTCCTGTCCTCTTACCTCAGTTCCTGATCAATAGTCTTCTACTTTCACTAGGTCAATTCCTACTAATAAAACAAAGTGGGTTTTTTTTGGTTTCTAGATCCAATAAATTTTAGTATTTCAGAATAATAGTATGAATTCATGGAGTTTGACTTGAATGTCAAGTTTGAGGATACTCTATTCTGGGTATTATTAATTGGCCTGAAGAAGGCAGGTACATACTCTGAATACATAGACACAGTATTCTAAAAGCAGGGGGCTTGATTTCAGAGAAAGGTGCAGGTCCAGGCAAGGTCCTGAAAAAAAGAAAAACCAACGGAGCAAACATCAATCAACTATCATTACCAAGGAATTGAACTGTTCTTTTATGTGTCTGGGTGGCAGCTGTGTGTGTGTGTGTTTGTGTGTGTGTGTGTGTGTGTGTGTGTGTGTCTGTGTCTGTGTCTGTGTCTGTGTTTTTGTCTGTTTGTGTCTGTGTCTGTGTGAGTGTTCGTAGAGAGAGAATTTAAGTGTGACTTCCATATTTACAGCCCATAGAGCATTACTTGTTAGGCAGAAGGTGCTCATATCAGAGTTCTGATACTACTGTCATTACTTTTTACTGTGAAAAACACTTGCTTAATCTTACTTAAAAAGAGAAAAGTAAACTAACATCTTACATGATTGTTTTGACAATTAATTGGTTTATTGAAGGCCAAAGGGAGGAATTGGAGAGTAATGTAATCTTTTTCCTCTCTCCTGAATATTACCCAGCAATAGCAGTTATTTCAGGAGTCTCCTGCTATGTACTCACAGCTGAATTACTAATATGCTTAATAATATGAAACATATGATAGAGAAATAGATCAGCCAGCAAACACAAAGAACTAGTGATGAGACCGAACTTTTGAGCAGGGTTGCCACTTCTTTTAGGAATGTAATTCCTTCATATGAACTTCAAATTGTGTGGATTTCCGTGATTAAAAGGTTAGAAAGTGCTGTAGAAAAGAGAATTCCTGTTCAGCCAAGTCGAAATAGCTCATGATCGCAACCTCACGTTACAAATTTCCATTTTATAAAGACTCTCTTTTAGAGTGATTTCATTTAATATACTTCAAAACCTCACCCTTGCCTGTGGGAGATAGGAAGAAAGATCAATTTGTTTGAATATTATCTTATGTAAGTTAGTGTGCATGGGCATGGTTTGTATGAAGTTAGTATTAAGTGTAAATAGGAATCATGTCACAACAAAGATATAATTAAATCACGTAACAAGATTAGAAGTCATAGCATTTTGTTCATGAAAACATAGATTAGTTGCAGAATTTCTATTTTGAGATAAACTTTATATGAAAGCATAATGCACTTTAACTAAGGGTTGAAACATTTTATTAAAAATATATTTCTTAGAGATATTTTTGCTGCCTAATTTTAAGAAGAAAATGGTCTCAAAGTAATCATGTTTCTTAGTATGTTCCTGTTTCCATATGATTAACCTCCAAATTAGAAATCCAGATATATGATTTGATTTAATTTAATCATAAATATTATTGAGTATAAGGACCTTCTACTCTTTATATCTTCACACTATGATCATTAAATCTGGTGAGTTTGAAATAATTAGTCTCTGTGTGAACTATGTTAGTATTATTTACAATATGAGTGAAATGTTTAAAAAGTAGTAATTATTTTAGTTTAATTGCTCTGAAGAGAAAATGAATGATATAATCAAAGGCTAAAAATGATTAGATTTAATATTTAGAATTCAGGAAATGTTTTTGACCACACTGCTTACTGGAGCCTTCAAACAACCTGAGATAATTTATATTAATGAAGCAAATATCCCACAGGTTAGACATTTGTGAATAGAAAAACCATGTCATTCTGAATATGTAGATCTACATAACAAACATAGAAGATTTAGCGTATAAATACCTGTATATATTAATACATTTAATTGAAGGGAAAGTACTTGTTCTGAAAGGAGATAAAATTGCATTTATTTTGAAAAAGTAGACCGAAGTATTCATTTGAATAAAAGATAATATTTAAAACATCACTCATTCAAGAAATAAGATGTACAGTTAGTTGTTTTTCATGCCAATTATGATCTCAAAACTTAGTAGAAATACTAGATTTGTAAACTGAAAGCAGTGCTTTGTAGGGAAATAGACATTAAGTTTCTTTTTTTTTTTTTTTTTTTTTATTTTTTTTTATTTTTTTATTTTATTTTTTTATTGTAAAGCTACTATACAGAGGGTCACAGTTACATGAGTGAGGTTATGAGTACACTTCCTCTTGAACATTGTTACCCCCTCCATTGTTTTCCCCCTACCATCCCCTCCCTCCCTCCCTTCCCCGAGGTTCTTTTTTTTTTTTTTTTTTTGATTGTGATTAAATGATTACATAATTTCAAAGTCACAAGTTCATTCTAACTTCCCTGGAGCAAATTGTCTACCACAGTCTGTAATATATAACAGTGTTCACATGTTATATACCATATTTGTGATCAGCAGCATGAGGATATTTAGTAGTGGTTCAACCAGATGAGTGGGAGTTCTTTGTTTCTTAAGTCCTGATAGTTTTGTCGTATCACTAACCTTTTGGATTTAGCATCCACTTATGAGGGAGACCATGTACCGTTTGTCTCTTCGTTCTTGGCTTACCTCGCTCAACATGATTCCTTCTAGCTCCATCCATTTCCCTGCAAATGCCATTATTTTGTCATTTCTAATGGCTGCATAATATTCCATTGTGTATAGATACCACAATTTTTGGATCCATTCATCTGTCGTGGGGCACCTAGGTTGTTTCCATATCCTAGCTATTGCGAACAGTGCTGCAATAAACATGGAGGTGCACGTGTCCTTGTATATTGGTTCCTGTTGTTCAGGGTAGATGCCTAGAAGTGGTATGACTGGGTCGTAAGGGAGGTCAATCTTTAGCTTTCTAAGGACCCTCCAGACTGCTTTCCAAAGTGGTTGTATAAGTGTACATTCCCACCAGCAGTGTAATAGGGTTCCTCTTTCTCCACATCCCCTCCAGCATTTGTCGTTGGCTGATTTGTGGATGTGGGACATTCTGACTGGGGTAAGGTGGTATCTCAGGGTTGTCTTTATTTGCATTTCCTTCACCACCAGGGATGATGAACATTTCCTCATGTGTTTCTTTGCCATTTTTATTTCTTCATTTGAGAAGTCCCTCTTTAGTTCCCTTGCCCATTTAGTAATTGGTTTGTTAGGTTTGGGAGGGATTAGTTTCTTGAGTTCCCTGTATATACAGGATGTTAACCCCTTGTCTGATATATTGCTGGTAAATATTTTTTCCCAATTAGTTGGTTGTCTTTCTAGCTTAGTTGCGATAGATTTAGCTGTGCAGAAGCTTTTTATTTTAAGGTAGTCCCATTTGTCGAGTCTCTCTCCAACTTGTTGTGACCCTGGGACTCTGTTCAGGAAGTTCCTTCCTGTGCCTATTAGTTCAAGTGTCTCTCCTACTCTGTCCTGCAGTAGTTTCAGAGATTCAGGTTTAATGTTAAGGTCTTTAATCCATTTTGAGTTGATGTTGGTGCATGGTGATAGGCTGGGGTCCACTTTTAGTTTTCTGCATGTGGCTGCCCAGTTTTCCCAGCACCAGCGGTTGAAGAGGCTGTGTTTCTTCCATTGTATGTCTTTGGCTCCTTTGTCGAATATCAGCTGGCTGTAGGCCTGTGGATTTATATCTGGATCTTCTATTCTGTTCCATTGGTCTTCGGGTCTGTTTTTGTGCCAGTACCATGCTGTCTTTGTGATTATAGCTCTGTAGTAGAGTTTGAAGTTCGGCATGGATAGCCCTCCCATATTGTCTTTATCCCCTAGAATTGTTTTGGCTATTCTAGGTCTTTTGTTGTTCCATATAAATTTTTGGACTGTTTTCTGTATTTCAGTGATGTACGTCATTGGGATTTTAATAGGAATTGCATTGAATTTGTATATTAATTTTGGAAGTATCACCATCTTTACTATATTAAGTCGGCCTATCCAGGAGCATGGGAGGTCTTTCCATTTCCTAGTGTCTTCTGCAATTTCTTTCTTTAACTTTTTATAGTTCTCATTAAATAGTTCTTTTACATCTTTGGTTAGGTTAATTCCTAAATATTTTATTTTTTGGGAGGTTATTGTGAATGGGGTTGCTCCCTTTATTTCCCTCTCTTCCTGTGCGTTATCAGTGTATAGGAAGGCAACTGATTTTTGTGGGTTTATTTTGTATCCTGCTATTTTGCCGAAGTGACTTATGATTTCTAAAAGTTTGGGGATGGAGTTTTTGGGATCGTGGAGGTATAGTATCATGTCGTCTGCAAAAAGGGATAGTTTCACTTCTTCTTTCCCTATGCGGATCCCTTTAATGTCTTTTTCTTGCCTTATTGCCCTGGCTAAGGGTTCTAGGACTATGTTGAAGAGGAGTGGAGACAGTGGACATCCTTGCCTTGTTCCTGTTTTTAGGAGGATTGGTTGTAGCTTTTCCCCATTAAGTATAATATTGGCTATTGGTCTGTCATAAATGGCTTTTATTGTTTTTAGAAATGTTCCTTCTATTCCTATTTTCTCCAGAGCTTTTAGCATGAATGAATGTTGAATTTTATCAAAGGCCTTTTCTGCATCTGTGGCGATAATCATGTGATTCTTGACCTTGGCTCTGTTGATATGCTGGATTACATTTATTGACTTACGTATGTTAAACCATCCCTGTGTCTCTGGGATGAAGCCTACCTGATCATAGTGTATTATTTTTTTTATGTGTTTCTGGATTCTGTTAGCTAGAATCTTGTTAAGGATCTTTGCATCTGTGTTCATCAAGGAGATTGGCCTGTAATTCTCCTTTTTGGTTGGGTCTTTGCCTGGTTTGGGGATGAGTGTGATATTGGCTTCGTAGAATGAGTTTGGGATAGCTCCCTCCTTCTCTGTTTCTCTGAAGAGCTTGAGGAGTATGGGTATTAGTTCTTCTTTAAAGGTCTTATAGAATTCTGCTGTGAATCCATCTGGTCCTGGGCTTTTTTTTGTTGGAAGACTTTTGATAGCTTCCTGTATCTCATTATAGGATATTGGCTTATTTAATTGGTTAACTTCTTCTTTGCTCAGTTTGGGTAACTTGTATTTCTCTAAAAATGCATCCATTTCCGCCAGATTTTCTTCCTTTAGAGAGTATAGCTTTTGAAAGTAGTCTGTTAGAATTGTTTGGATATCTTGGGTACGTGTTGTGATGTTTCCCGTGGCATCCCTAATCCTATTAATATGGGTTTCCTCTCTTCTTTTTTTAATTAATCTTGCCAACGGGCCATCAATTTTGTTTATTTTTTCAAAGAACCAGCTTTTTGTTTGGTTTATTTTGGTTATGGTTTTCTGATTTTCTAATTGGTTAATCTCTGCTCTCAATTTGGTTATCTGGCTTCGTCTAGTAGCTTTAGGTCCCATTTTTTCTTGTTTTTCTAGCTGTTTTAGTTGCAACATGAGATTATTTACTTGGTCTGTCTCCATTCTCTTGATGTGGGCACTGAGGGCAATAAATTTGCCCCTCAGGACTGCTTTTGCTGTGTCCCACAAGTTTCTTTGTGAGGTGTTTTCATTTTCATTGAGTTCTAGGAAATGCTTTATTTCTTCTCTGATCTCTTCTGTTACCCAGGCCTTGTTAAGGAGTGTGCTGTTCAATTTCCATGTATTAGAGAAATTTCTGCGGTATGCTTTGTTATTGAGAGCTAGCTTGATTCCACTGTGGTCAGATAGGATACAGGGGATTATGTCGATCCCTTTGTATTTGCTTAAGTTCCTTGAATGAACTATGATATGGTCTATTTTGGAGAAAGTTCCATGAGCTGCTGAGAAGAATGTGTACTGTGTTGTTTTAGGGTGAAATACTCGGTAGATGTCAGTTAATTCCGCTTGAAGTATGGCCTCACTTAATTCGGTAGCTTCTTTGCCAATCCTCTGGTTGGTAGACCTGTCCTTTGGTGAGAGTGGCGTGTTAAAGTCTCCTAGTATTATCGTATTGGGATCTATTTTATTCTGTAAGTTTGAGAGCATTTGTTTAACATATCTGGGTGCACCGATATTTGGGGCATATAAGTTGATGATGGTTATATCCTCCTCTTGGATTGTTCCCTTTATTAATATGTAATGTCCGTCCTTGTCTTTCTGTACTGATTTTAATGAAAAGTTTATTTTGTCAGATATCAGGATAGCTACACCTGCTTTCTTATTGGGGGAATTTGATTGGTAGATCCTTTTCCACCCCTTCACTCTGAGTTTGTTTATATGTTTGGCTGAGAGGTGGGTCTCCTGAAGGCAACAGATGGATGGGTCTTGTTTTCTGATCCAGTCCTCAGTTCGTTTTCTTTTAATTGGCGAATTCAGCCCATTTATATTAAGAGAAAGTATAGAGAGATGCATTGTTGTCCCTGCCATTCCGTTTTCCTAAGTTTTTCTTCTTTCCTTTCCTCCTGTGCTTGCTCAGTTAGACTTTGAGTAATGCCTGTTTGGGGCAGGTCCCAGTTCCTGGTTGCTTTCTTCAGGTTGTGTCCCCCCTCTTAGAATTCTTTGTAATGCTGGCTTAATGTTTATGTATTCATTTAGTTTTTCTTTGCTATTAAAAGTTTTCAGTTCTCCATCGAATGTGAATGCTAGCTTTGCCGGGTATATCAGTCTGGGTTGGCAGTTATTGGCTCTCAGGGCTCGTATGGTGCTTTCCCAGGCTTTTCTTGCATTCATTGTTTGTGTGGAGAGATCTGCAGTGATTCTAATTTTTTTCCCGTTGTAGTATAGCTCCTTCTTCATTTTTGCTGCATGCAGGATTGTTTCCTTATTATTCAGATCCATCATTGTTACTATTATGTGCCTAGAAGTGTTTCTCCTGGGATCTTGCTTGTTGGGTGTTCGATAAGCTTTTGTGATGTAGTTAAGATGGTCGTTTTTGAGGTGGGGAAAATTTTCATTGACTATCTTGTTAAATAGGTGTTGCATTCCCTTGCTCTGGAATTCCTCACCTTCGTCCACTCCGATTATGCGAAGGTTAAATTTTTTAGCATTATCTGCTTGCTCTTGAATTTCCCTTTGGTTTAATTTGAGTGATTTTTCCATATCTGTCACTTTTTGGTCCAGTTGGTGTATTCTGTCTTCTGTATCTGACACTCTACCTTCCATTTCATTCACTCTGTTGACCGTGGCTTCTATTGTGGTTTGCATGGTGGAAATGGATCCCTTTATGGATTCAATGTTGGTTCTCAGAGTACTGATCTCACCTCTCAATGAGGTGATATCAGTATGCATTACCTCTAATTTGGCGTTTATCTCACTTCTTACTGAGGTTTGTGCAGCTTCTATTTTTGCATCCAATTTTTGTTTGATATCCTGTATATCTTTTGATAGTTCATCCTTGTGCTCTTTCAATTTCTGATCCATTTCTCGCTTTATTTCTTGAGTCATTGCCTCCAGCAACCCTTGGATGTAGTTTTTGTCTTCCATTCCTGCTTTGCTCCCACTGGGGCTCTCCCCTGCGTGGCTGCTGGCTTTTGAGGTGAGCTTGCTGTCCTGGGTAGTGGTAAACCTTGTGATTTTTCTCTGTGATTTTCGCATGGGGGTTCAGGAGACTGCTCTTCAATCTTGTTTTGGTGTGTCTGTCTTTGCTTGGTTGCTGATTCTCTATTGGTAGAGAGAGTCTGTGTCTGATCTGGATTCTGTTGGGAGCCTATTTCCAGCTGCTATTCACTTAGGATTCTCAGCTCTCTGCTGTAGCAATTCCCGCTTTTGGAAGGGTTGAGCAGCCTAGACTGCTTGTGTTTGCTCCTGCGGGTGCTCTTGGGAAGATCAGATGCTCTGGATGCACTCTCCCAAATACTGGAGTCTGCTATGGGCTCCTGATGTGTTTTTGTTTGTTTGTTTTGGGCTGGTTGTGGGCTTGAACTCTAGGTTTGGGTGCTGTCCCTCAGCTCTTCAGCTCAGGGCTGGCACCCTACCATTTGAGCCACAGCCCCACTTCTGACCCTTTTTGCTTTGTTCAGGCGCCGGTCCCCTGGCCTGGTTCCGGCCCCAGCCTGGAGCGCGCTCGTTAGGCCTGTGCTAATGTGTATACCACCTTGGTTATGCAGCCTGGAGGACACAGTTCAAATTTCTTCTACTGTTGGTAGTCTTGACCCAGGGGCACTGTTCCTGGCTTGAGCATTTAAGCTCCCTTCCCGGGGCGCTCTTGCTCTGGCCTGGCCAGCAGAGTGTGCTCCACCGGCTGGTGGGGCTCTCGAACAGTTCCCAGTTTTAGTGGGTCCTGTGGTCCGGGTGTTGGGGTAGGGAGTCTAGGTCAGGGTCTGGGGATTCCCTCCAGCTCTGGTCTCCCTTGATGGATTCCCTGTCCCCTGATGGGTACTCACCCTGTAGGTCGTCAGTTGTTGTTGCAGTCCGTCAGTTGTTGTTGCAGTCCGAGTTCAGTTGGGGTGGTTGCGGGCTGGGTTGGGCGGCCCCCCGCCGGGTCGTTGCGATCGCGATTGGGCGGGTGGTCTGCGGACAGGTCCCTTTGTGGCGCTGCTGGTGCCGGGTGTCTTTGGCGGGATGGAGCCTCTCCGCTCCGGTGGAGAGTGATGGGTGGGGTGGGATCCTCCTGGAGACTGCCGGCTGGTAGGTTTCTCTGTTCCTGGCGATCCGCTGTTCTGCAATCCGGTACCTGGTGATCTGCAAGCAGCCCCCTGTGTCTCTGACATTAAGTTTCTTAAAAGTCATGACTATTTTTTCTCAAACAGTTGCTAAGTAACTGATTTACATTTTTATCATGGAATCTTATTTGATATATATTTATTGATTAAATTAAATAATTGGCCAATAATAAAATAAATTATGCATGAACAAAGTTTATCTAACACAAGCATTTTATACACAAGACATATCCTGGCTCTATTTTTTTTTTAATTTTTTTTTATTTTATTTGAGAACATACTGTACAGAGGGGTTACAATTACATGGGCAGGATAATGCATACATTTCTTACCAAGCATTGCAGCCTCCTCCTTTGTTTACCCTTCACCTCCCTTCCCAGCCTCCCCCCTCCCCCCACCCAATCATACCCCCCCTCTCCCCCCCGACATTGTAAAGCTGGTTTTGACATGACATTTTGTACTTCTCATTGTTGCAACAGGTGCACCTGAATCCTTAAACGACTTGTTTGTCCCCGTCTCCTCCACATGTTATACTGACATCAAATATAGTGAAAGCAGGGGTTACACTGTGGGGGAGGGACATACAAAGCAACAAAGAAATAATCTTATAAATGCGTTAGAAACACATGCATGAAAGAAACAAAAACATTAAAATACATATTTGAGGGTTCGTTTTCCAAACATCACAGTATCTGATTTTTTCCGCTTGACTCATACCTATACTAGATATTGCAAATAAGGGAAACCATGGGACCTATGTTTCTTTGGGCCTGGCTTACTTCTCTTAATATAATATTTTCCAAGCCTTTCCATTTCCTAACAAATGGGGAGATGTCATTCTTTCTGATGGAGGCATAGAATTCCATTGTGTATATATACCACATTTTCTTGATCCATTCATCTACTGAGGGGCATCTTGGTTGGTTCCATATCTTAGCTATGGTAAATAATGCTGCAATAAACATAGTTGTGCTGGTAGCTTTAGTGTGGCCTTGTTTGTGATCATTTGGGTAAATGCCCAAAAGTGGGATTGCTGGGTCATTGGGGAGTTCTATGTGGAGTCTTTTGAGGAACCTCCATACTGCTATCCAAAGTGGTTGAACAAGTTTACATTCCCACCAACAATGAAGTAAGGTTCCTTTCTGTCCACATCCCCTCCAGCATCTTTTGTTGTTAGAGTTCTTGATTTTTGCTGTTCTAACTGGAGTGAGGTGATATCTCAATGTTGTTTTGATTTGCATTTCTTTTATGGCTAGGGATGTTGAACATTTCTTCATGTGTCTATTGGCCATCCTTCTTTCTTCTTCAGAGAAGCTTCTCTTTAAGTCTTTCGCCCACTTACTTATTGGGCAGTTGTTTCTTTGAGGATTTGTTGTTGGGTGGTTTAATTTTTTGAGTTCCAAGTATATTTTAGATATGAGACCCTTGTCCGTTGTATGGCTAGTAAAGATCTTCTCCCAATCCGTGGGCTTTCCATTGATCTTGCTAGCTATGTCTTTTGCCAAGCAGAAGCTCTGCAACCTTATACAATCCCATTTGTCCAACCTTTCTTTGATTTGTTGTGTTTCAGGGTCTCTATTCAGAAAATTTTGGCTTGAGCCAAGGAGACCCAGGGTTTCTCCTATTCCATCCTGTAATGTTTTCAGAGTGTCTGCTTTGAGTTCAAGGTCTTTGATCCATTTGGAGTTGATTCTGGTGCAGGGTGATATATAAGGATCTAGCTTTAGTTTTCTACATGTAGTTAACCAGTTTTGCCAGCACCATTTACTGAAGAGGCTGTCTGTCTTCCATTCTATTGTTTTAGCTCCCTTATCGAAGATTAGATGGCTATAGGTCTGTAGGTTCATTTCTGGGTTTTCAATTCTATTCCATTGGTCCTGAGGCCTGTTCTTATGCCAATACCAAGCTGTTTTGATTACTATGGCTTTATAGTAGAGTTTGAAATTTGGTATTGATATTCCTCCAGCAGTGTTCTTTCCGTTGAGGAGCGTTTTTGCTATTCGGGGTCTTTTATTGTTCCATATGTATTTTTGGATTGCCTCTTCTATTTCCTTGAAGAATGAGCGTGGAATTTTGATAGGTATTGCATTGAATTTGTAGATAGCCTTGGGAAGTATTGTCATTTTCATGATGTTAATCTTTCCAATCCAGGAGCATGGGAGGTTTTGCCATTTTTTAAGTTCTCTGTTAATTTCCTTTTTCAAAGTTTTCATCATAGAGGTCCTTCACTTCTTTAGTTAATTCCTAGGTATTTTTTCGTGTGTGTGGGGCTATTACAAATGTAGTTGCTTTCCTAATTTCAGCCACACTTTTCGCATTGTTGGCATACAGAAAAACCAATGAATTTTGGGGGTTAATTTTATAAACTGCTACTTTGCCAAAGTTTTGAATCAGCTTGAGTAATTTGGGAGTGAAGTCTATGGGATTTTTTAAATACAAGATCATGTCATCTGCAAAGAGGGAGAGTTTTATTTCTTCTTTCCCTATTTGGATCCCCTTTATGTCTGCATCTTGTCTTATTGCTGTACCTAGGCATTCTAATACTAGATTGAAGAGAAGTGGAGAGAGTGGGCATCCTTGTCTTGTTCCTGAGTTAAGAGGAAATGGCTTTAGTTTTTCACCATTGAGTATAATGCTGGCTGTAGGTTTGTCATATACAGCCTTTATTGTATTGAGGAATGTTCCATGGATTCCTAATTTTTCCAAAACCTTCATCAGGAATGGGTGTTGGATCATGTCGAATGCTTTTTCTGCATCTATTGAGATAACCATGTGGTTCTTATTATTGCTCCTGTTGATGTGATGAATAATATTAATTGATTTGCGTATATTGAACCAGCTTTGCATCCCTGAAATGAATCCTGTTTGATCGTGGTGTATGATTTTTTGGATGAATTGTTGAAGTCGGTTGGCAAAAATTTTGTTGAGAATTTTGCATCAATGTTCATCAAAGAAATGGGTCTATAGTTCTCTTTCTTTGATGAGTCCCTGCCTGGTTTTGGGATGAGGGTTATGATGGCTTCATAGAATGTGTTCGGTAGTGAGCTTTCTCTTTCAATTTCATTGAAGAGTTGGAGGAGAATTGGTGTGAGCTCTGCTTTCAAGTCCTTGTAAAATTCTTCTGTAAAACCATCTGGTCCTGGACTTTTCTTAGCTGGGAGGTCTCTTATTGCTGTTTCTATTTCAATGCTTGATATGGGCCTGTTAAGATAGTTTAACTCATCTTGGTTTAGTTTTGGCATGTCAATATTTGCTAGGAAGAGGTCCATTTCTGTCAAGTTCTCAAACTTATTAGCATAAAGTTTGAGAAGTATTCCCTTATAATGTTCTGAATCTTGTTTGTTTCCGTGGTGATATTTCCATTCTCATCTCTGAGTTTATTAATTTGGGTGTGTTCTCTTCTTTTTCTGATAAGATTTGCTAAGGGTCTGTCAATTTTAAGTATTTCGAAGAATCAACTCTTTGTTTTGTTGATTCTTTCTATAGTTTTTTTGGATTCTAATTCATTTAATTCTGATTTAATTTTGATTATTTCTTTCCGTCTACTGGATTGGGGTTTATCTTGCTGCTCTTTTTCAAGGAGGTTTAGATGTGTCATTAAATTGTTAGTTTCAGATCTCTCCAATTTGTTGATGTAGGTGCTCAGAGCTATAAACTTGCCTCTGAGTACTGCCTTTGCTGTGTCCCAGAGGAGCTGGTATTTTGTGTGTTCATTTTTGTTGAATAGCATGAACATTTGAATTTCCTTTCTAATCTCTTCCATGACCCACTCATGATTCAGCAGTGTGTTGTTCAGCCTCCATGTGATACCGGACTTTCTTTGGTGGCTTTTGGTGTTGAGTTCTAATTTTATTCCCTTGTGGTCAGAGAGAATGCAAGGTATAACTTCAATATTTCTGAATTTAGACAAGTTTGCTTTGTGGCCTAAAATGTGGTCTATTTTAGAAAACGTTCCATGTGCTGCTGAGAAAAACGTGTATTCCGATGCTCCTGGGTGAAATGTTCGGTAAATGTCTGTTAAGTCTAGTTGATCTATGCAGCTGTTTAGATCTGCGGTTTCTCTGTTGAGTTTTTGCCGAGTTGATCTATCTAGTGGGGAGAGTGGTGTGTTAAAATCCCCAACAATTAATGTCTTTGGATCTATATGGGATTTGAGGGAAAGTAGTGTTTCTTTGATAAATTTGGGTGCTCCATTGTTTGGCGAATAGATATTTAGAATTGTAATATCCTCCTGAAGGAGAGATCCTTTAATTAGTATGTAGCGACCTTCTTTATCTCTTTTCACGAATTTTAATTTGAAGTCTATTTTATCTGATATTAGGATTGCAACTCCCGCCTGTTTATGCTGTCCGTTTGCTTGGTAGATTTTGTTCCAGCCTTTAACATTGAAAATGTGTTTGTTTTTACGGGCAAGATGTGACTCCTGCAGGCAGCAGATAGAAGGCTCATGTTTTTTAATCCAACTAGACAGTCTATGTTGCTTAATTGGAGAGTTCAGTCCGTTAACATTAAGAGATAGGACTGAGAGGTATTTGGGAGTTCCTGCCATGTTATCTACCTCCTTGGGGGCTGCGAAAACTGGGTTCTTCCTATGGTTCTTGGATTCTCAGTTTGGGTCCAGTTTCTTGGCCTTTATTGCAGTCTTGTTGGTTTTCTATGTGTAGGACATCTTTAAGAATCTTTTGTAGGGCTGTTTTGGTGGAGATGTATTGTTTCAATTTTTCTTTGCTATGGAAGGTTTTTATTTGGCCTTCAGTTATGAAGGAGAGTTTAGCTGGGTACAGTATTCTTGGTTGATAGTTGTTTGTTTTTAGGGCATGGCATACATCATTCCAGGCTCTTCTTGCTTTGATTGTCTCTGCTGAGAAATCTGAGGTGATTCTAATTGGTTTCCCTTTATAAGTGATTACCCTTTTCTCTCTGACAGCTTTAAGGATCTTTTCCTTGTTCTGAGTTGATCCTGTGTGGATTATAATGTGGCGGTGGGATGTCCTATTCTGGTCTGGTCTATTTGGGGTTCTAAATGCTTCTTGTATCTGGACAGGCCTATCTTTTTGCATGTTTGGGAAGTTCTCTGCTAGGATCCTGTTAAACAAATTTCCTAGACCATTGACTTCTGTTTCTAGGTGCTCCTCTACACCCATTATCCTTAGATTAGGTCTTCTGATGGTGTCTTCCAGGTGTTGGATAGATCTATCATATTTCTTGGACTTGTCTTGGATGGTTGTATGTTCTTTCTCTATAATATCTAGGCTGTCTTCAATCCCTGAGATTCGATCTTCTGCATGGTCTAACCTGCTGTCAAGACTCTCTACTTTGTTTTGTTTTTTATCTCTTTTCCTTCTAGTTGGTCAGCTTTGATGGCTTCAAGTTCTTTGTTGAAGCTCTGTTTTAGGTCTTGTATGAATTTCTTTACTTCCTTAATTTGGTGTTCAGTGTTTGTCCTCAAATCACTTAGTTGATTGGTTATGGTTTCTTTGGGCTCCCATTCCTTCTGTTGGGTTCAATTCAGCATTCCCTTTGTGGTCTCCCTGACTTCCTTCAGCTCTTTGTTAATGGATTCCATGAATGCCTTTAGTGATCTTTGTGTGTTCTCTACCTGCTCTGTCAATTCCTGTATTACTCTTTGATTAGCTTCCTCCCGTTCGTGGGATTCCTGCAGATCTCTTTGAGTGTTCTCAGCCTGCTCACGTCATTCCTCCCTTTCTCTTTGAGTATTCTCAAGTTGTTCATGCAAATCCTGTATCAGTTTTTGAGTAGCTTCCTCACGCTTATGATATTCCTGTATAAACTTCTGGGATGCCTCCTCTCTCTCCCTATCACGCTCATACAGAGTTCTTTGTACGTTGTCAAACTTTTCATTTATCATGTTTGCCAGCAGTGTTTGTAGAGCTGTTTGGGAACTCTCCTCTGGATTATTCATTATCTGTTCTAACCCCTGATTATCAAGATTGGGAATTGAG
This sequence comes from Dipodomys spectabilis, assembly GCF_019054845.1. Classification (NCBI taxonomy): domain Eukaryota; kingdom Metazoa; phylum Chordata; class Mammalia; order Rodentia; family Heteromyidae; genus Dipodomys; species Dipodomys spectabilis. The sequence goes on from NW_024870923.1 coordinate 673,478, forward strand.
ATACCCGAATTTGCCATTTTTCTTGTGTTTTTCCGGCTTACTCTGCCCATTTGAGATGAAGATAGCACCAGTTTTGTGCTAGAACACTATCTTAAGGCAACCATCAACCAAAGTTTGCATTTGTACAGTCAATAGTCTACAGATACAATCTAGTTCAACAGATACATCTATTCGACATCAAACAACTATATGTTAAAGGACTTCGAACCGCAGAGAAGAATTTGGAAAACCAGAAATTATTAGGGTTAGGGAGAGATGTGGGTAAAAAATAGGAATAGATTGGTGTGGGGAGGCACAGGGAGAGTTAACTATGTCCTAATCACAATGCAGGAAATAGGTTGGGTAGGATGCAAGTAGAGAGAGAGAGAAAAAGAAGAAAGGGAAAGGGGAATGAAAAGAGACCAGAAAAAAATAGAAACGTAAAAATTAATGTTATTTTAGAGATTAAAAACCATCTATTTATAGAGGAATATGAATATGTTGAGAGAAAGGGAGGGACATAGAGGAGATGTGGAAAACTAAAAAAATGCTTAAAATATTATATAGGTATAAAGAGGTAGTACTGCTATTAATGAATTTAAGTCTCAGAGGTTTTGAATTGAGTAATAAGTTTGTGGATTAAGTGTGTACACAATGGGGGATAGGGTCTACTGGTTAACTACTGGTTTATCTGAGGATGTGCAGGACAAGAGTTAAGTCACATGAAGAAGAACAAAGAGGAAAAGATGGAAAGGATAGGAAAGTGAGAAGAAAAGATCAGAAGTTCAGTAGAGCTAGACAAAAAACAAAAAGATAATTAAGAATGAAAGAAAAAGAGAAAGAAGACAAGAAAAGAAAGGAAAACACACATTCACGTATTCCTAAAATAAAAATTATAAGAGGAGAATAAAAAAAGTTAATGGAAAACAATTATTTTTTCAGAAGAGGCAAAAATTAAAGATTAATAAAAATTTTAGAAAAGCAAAAAAAAATTTTTATATATATAAGGTAACAAAAAACGAAAAAAAAAAACAAAACAAAAAAAGAAAAAAAGAAAAGAAGAAGAAGAAAAAAAAAGTTCTTTGATTTTTTTTTGGGGGGGAGGGGTGGAAAGAGTCCTGTATCTCCCTTTTGTCTGTAACCAGAGTCTGGTTGGAGTCTCTGGTCAGCTTGAGGTCCTGTGGCTTGATTGGTTTCTTAAGTCAGTTTGTTGGAACAGGCAGAAAAATGTTCTGCTTTACCCAAGATTTTGAGATCCCCCTCCCAGGTTAGTTTACTGGGAGGGTGATCTGCTTTGAGAATCACAAAAGAGGGGGATGCAGTGATGAGGCTAGGTTCTGTGTAGAGTTGAGGCCTTTCAATGAACAGTAGCTTTTCCCTGGGGCTATTTTGTGAAAAATAAACTCACAGCACCCAGCCTGGAGCCATTCTCAGGGTTTCTGTTTTTCAATTGATTGTGGTGGCTGCTAGAGGGAGGGGCAGCCTCTAGCTCTGGTTACCCGGTGAGGAGAGCCACTCCAATGGCTGGCGCCTGAGCTGGGTGACTTTTCCCTGGATGGAACTGAGTCTGTGAGGTCACTTGTTAATTTCTTGTGACCTGCTAAATGACTAGTTTTATTCCAAGGCCTGAGCTGGAGCTAGCCGCTCCTCCGAGCTTTGTCGGTCTCCAAGATGGAGATCACCGGTGCTGGGGTGGGAGGGGTGGCCTTCCCTCCTCTGCTCCCTGAGAAGGAGTGAGGAAGTCGGGCTTCTACTCATGCTGAGTCTTGGATCCCGGGTCGTCTCTGGGCTGCAAAGTGCAGGATGAAGTTGTCCGCTCCTTGTCGGTTCTTGCTGGTGTTGAGTAGAATCCGCTCGTCCGCTGGGTCTGGCTCCTTCGTCCCGGACTGTGTCTCAGGTGTGCCCCCGCGGCGGCGGTGGTCGCTTCTGCGACCGTGCAGCCGCAGCAGCAGCTGCTGGCAGGCGCTCAGATGTGTCTGCTTGGCTTCCCCTCTCTTGACTAACTCTCTGTCCTGTGATGGCACACTTGGTGTGATTCTCTGGCTTGGGACTGTTCACTGGAACTCTGAAACTGTTTTCTATGCAAGAGCTTGTTCAGATTCCAGCTTCTCCTCCGCCATCTTCCCGGAACTTCTATCATGGCTCTCTTAAAGAACACTAGAAGGCAGTATGTTAGTTACTTATTAATTTTTAGTTATTTTGTTAATGGTTATTAATTGTTAGAAGTGGCAGTTTCGTTATGCTCTTTCCAAAATATATTTAAAGCATTTGATTGTACTCCCTGTATTTCCTTTTCATTACTCCTTCCTCCAAAGATCTTCTGTTTTCCACATCAAATTACATCTTTATATATGCACATATAAGCTAATTTGGAAGATTTAAGGTGAACTGCAACTTAATTCAAGATGTACAGTGGATTAACGATGAATAAAAACTTCAATATTTTTGTTAATTTCTGAATTACTATAATATATATATATATATATATATATATATATATAATTACTATTATGGTTAGGTTTAGGATCCCAGACAGAATTAGAATTAGGGTTAGAGAAAAGAAAATTTAGGTTCAACACAAGATGACCTATTGCAACAATGATACTCACAGCACACTATATTGAAAACGAAATTTACACCATGGGGAGGATGGAGTTAGAGTGGTGGGTGAGGGAAGGGATAGTGGGAGAACAACAAAGAACAGGGCAACAATGTTCAACAGGAAATGTACTCATTACCTTACACATGTAACTGTAATCTCTCTGTAAGCCTCTTTACAATAAAATAAAATTTTAAAAAATAATGTAAAACAACACTTGACAGGAAATAGAGAAACACTTTAAAATTTTTAGCTTCAAAGTGCAAGTAAAATTTAGGCCTACATGCCTAGCAAGAGTTAGGGTAAATGTGAAATAGTGGCTTGCTATTAACATTATGATTCAATTATCTGTAGGTTTAGGATTAGGCAAGGTGTTCCAGTTAGAGCTGCGAGTAGGATGAGAAAAATATGTAAGATATTGTGTAAAATTGCAACATATTTTAAGAAGAATGAGTGGCATCAAGTTAGAATATATGAAAACCAATGTCTATGTTACCTTAACATTCAGATATGATTTGGTTTTAATTGTGAGCTGCTGTTTTAGTTCTTGTTAGGATTAGGGAAGGATAAGCCTTAGAGTAAAATTTAGTTTTCCACTAAGAAGTAGAAGCAAAAATGACTAATTCAATAGAATCCAGACAATTTTCCTTAGATTAACCATTTGGTGTTAATTCAAATTGTGATTAGGATTAGGTTTCTGGTTAAAGGGGGTTGAGGAAAGAGTAAAGAAATTGGTTAAACTGGTGGCTTCTGTCTATTATCCTAGCTACTCAGGAAGCTGATTTCTGAGGATTGCAGTTCAAAGCCAGCCCAGGCAGGAAAGTCTGTGAGAATTTTATCTCCAATTAACCACCAGAAAACATGAAAGTGGTGCTGAGGCTCAAGTGGCAAAGTGCACAACTCGAGCTAAAGTACTCAAGGATAATGCGCATGCCTAGTGCTCAGGGATCCTGCCCAGGCCCAGAGATGAAATCCCACGACCAACAAAAAGAAAAAAAGGAATAGTTTAAATGTTAAGTAAATCTGAACTTATTTTAAGTTCTAGGAATTCAGGGAAAGCAGGGATAATGGAAGTACAGTGTACTTCATAATATCAAGATTTGAGATCAATCGGTATAATGATTCCTGTTATGGGACAAGATAGATTCAGAGTTAAGAGTGAGAAAATCTGTAGGGTTTAGGAAAACCTGCAATTTGAAGAATTACAAGTGGAATTTCAGCTAGGATGACACAGCGAGGATTTTACATAAATTTTAGAATTGGGATATCATTAGTGACAAGGTTATCATTAGGATTCTAGACATGGTTAGGGTTAGAGTGTAGGAGAAAAAAATGATGCTCAAATTGTAGGTAAATTTTAGAATAAGCATGGTAAGAATTAGAATGAATGTGAACTAGAGTATTGCTATTAATATTAGAATATACTTACAATTAGGCTTATGGTTATTCTCAATGTTCCAGTTAAGAAAGATTAAGTTTAGGGATAGAAAATGACTAAGATATTGGGGGAAAAAAATGAAGCTTATGTTTGGAAGGCTTATTTGAATGAAGTTAGGATGAGTGAAAACTAGTTTACTTGTGTTAATGTTAGTATTGACATATAATTTTACTAAGATTAGGGTCAGTATTTTGTTCTGATTATGATTAGTGTTATGAAGAGGAATGTTTTTACTATAAAATTCAGTTTCCAAGCCGGGCACCCGTGGCTCTCGCCTGTAATACTATCTACTCAAGAGGCTGAGATCTGAGGATCACAGTTCAAAGCCAGCCCTGGCAAGGAAAGTCCATGAGATTCTTATCTTCAATAAACCACTAGAAAACCGGAAGTGGCTCTGTGACTCAATGGGTAGAGCGCTTGCCTTGAGCTGAAGAGCTGAGGGATAGCGCCAAAGTCCAGAGTACAAGCCCCACGACCGACCAAAAAAAGAAAATTCAGTTTTCACTAACAAGTAGAAGCAAAAATCATTCTTGTAATGATTATTGAGAGTTTTCCAGCCAAGTTTAGGTTGAGAATTAGCATTAAGTAATGGACAAGATGGTAAGTAAATCTGAAACTGTTTTAGGGAACAGTGGTTCAGGAAAAGGTAGAATCAATGGAAACTACAGTGTCTTTCCTGATAAGAAAATGTGAGGAAAAGTAATATAATGGATCATGTTAGGGAACAAGATCACTTCAGCAGTAAGAGTATTTATTAGAATGAATAAAAACTAGAGTCTTTTTCTTAAACATTAGAATTGGACTATCATTAGGGTGAAAGTTAGGATTCAGTTCCAGCTGGGGTTAGTGTTAGTATAAGGGAAATGGAAAATTTAGGGTCCAACTGAAAGTAAATCTTCAAATAACAAGTCAAGTTAGAATTTGGATGAATGTGAAATAGAAAACTGCTAATAATGTTAGGATTAGAGTATGATTAGTGTGAGATTATCCTGAATGTTCCAGTTAGGGTTCGGGTTAGAAAAATGGCAAGATATTCAGTAAAACTATGAATTACTTTAAGAAAGATGAGCTGAATCAAAGATAGGATGAATAAAAACTTATGGATTTGTGTGGGTTTTAGAATCCAAAAGCAATTGGTTCTAGAGTTAGGGTTACTTTTCTAATTTATGAACTAATGAATTAAAGGCACAATTCTTTCTTTCTTATAAACCAAGACAGTCACGATTTTGGGGAACAAACTCAATTTTCTACATGAAAATATGTCTTAAAATATTTTCCAACCAGGATTAAATAATAGTGAACAGGATGTCATTTGTTAAAATTAGGTAAGTTAATAATACAACTTTCAAAAATATCCAAATACATAGGCTAGAAACTCAGACATGTTATTGGGAAAAGAGATACTTTACTTCCTCTAGCAGGGAAATTCTGTGTGTGTGTGTGTGAGTGTGTGTGTGTGTGTGTGTTTGTGTGTGTGTGCACCTACCACAGGTCTTCAACTCAGACCTGGGTCCTGTCATCAGCTTATTCTGTGCAAGGAAGGCACTAAACTACCTAGCCACATGTCTTCTTATGGCTTTTTAGTAGTTAATTTGAGATACATATCTTATGGATTTTCCTGTCTGGACTTAATCTTCTGATCCTCAGCAATCCTTGCGTTAGTGTTACTGTAGTGATACCACAAAGTGACAGTTCACTAAACTGGGAGCAATATGGAAGTACTTGTGCAAGATACAAAGTAACCAGTTCATTAATTTGGTAGTAACAGAGGATCACATTAGATTGCCTTCAAACACATTGTTTTTGATGAGTTTATCTGAAGCCCAAAGCATAATCAAACCTATTAGCCTCATTGTATGAAGTAGTACATATTTATGGTGTAGAATATGTACAATGAATTAAATCCTGAATCAAAAGTATTTGCTGGGTTTGCTTTTTAAAAACAAATCAGAAATAGAGTGTCATTGAAGTGCAGTCCAGACTGGAGGAATGTAGCTAGCAGCAGAGCATCTGCTTAGTGTGAGTCCAACCCACAGGACCATAAAGAAGAAGTAGAAGAAAGAGAAAGTGTAGGAGAAAGAGGAAAGGAAAGGAGGAGGAAGGGATCAGAGCGGAGGAAGTGCATAGCAGGAGAGAGAAGAGGAGGGGACAGGGAGAATGTAGAGGGGAGGAAAGAAGGAAGAAGGAAACAGGACCCTAGGGAAGAGCCGCAAGAGGGGAAACAGGAGGAGGAAGATAAATGCAATATAACAAGAATTGTTGGAAAACATTTTGCATAAGTGATCTGCATGTGCTTGGCAGGATTATTTTCTAATCAGAGAGAGAGCTAGCAGAGTGACAATATGGATGATACCTATTGCTTGGTCATTGTATTCTCTTTCTTCAGAGAGGAGTTCAGAAGAAGTCCTGAGTTTGGTGTTTTATAGATATACTTCAGCATTTCTTTTTCATGAATCTAACATGGGAAAGAACTAAATGCAGCTTCCCTTAATTAAAAAAGTATAAAATCTATTTTTATTTGTATTACTGTGCATGAAGAAATCCTGGAGATTTCTGGTTAACACAGAGGGCCCCATGCAAAAATATAAGACAAGAGGAAAGTAAAACTGTTTTTAAAGTATAATAGGTTATCACTGATGAAAAGCTTTAGTGGATATTTTTCCTTTATTTGCCAGTTATTCAGTGCTGCAGCAAAGCTGTGTTCTAGAGCCCTTTCCAAATCACCACGTTAACCATCATTTCTGTAGTCCCTGTGGGTGTGAGTGCCTCCTCAGGTCACCTATTAAGAAGTAGGGCCCCCTCTCTTGTGGCGGATGTGCAGTGAGGAGATGTGTGTGCATGCTCCCCAGCATTGCCAGATGAGCAATGCTCACCCTACCGACCTCTCATCCCAGTCTCAGTTGCTCCATTTCACCCAGGAGCTGGCATCCATGGAGCTAGAACTGAGTCCACTGCTGCCCTCTCCTCCTCCAGCTCTGCTGGTACTGGTCTGCAGTGGTCCTGGGTGCAAGTGTAATCCCAGAGAGACACCGTTCTAGAGTCACTGCCTGCCCCCATGGGTGTGGGGTTGGGGGGACACCATGTTTCTACAGAGCAAAGCCCATGGGAGAAGGAAGGCTAGGCATGTAGTCCGCCCCCTTGGGGCCAGGCAGCCCAGCCTTGGTTCACCTCATCAGTCTTTAAGGTGGTCTGGGGACTGAAGCCATGTGTTGTCCCCTCTGTCAGCGGGCTTGTGACAGCTGCAGCAGCTCAGCAACCTGGAGCCCCTTCAGCATCCCCGTAGACCTCCATTTTCTTATCTCTGTGGACTCAGGTACAGGTTCATCCCTGCACATGCCCATCAGTACCAGAGGAGCCTGGACTTGCAATGCACCAGCTGCAGCACCAGGGACCCGAAACCCCTTTGGCTTTGCTTTGTAGCCTCCTCTGTCATCCTTCTGGTAGACATGGGCCCAGCTCTGGGTGCCATTCTGGGGATGCTCCGTTTGGAGGCAATGGGAACAACTCCTACCCATGTTGGGCTCCAAATCAGGGCAATGGGTCTGGTCTCGGCAGTGTAGGCTGTAAAGATTGAAGGTAGGGCTTGGGGTCTTCTCTGCCTTCCCTCCTGGCTTTGGCACCTGAGGCTGGGTAGATTGGTTTGGTCATTGATGGAGCTTTGTTGTCTGCAGCCCACCACAAGTGCCCCTTTTGCATCAGCAATGTCCTGTCCTCGAACCCCTCAGGGTCACCACACGGACCTCTGATGGGTCTACATGGGCTGGGTGTGGGTGTCACCCCAAGACTCCCATTATGAAGTGCCAGTCCCCTTCATGGTACTGGAAGCAAGAGATGCCACATATAATTTCTACTTCCTAACATTTTCCCTCTCTGAGATAAACAGAACTGGGAGATATAAATAAGTTTTATTAAAACAAAATATATAACTTATATCACTTCAACCTGTTAAACCACTGTAATATTTTTATCCAGTAGGAATTCTTTTTGTAATTACTTATTTTACTTTTGAGTGTAACTAATGTAATATATTTTGCGTGTAATTTACTATTCTAGTATAACTTCATTTGCACTACTTACATACTTTTTTTTTAATTCTGAGATTTAATCATGTGTTTTTTGGATAATAGTTTTGTTGGACTTTTATTTCAGATTGCCATAATGGCCTTGTAAATACAAACAATAAAATCCATTCTTGCTATTATGAAGTCCAATGATTTTGGAGACTACAGACTCAAGAATATAGCATTATATATCATACAGTAATGTGTATCACTTTGTTTAAAACTGCTCCATAATATAATTAGTAATTTAGGTGGAAGCCACTTCATCTTGCATGCTGGTCCCTCTGGTGAAGTAGGACCCAAGTGTCTGCTTTCCCAAGTCGGGCCCTTGTGGGCACCTCTCCTGGGGCTGTGGCAGAAGATCAGTGTGTAACTGCTGTTGGGCTAGGGCAGCTACCCAGCAGCTGCTGCATGAATGACACAGTGCCACTGACTCACATGTAGCACCCACCTGCCTCTTGGGCCTGGGCCCTGAGGATCAGCCCCTGGGAGCACACACACACCGTGGGGCACTGACTGCCCACCTAGGAAAGTGTGAAGACCAAAAAGAAGCCACATTCAGATCGGCTTGTACAATATTTATTCTCCATAGAGCAGGGGGCAATTCTGCTCCACTGTGGGGAGAAAACAAGAAAGACAGGCCCAGGCAGGGTGACGCTCACTTTTGTACTCAGGCTGACAAGGAAACTTTCCTCCATGCACTCTCCAGCAGGTTCAGGAAGCCCTTCCATGCTCCTTGTCCATGGAGTAGATGTCAGGGACACTCACTAGTACACCTGGCTGCTCTTTTGGGTTTGTTTGTTAATTAATATAGAGAGACTCTCTCTTAGACAGCAGAGATATTCTGGGTTTTGTAAAACGTCCTGCATCTAAGCATTGCCATGTTTGGTTTGTGTATTGTTTCTTGTAAATGCGTTGTGAAATTTGTGTTTTAGGAGTTGAAATTCAAGAGAAGTTGAAGAGGAATAGAGAGAGTAGACATTTTTATCTCTTTCCTGAATTTATAAGAAATGGCTTTAACTTTTCACCAGTAAGTATAATGCTGGCAGCAGGTTTGTCTATCCTTAGCAGAAAGAACAGCACTGGAGCAATATCAGTTCCAAATTTAAAACTCTACTAAAAAGCCATAGTAATAAGAACAGCGTGGTACTGGCACAAGAACAGACCTGAGGACCAATGGAATAGGATTGAAGACTCAGAAATGAACCCACTGACTTATAGCCAGCTAATTTTTGACAAGGATGCTAAAAAACCTAGAATGGAAGAAAGACAGCCTTTTCAGTAAATGGTGTTGGCAAAATTGCTTAAACACCTGTAGAAAACTAAAGCTAGATCCGTATATATCATCCTACACAAGAATCAACTCCAAATGTATCAGAGACCTCAAAATAAAAGCAGACACCGTGAAAACATTACATGAAGGAATAGGAGAAACTCTAGGGCTCTTTTGCACAGGCCAAAATATTCTTAATAGAGAACCAGAAACAAAAGAAATCAAAGAAAGGTTGGACAGATGGGATTGCATGAAACAGCAGAGCTTCTGCAAGGCAAAGGTCAGAGCTCTCAAGATCAATAGATAGTCCACTTACAGGGAGAAGAGCTTCATGAGTCATAAAACAGATAAGTCTTATATCTAAAATATACTTAGGACTCAAAAACAGAAATCCCCAACAACAAATCATCAAAGGAAAAACTGCCCAATAACTACACGTGCTAAAGACTTAAAAAGAAACTTCTTTGAAGAGGAAATAAAAATGTCCATTAGACACATGAAGAAATGCTCAACTTTTCTAGTCACAAAAGAAATGCAAATCAAAACTGAGATTGCACCTCACTCCAGTTAGAATAGCTATAATCATGTCATAACGACAGATGCTGGAGGGGATGTGGCTAAAAGGGAACCCTACTGCATTGTTGGTGGGAGTGTAAACTTGTTTAACCACTTTGGAAAGCAGTGTGGAAGTTCTTCAAAAGATTCCACGTAGAGCTCCCCTATGACACAGCAATTCCACTTTTGGGCATTTACCCAAATGATCACAAACAAGGTCATACCAAAGCTACCATCATAACCATATTTATTGCTGCATTATTCACCATAGCTATGATATGGAACCAACTCCGATGCCCTTAAGTAGATGACTAGATCAAGGAAATGTGGTATACACACACACACACACACACACACACACACACACACAGTGGAATTCTATGCCTCCATCAAAAAGAATGACACTGCCCCATTTGTTAGGAAATGATAAGACTTGGTAAAAATTATATTAAGTGAAGTAAGCCAGACCCAAAGAGACATAGGTCCCACGGTTGATCTTGTTTTTCCTTTGTTTCCATGGACTAGTACCTGTCTAGAACACTCAGAGAAGATCAAAGGCTAGATACATATGACCATATAAGAGGTGTTAGGCGAAATGTACCCCAAGTCAAAGACACAAGCGGTTTTTACTTTCTTGCTTTTGTTTTTAATATACTTATAATGCAATATGTGATTCTTTAGTAGGTTCATCCCCCCACATATAACCTCTGTTTCCACTGTATTTGATTCCAGTGTTCTGCATCTTATATACATTTTTTTTTGTAATTGGAGAGTGGAAGGGATATAGCAGAATGCTTAAATGGGGATGCAGGGTGACCCAATGTGACGATGAGATGTACAGGACACTATGTGGAAAATGAATTTACAATGTCAGGATAGGGTGGAGAAGGGAGGAGTTGGACATGTGGGGAGGGAAAAGATGGTAGGGGAAAAACAAAGGAGGAGGTAACAATGCTCGATAGGAAATTTACTCATTACCTAGTTATGTAACTGTAAGCCCCCTGTACAGTATTTTTACAATAAAATATATTTAAAAATATCTGCCTGGTGTAGATTTCCAGTGCACCCTCGGCATTGCATTTTGACTTTTCTGGCTGTGGTTAGGTCCACATGCCCAGTGGATCAGTAGTCTTCAAGGAATCTTGGTCCTGAAGTGGGACTTGGATTGTCCAGTGGTGTTTGGAACCAGACCAAGGACAAGACAAAACAACTTCCATGGCATGGCTTCTTCATTCCCCATGCAACTAGGATTGCAAGCAGAATTTCTCTAAATTTGACTCCAGAAAACAATCACTGAATCAAAAGGCAAAGCCACCAAGCACCTCTCTCCTCCCCCCATCCATTCCTTTCTCCCTCCTTGAGAAATTATAAAATAATTTTGCAGGTTTTGACAAACACACAAATTGCCCACCACCTCCCCTGGTAAACTAGGTTACAAGTCACTAAGCCATGTAAAGGGATAATGCCACATTCATTATTCTGGACAACATCCTCAGGTTGTTTGATGCTTTAATTTTTTATTATTGTTGTTGTTGTTGGAAGGGGGGCCTGAACTCTGGGTCTGGGCTTTGTCCTTGAGCTGTTCAGCTCAAGGCTAGAGCACTGCCACTTGAGCCACAGCGCCACTTCCACATTTTTCTGCTTATGTGGTGCTGAGGAATTGTCTCTTTCCCGGCCCTAATGCTTTAATTCTTTAAAATTTCTTTTTGTCAGTCATAGGGCTTGAACTCAGGGCCTGGGTATTAACATATCCCTTAGTTCTTCAGCTCAAGGAGAGCCCTCCACCAATTGAGCCACAGTGCCACGTCATGTTGGGACATAAATGTCTCACAGACTTTCCTGCCAGGGTTTGCTTTGAACGATGAATTTTTAAATTATATTTCTTCAAGTTGTTTATTGGTTCATTACAGTTTTTCTGAAATTTAAAGTTTGCTGTAACCTTTTTCTTCAAGTAATCCAACAGCATTAAATATTACATTTAGAAGCTATCGTGTAGCACATCCATTTTGAAATTATTATGTTAAGATGAAAATCTTATTTTTGTTGAAACAACACATTAAAGTCCAAATGGAAAATATGCTAATTTCAGCAGCCTTAAGTCTCCTTCCTCTTTTTTTTCTCTCCAGTATCTTTTCTTGTTTTGGACCAAGTGTCATGGACTGTCCAACCATTCAAAAGGAAGCTCATTCCATTAATTTAATAGAAAAAGAATCCAGGATGCCTGCATCTCAAGGCTACTTTGAGTAAAATGTTAATCTGATAATTCACGCCAGTGAATTTTCAAAGTCATTTTGATAATTTTTTTACACCACTCATTAAAGAAGTTACAAAAAGTAAGAATCAAAAATCATGTTCTGCTTTCTAAAGTTTAAAAAGCTAGTAATTCAACAAAACACATTCTATTTTTCCAAGATTCCATGGTGAAGAATTTCTCTTTTATCATAGCCCTTACCACTGACCCCTAACCTTCAAACTTGTAGCTTTACTCAGTTTTCTTGTTCCAGCCTTCATTTTGTTATTAGCCTCAATAATCTCCTTATAGAATTTGACAATGAAATTCCATTTGTTGTTAGAGAGTTCAATTCATATTGCCAAAGGCAGACTTATGAGTATATCATAGAGCATAAAATATTGAATATCATTAATGTGATCATATGCAACTATTTCATAAATCAATATAAGTACCACATAAATGTGCACCTTCATATGCTTTTTAAAATGGAAAAGAGTTACATATCTATATCATAAAATAATTCAGCTCACTAGTAGAAGAGATTAAGCTAAACCTTTTTTATAATCCCCAATATTCTTTGTAAATTTTCTTTTCTCATTAACTATCACCTTAGGGCCTGCTTTTCCTAGCAACAAGATATAAGTTGATATCCTTGGATTTTAGTCACCTCTTAGTAACTTTCCTTCCACCACCAGTTATTCCCTCATGTAAAATACCTGAGGAATAACGTCATATTGTGCCTGCAAGAGGTGTACCCAAGTCGACTGTCTGTGCCAGCTCTTGCTTTGCTTTGTTTGGGAATGGAGTGGCAGAGACAGGGGTGTCAGGTATCAGGTGGCTGGATCCATGGTGTTAAGAATTGTGGGTAGCAGAAAAGAGTAGCAGAGAGTAGGATACTATGGAAAGGGTAATTGTGACTGTAATTGCTGAGTTGCAATGGCAGAAATTGGGTAGCAGCAACAGCTTTGCAGGGGTTGGCGTAGCTAATACAGGCATCCAGAACAGTTTATCAGGGACAAAGAATCATAGACAAAATGAAAGATAAAAGTTGTGAGGGATTGTGGGGAACAACAGGATAACAAGGTCATGGTTGTGCAAGCTGGGTACCCAGTACTAGGGTAGAAGCAATTGGCATGATGGACTGATGTGGTGCAGAGCTCTGGGTTTGCCTCTCCAGTTTTGGCTGTTAGATCTTTAGGGAACTACCTCTGTCAGCTCATTATCAGTTTTTGTGTTCAGACACATACCATCTATAAATGTCTACTCCAAGTATATTGCATTCTTTGACACCAGCTCTAAGATCTTTGCCCTGAGCATCCTGAGAGAACACACTTCACAATGCTACAGAAAAAGCTCCACAAACTGATCTGCTATCACTTCATACAACTCTTGCTGCTCCTCTCCAGTGTCAATTATAATGATAGGGAGGGATCTGAGTTGTGCTCAGCAGCAATGCTCTGGGAAGCTATCAATTCTTACCCTGGCATTCTGGGAGCTCCCTAGAATGGTCAAGAGCACTTGCTGGTGCTCTTCCAACTTCTCTCTATGGCTCTGAATACCCAGACTATTGTACCTCAGATGGGTTACTTTGATGTCCAGGTGGCCTCAAACTTGTTCTTTCTTCTCTCTCTAGGTGCTCATTAGCTGCAGCTGCCTTTCCTTTTCCCTACAAGTAGTTTGCTTCATCTCCACATCCTTTGAATTCTGCTTCATATCAAACTGTGCCTTTCACACCAAGCCTTTCCATTTTCTCATCTACCTCTTTAGCTGTGAATCTGGCAAAGCAGCTACATGTAACTTCTGTATCTGTTTATCAAGATTTGCTATGGAATCCCAGGTGGTATTAGCAAACTGAGAACATGGGGAGCATCTTAAATACTCCCCTGCCATTCACTGCTCATTGAGAAAGATGTTAATGTGTTGTGGTCAGTCTCTCCTTTTCCATTTCTGGTTCAACAGAATAAAGTGAAGTCACAATGGATCTACCAGGCAGCTGCTAGTTCAGCAAGTGAACCAACCAAAGATAATTTAATGAGGTGATACTTATCAAATGTAGTAGGGTAAATGCACATATTTGTAGGACACTACTAAGGGCTTTCATCAAACTAGTTAATTTCCAAAATGGTAGACCAATCTTAGACTCTCCCCTAGATCTTCCTGTTCTGAAGTCCCTGAGGATTTTACATACAACTCAGACCTAGTAACATGGGTGAATAGAAAAGTGAGTATGGATTAGTATTCTGAAGGTGTGCTAAGGTGTTGTCTTGTCATGGCTACCATGAAATCACTGTCCTTTTTCTAACCTTCACAACATCTCTTTATTTAGCATAACTGGCAGATTACTTAGTGTGTTGTTTTTTCCTGCTAGTTCAGTGCACAGGTTAAAACATTAAGCATGCCAAACCATGGGTTTCCATTGTCCTAGTAGACATTTTGCATCCTAGGACCTCACTTCCAGGTAACTCTCTTCTTGGGCCCTCATATGCATATGCTCACAGAAGTGAATATCTCACAAACCACGGAACATAGTTGCTCAATGATGATTAGCTCACACAGAGACTCAAGCAGTTTGGGTCTGGAGCCTTTCTGAGAGGCCTTGGACTAGGTACTGTGGGCAACACTGACAGTAATTCCTCAGAGCAATACCACTGACAGCAAGTGAGTCCTGACTACTACTTAGACCTTACTAGTCCTACCTAGGGTATGAACACATGAACAAACACTGTTTAGCCTATTGAACAGTGCCCCCATCAATGAAATCATTTTGAGTATAGGAGAAAATCTCCATTTGTAAAGCAGTACACATAAGAAGCACATGATGCTCCACACTCAAAAGCTCCAGCAGAACAGAGTGTAAGGATGGGTACACTGTTGGGAAATAGGATCCTAAGGGGTGGGAAGGGATGATTTTAGACAGCAAACTTAGAAGTAATTATAAGTTTCTGCATACTCTTACCAAACTTTCTTCCGCCCCTCAGATCCAATTCAAGAACTAATGGAGGGTTTATGATCACAAAATGGAGTTTTTAATCCCAGGGTCAAACTCTAGATGTTCTTGTTACATCTTCCCACCTGCCCCTGATGTAAAGGGTCAGAAAGGCAAAGGCGAAGGGCGCCCCATGCTCAGTAATATAAATGGAGCTTACAAGCCACTGCAGTCTCTGATTATCTTTTTTTTTTTATATAGTGAAAATACTGTTCAGAGGGGTTACAATTACATGGGCAAGATAGTGAGTACATTTCTTATCAAGCATTGTAGCTTCCTCCTTTGTTTACCGTTCCCATCCCTTCCAGCCTCCCTCCGTCCCCCCATCCAATCCTCCCCACCCAAAGTTGTAAAGTTCGTTTTCGACATGACCACTTGTACTTCTCATTGTTGCAACGGGTCCACCTGTATCCTAATTTAAACGACTCGTTTTTCCACATCCCCTCCAAAAATTATACCGACATTATAGTGAAAGCAGGGGTTATACTGTGGGGGAGGGACATACAAAGCAACAAAGAAGTAATCTTACAATTGCATTAGAAACAAATGCATGAAAGAAAAAAAACCATTTAAATACATATCTTAGGGTTCATTTTCCTAACATCACCTTATCTGACCTTTTCTACTTGACTCAGACATATACTAGATATTGCAAATAAGGGAAACCTTAGGACCTAAGTTTTTTGGGCTTGGCTTACTTCACTTAATATAATTGTTTCCAAGACTTTCCATTTCCTAACAAATGGGGCAATGTCATTCTTTCTGATGGAGGCATAGAATTTCATTGTGTATATATACCACATTATCTTGATCCATTCATCTACTGAGGGCATCTGGGTTGGTTCCATATCTTAGCTATGGTAAATAATGCTGCAATAAACATAATTGTGCTGGTAGCTTTAGTGTGGTTTTGTTTGTAAACATTTGGGTAAATGCCCAAAAGTGGAATTGCTGGGTCATAGGGGAGCTCAATGTGCAGTCTTTTGAAGAACCTCCATACTACTTTCCAAAGTGTTTGAACAAGTTTACACTCCCACCAACAATGCAGTAAGGTTCCCTTCTGTCCACATCCCCTCCAGCTTCTCTTGTTATTAGAGTTCTTGATTTTTGCCATTCTAACTGGGTGAGGTGGTATCTCAATGTTGTTTTGATTTGCATTTCTTTTATGGCTAGTGAGGTTGAGCATTTCTTCATGTGTCTATTGGCCATCCTTCTATCTTCTTCAGAGAAGTTTCTCTTTAAGTCTTTAGCCCACTTAATTATTGGGCAGTTTTTTCTTTGAGGTTTTGTTGTTGGGAGATTTAATTTTTTGAGTTCCAAGTATATTTTAGATATGAGAACCTTGTCCGTTGTATGGCTAGTGAAGATCTTCTCCCAATCCATAGGCTTTCTATTGATCTTGTAAGCTATGTCCTTTGCCATGCATAAGCTCTGCAACTTCATGCAATCCCATTTGTCCAATCTTTCTTTGATTTATTGTGTTTCTGCGTCTCCATTAAGAAAATTTCGGCCTGCGCCAAGGAGACCTAGGGTTTCTCCTATTCCATCCTGTAATGTTTTCAGAATGTCTGTTTGACTCTAAAGTCGTTGATCCATTTGGAGTTGATTCTGGTGCAGTTTGATATATAAGGATCTAGCTGTAGTTTTCTACAAGTAGTTAACCAATATAGCCAGCACCATTTACTGAAGAGACTGTCTTTCTTCCATTCTATTTTTTTAGCTCCCTTATCGAAGATTAGATTGCTACAGGTCTGTAGGTTTATTTCTGGGTATTCAATTCTATTGCATTGGTCCTGAAGTCTCTTCTTGTGCCAATACCAATGTGTTTTGATTACTATGGCTTTATAGTAGAGTTTGAAATTTTATATTGATATTTCTGCAGCAGCGTTCTTTCCATTGAGGAGCGTTTTCGCTATTCGGGGTCTTTTATTGTTCCATATGAATTTTTGGATTGCCTCTTCTATTTCCTTGAAGAATGAGGTTGGAATTTTGAAGGGTATTGCATGGAATTTGTAGATAGCCTTGGGAAGTATTGCCATTTTCACGATATTAATCTATCCAATCCACGAGCATGGGAGTTTTCCCATTTTCTAAGTTCTGTTTTGATTTCCTTTTTCAAGTTTTTAAAGTTTTCATCATAGAGGTCCTTCACTTCTTTGGTTAAGTTAATTCCTAGGTATTGTATTTTTTGTGGGGCTATTACAAATGGAGTTGCTTTCCTAATTTCAGCCCCACTTGTCTCATTGTTGGCATACAGAAAAGCCACTGTTTTTTGAGGGTTAATTTTATACCCTGCTACTTTGCCAAAGTTTTGAATCAGCTTGAGTAATTTTGGAGTGGAGTCTATGGGATTCTTTAAATACAAGTTCATGTCATCTGCAAAGAGGGAGAGTTTTATTTCTTCTTTCCCTATTTGGATCTTCTTTATGTTTGCATTTTGTCCTATTGCTGTAGCTAGGCATTCTAATACTAAATTGAGGAGAAGTGGAGAGAGTGGACACGGCTTTAATTTTTCACCATTAAGTATAATGCTGACTGTAGGTTTGTCAAATACAGCCTTTATTGTATTGAGGAATGTTCCATGGTTTCCTAATTTTTCCAAAACCATCATAAAGGGGTGTTGGATCTTGTGGAATGCTTTTTCTGCATCTATTGAGATAACCATGTGGTTCTTATCCTTGATCCTGTTGGTGTGATGAATAATATTAATTGATTTGCATATATTGAACCAACTTTGCATCCCTGAAATGAATCCTGTTTGATCGTGTTGAATGATTTTTTGGATGAATTGTTGAAGTTGATTGGCCAAAATTTTGTTGAGAAGTTTTGCATCAATGTTCATCAAAGAAATGGGTCTATAGTTCTCTTTCTTTGATGAGTTCCTGTCTGGTTTTGGGATGAGGATTATGATGGCTTCATAGAATGTGTTCAGTCGTGAACTTTCTCTTTGAATTTCATTGAAGAGTTGGAGGAGTATTGGTGTGAGCTCTGCTTTGAAGGCCTTGTAGAATTCTGCTGTAATACCATCTGGTCCTGCACTTTTCTTAGCTGAGAGGTCTCTTATTGCTATGTCTATTTCAATGTTTGATATGGGCCTTTTAAGATGATTTAATACATCTTGGTTTAGTTTCAGTGTGTCAATATTTGCTAAGAAACAGTCCATTTCTGCCAAGTTCTCAAACTTATTAGCATAAAGTTTTGAGAATATTCCGTTTCCATTCTCTTCTCTGAATTTATTTATTTGGGTGAGTTCTCTTCTTTTTCTGATAAGATTTGCTAAGGGTCTGTCAATTTTGTTAATGTTTTAGAAGAACCAAATCTTTGTTTTGTTGATTCTTTCTATAGTTTTTTTTGGATTCTAATTCATTTAATTCTGATTTAATTTTAATTATTTCTTTCCGTCTACAGGATTGGGGTTCATCTTTCTGCTCTTTTTCAAGGAGGTTCAGATGTGTCATTAAATTGTTGGTTTCAGATCTCTCCAATTTGTTGATGTAGGAACTCAGAGGTATAAACTTGCGTCTGAGTACTGCCTTTGCTGTGTCCCAGAGGAGCTGGTAATTTGTGTGCTCATTTTTGTTGAATAACATGAACTTTTGAATTTCCTTTCTAATCTCTTCCATGACCCGCTCGTCATTCAGCAGTGTGTTGTTCAGTCTCCATGTGTTACCGGAATTTCTTTGGTGTCATTTGTTATTGAGTTCTAATTTTATTCCCTTGTGGTCAGAGAGAATACAATGTCTCTGAATTTGGACAACTTTGTTTGGTGGCCTAAAACATGGTCTATTTTACAAAATGTTCCTTGTGCTACTGAGTAAAACGTGTATTCTGATGCTGCTGGGGGAATTATTCAGTAGATGTCTGTTAAAACTAGTTGATCTATGCTGCTGTTTAGATCTGCGGTTTTCTCTGTTGAATTTTTGCCGCGTTGTTATATCTAGTGGGGAGAGTGGTGTTTTAAAATCCCCAACAATTAATGTGTTTGGATCTATGTGAGATTTGAGGGAAAGTAGTATTCCTTAGATAAATTTGGGTGATCCGTTGCTTGGTGAATAGATATTTAGAATTGTAGTATCCTCCTGAAGGAGAGATCCCTTAATTAGTATGTAATAACCTTCTTTATCTCTTCCCATGAATTTTAATTTGAAGTCCATTTTATCTGATATTTGGATTGCAACTCCCTCCTGTTTATGGGGGCCGTTTGCTTGGTAGATTTTGTTCCAGTATTTAACCTTGAATATGCGTTTGTTTTTATGGGCAAGATGTGACTCCTGAAGGCAGCAGATAGAAGGATCTTGTTTTTTAATCCACCTAGACAGTCTATGTCACTTAATTGGAGAGTTAAGTCCGCTAATGTTGATAGATAGGTCTGAGAGGTATTTGGGAGTTCCTGCCATGTTATCCAACTTCTTGGCAGCTGTGAAAACTGTGTTCATCCTATGGTTCTAGGATTCTCTGTTTGGGTTTTTTTTCTTGGCCTTTATTGTGGTCTTGTTGGTTTTCTATGTGTAGGACATCTTTAAGTATCTTTTGTAGGGCTGGTTTGGGGGAGATATATTATTTCCATTTTTCTTTGCTATGGAAGTTTTTTACTTGACCTTCAGTAATGTAGGAGAGTTTAGCTGGGTACAGTATTCTTGGCTGATAGTTGCTTGTCTTTACACGATGGCATACATCATTCGAGGCTCTTCTTGCTTTGATTGTCTCTGCTGAGAAATCTGAGGTGATTCTAATTGTTTTCCCTTTATAGGTGATTAACCTTTTCTCCTTGAGAGTTTAAGGATCTTTTCCTTGGTCTGAATTGATCCTGTGTGGATTATAACGTGACAGTGGGGTGTCCTATTCTGGAGCTTCTGGTATTTGAATAGGCCTATCTTTTTACATGTTTGGGAAGTTTTCTGCTAGGATCCTGTTACACAAATTTCCTAGACCATTAACTTCTCTTTCTAAGTGCTCCTCTACACCCATTATCCTTAGATTAGACCTTCTGATGCTGTCTTCCAAGTGTTGGATAGATCTCTCATATTTCTTGGATTTGTCTTGGATGGTTGTATGTTCTTTCTCTATCATATCTAGGCTGTGTTCAATCCCCGAGATTTGACCTTCTGCATGGTATAACCTGCTGTCAAGACTTTCTACTTTGTTTTTTATTTCTTTTCCATCTTATTGGTCAGCTTTGATGGCTTAAAATTCTGTGTTGAAGCTTTGTTTTAGATCTTGTATGAACTTCTTTTCTTCCTTTATTTGGTGTTCACTGTTTATTCTCAAACCACTTAGTTGATTGGTTAGGGTTTTCTTGGACTCCCATTACTTCTGTTGGGTTCCATTCAGCATTGCCTTTGTGGTCTCCCTGACTTCCTTCAGCTCTTTGTTAATGGATCCCATGAATGCCTATAGTGATTTTTGTGTATTCTCATCCTGCTCTCTCAATTCCTGTATTACTCTTTGCTTAGCTTCCTCCCGTTCATGAGACTCCTGTAGTTTTTGAGTGTTCTCAGCCTGTTTAAGCCATTCCTGCCTTTCTCTTTGAGTATTCTCAAGCTGCTCATGCAAATCCTGTATAGTTTTTGAGTAGCTTCCTCACACTCATGATATTCCTGTATAAACCTTTGTATTCACTCCTCTCTCTCCCTATCAAGCTCATACAGTGTCTTTTGTATGTTTTCAATCTTTTCATTTATTATGTTTGCCAGCAGTGTTTGTAGAGCTGTTTGAGAACTCTTCTCTGGGTTGTTCATTATCTGTTGTGTCGCCTGAATATCATGAGTGTGAGTTGAGATACCCAGACTTGCCATTTATCTTGTGTTTTTCCGGATTACTCTGCCCATTTGGGATGAAAATAACACCAGTTTTGTGCTAGAACACTAACTTAAGGCAAGCATAAACCAAAGTTTGTGTTTAAAAAGTCAATTGTCTGCAGATACAATCTAGTTCAACAGATACATCTATTCAACATCAAACAACTATATATTAATGGGCTATGAACCTCAAAGAAGAATTTTGGTTAACCAGAAATTATTAGATTTAGGAAGAGATGTGGGTAAAAAATAGGAATAGAGTGATGTGTGAAGGCACAGGGAGAGTTAACTAAGTCCTAATGTCAAAGCAGGAAATAGGTTGGATAGGATGAAAGTAGAGAGAGAGCAAAAAGGAAGAAAGAGAAAGGGAAAAAAAGAGCCCAGGAAAAATAGAAAGGTAAAAATTAAAAATATAATGTAGTCTCAAAAAAAACTATTCAGAGAAGAACGTGGATATAGTGATTGAATGGGAGGGATATAGAAGAGATGTGAAAAACTTAAAAATAATAATACTTAAAATACTATATAGGTATAAAGAGGTAGTACTGCTATTAAGGAATTTAAGTCAAAGAGGTTTTGAATTGAGTAACAAATTTGTGAATTAAGTATATACACAATGGGGGATAAGGCCTAATAATCGACTACGGGTTTATCTGAGGATGTGTAGAACAACAATTAAGTAACATAAAGCAGAATGAAAGAGAAGAAAAGGTGAAAAGGATAAGAAAGAAAGAAAAAGAGATTAGGAGTTCAGTAGAGCTAAACAAAAAAATGTTTTTTGATAAATGAAAAAAAAAAAAGAAAGAAAAACACACACACACACATACGCCTAAAATAAAAATTATGAGGAAAAAAAGTTACTAGAAAACAATATTTTTCAAAAAAGGTAAAAATTGAAAATTAAAAAAAGTTTGAGAAAAATTTTTTTTATAAAACTGCAAAAAAAAGGAAAAAAGTTTTTGGATTTTTTTGGGAGGGGTGGGAAAAGTCCTGTATTAACCTTGTGTCCATAACCAGCCTCTTGTTGGAGTCTCTGGTCTGCTTGTGGTGTTTGATTTTCCTGTGGCTTGGTTGGTTTCTTAAGTCATTTTGTTTGAACAGGAAGAAAAATGCTCTGCTTTACCCAGGATTTTGTGATCATCTTCCCAGGCTAGTTCAATGGAAGAGAGGTCTGCTTTGAGTATCACAAAAGCGGAAGAAGGCTTTTTCCTCAAGTTTGGAGATGCAGTGATGAGGCTCGGTTCTGGGTAGAGTTGAGGCCTTTCAGCAAACAGTAGCTTTTTCCGGGGGCTGGTTTGTGAGAAACTCACAGAACCCAGCCTGGAGCCACTCTCAGGTTTTATGTTTACTGAATTTCAATTGATTGTCAAGGCTGCTAAAGGGAGGGGTAGCCTCTGGCTCTGATTACCCAGTGAAGAAAGCCACTCCTGGGGATGGTGCCCGAGCTGGGTGACTTTTCCCTGGGTGGAGCTGAGTCTGGCAGGTCAGCTTA
This sequence comes from Dipodomys spectabilis, assembly GCF_019054845.1. Lineage (NCBI taxonomy): Eukaryota > Metazoa > Chordata > Mammalia > Rodentia > Heteromyidae > Dipodomys > Dipodomys spectabilis. The sequence continues at coordinate 695,892 of NW_024870923.1, forward strand.
GGTTCTTGTGACCTGCTAAATAACTCTAGTTTTCTTCCAAGGCCTGAGTTGTAGCTACCAGCTCCACTGAGCTTTGTGAGTATCCAAGATGGTCACCTCCAGTACTGGTGGGGGGCAGGGGTGGCTTTCCCTCCTCTGTTCCCTGAGAAGGACTGAGAACATCAGGCTTCTACTCACACTGAGTCTTGGTTCCTGGGTCGTCTCTGGTCTGCAAACTGCAGGATGAAGTTGTCTTACTCCTTGTCGGTTCTTGCTGGTGTTGAGTACAATCCGCTCGCCCGCTGCGTCTGGCTCCTTTGTCCCAGACTCTCTGTTTTGCAGGTATGGAGGGTTCAGCCACCGCCGCCACCGCTGCTGCCACACAGCAGCTACTAGCAAGGGCTCAGATCTGTCTCCTTGCCTGGATTTTCCCTCTCTGGCCTAACTCTCTGTCCTGTGATGGCACACTTGGTGTGATTCTCTGGCTTAGCACTGTTTACTGGAACTCTAAACTGCTTTCTATGGGAGAGCTTGTTTAGCCTCCAGCTTCTCCTCCGCCATCTTCCCAGAAGTCCCTTTTCTCCTATTATTGCTATTGTTTCTCTTAACTCATTTCCTCTTGGGAAATTAATGCACAGCACATACACTCACAAAAAATGATCTGAGAATCTTCTTCCCATTTAAAATTCACCTTAATTTACACAGCACTTAAGAAGTTTGAACAAAATGTACTCATGAATAAAGTATTCATACGCAATTTAATTTTCATATTTTCTCTTTAATAAATTGTCTCTGAACCCCGTGTTACCTCATGTCCAAAAGTATCCTTGGGCTATTTCAATGAAGCCAGAAAACAATCATTTTATCTGGAGCAGCACCATAGATAGTTATTGTTAATAAGTGGAAGTAACTCTAACCAGATGTGGAAATTGATCTCAGGAGAGGAATTGTACATAGAGGAATGACAAAGTTAAAGTTAACTTTTGCTTTCCTTTTTACTGTACAAGAAAAGAATCTAAGGCTTGAAGGAAACTCTTACCCTGAAATTTTTGAGTGTGTTCTTTACTCATATAAAACTTGTCTGTAAACTTCTGGTTGAGAGTATTACAAAGGAAACAATATGCCATTTGAAGGCCAGCATAGAACAAAAGGAAATAACTTTGTTTTAAAAGTGTTCTACTGCAAAGAAACAAAGATATGGAGGTTTTGAAGTGTCTTTTGGATGGATGTTTCACTCCTGAGATGATTCTCTTGTTGCAGGAGTCAGTTATCAATTCCGTTAGTATGGTCCTGAGTTTTCCATAGCAATAAAGATTTCAAAAAAGCAGGATCCAGTGAGTATGAACAGCAAAACCAGCCTCTTCACAGACCACTACTCCTTTAAGGAGAGTCCCAAAGAAATACCCAGGCTTATTTTTGTTTGCATGTTTGTTTAGTTTGTGCTGGTTCTGGGGCTTGAACTCAGAGGCTGGACCCTGTCCCTGAACAGTTGTCTTTCTTTCCCACCTGCCCCCAAAGCTAGTACACTACTGCTTGAGCCAAAATTCCACTTCTGGCTTTTTGGTGTTTAATTACAGATAAGTGTTTGACAGACTCTCCTGCCTGGGTTGGCTTTGAACTAAGACAGTACGAAAACTAAGTGACATCAACTGTATGGACTTCTCTTTTGAGCCAAGAAATATTAGATGAAGTATACTATAAAGCTGATATTTGACAATTTTTAAAGAAGACAATATGTTCAGCAAAGAAGCCATAACTTAAATAACTCAGCAAAAGTTGGTGCACTGAATCCTTTGGGAAGATTACTATTGATTCATCATTCCTTTTGGTAAAACTTAAAGCCATATTTGCACTTTTTTGTTGGTTGTGGGGATTGAACACTGATCCTGGTCACTGTCTTTCAGCTCTTCAGCTCAACTGCAGTGCTCTACCACTTTAGCTACAGCACCACTTCTGGGTTTCTGGTGGCTAATTGAAGATAAGTGTTTCATGGACTTTCCTGACCAGCCTGGATTTGAACCACAATCCTCTGGTTTCAACCTCTTGTGTAGCTAGGATTACAGGCATGAGCCACCAGCACCCAGCTCATATGTGCATTTATGTCCACTGAATGACACTATGTAGCCAAAGAATGGAAATTTGAACCAAATGATGACATTGTAGCTTTTCAGAAAGAAATGAGGTAGCAATAAATTTGTCTTCCTTTTCCATTTTGTTACATTAATGACCCATGAGCTTTGGGACCCTTATATTAGCATCCTGTGACATCTCTATAGGTGTATTTAGTATTAGGAAATGTTCATAGAGAAATATGGAAAGATAGATTTTTAGGAAGCAAAGGAGATCAGGTATGAAAGAACAGCATAGAAGGAGATACATTTATCACACAGAAATTAAGAACTAGCCTAAGAGATTTAGAATGCTAAAGGCAATGAGGAATAAGCCTAGTTGAGAGCTAGTTCTTCAATAACCAAAAATCGTTCCTTAGAACTGTTTCTGATATATCTTAGTTACTATCATTTTTTTCTTCCTTCTGGAGTTATTCCTTCTCTTCTGTCACAATTGTTAATTAGCCTCTGCCTTTTTGGTGCCATGACTGCCTAAAAAGGTTTCCAAATCTCACTTAGACTACCCTTCTCGTTGTGATTAGCAGTGACCCCACTCAAAGCCTGGAATCTTTGAATTTCCAGAATTGATCTTCCCCTGACATCTAAGCACATTCCTGGCATTAATTGCCCTGACCTAATGAACAAAACTTTTTTTTTTCAACACAGTATCCTAACATGAGTAAAGTACATGAAATAGAGACATTGTCAAGTATCAGTATGGAAGGAACAATCATATATTCCAAGTTCGGGTTCTTTATTTTGCATTTACTAACTAAATGTTCGTTGTTGTTGTTGTTGCTGTTGTTGTTTTGGCAGTCCTGGGGCTGAAACTCAGGGCTTGCTAATTAGTGCTCAGCTTTTTTTTTTTTTTCTTTTTTCTTTTTTTGCTCAATTCTAACCCTCTACCACTTGAGGTACAGGACCATTTCCAGTGTTTCTTTTTCAGTTTATTTGTTACTGAGGAATTGAACCCAGGGTTTAATGCATGCTAGGCAATCACCTTACCATGAAGCCACATTCCCAGAGGCATAAATGACTCTCTTAAGATGGCATTATATTTTCATTCCGCAACTATGTATCATAATTTTAGCCAGAAATCTTTGCTAGAAAAGGGCATTGAACACAGTACTGAATCCAGTAAGGCTATATGGACAATACATAACTGTCACAGTCTAGCCAGGGCACAGAGGGACTTACCTCATGGAGGAGTGAGCAAGACAGCTCCTGACCCACAGCCCACCTCCAGAATGAAAGGGCAACCTTGGTTCCAACCACATTGGGGATTCTGGGCCACCTCATCCAGCACCCATTCAATCAGTTCCTGAGAGATTGAGAAAAAATGAAAGAAGGTCAGAATTACACTTAAGCCTGGTACTGGTGGCTCAGGCCTATAATCCTAAGTACAATGGAGGCTGAGATTTGAGGATTGTGGATTATAGCCAGCCTGGGCAGGAACACCTGTGACACTCTTATCTCCAAAGAACCCCCAGACAACTGAAAGTGGTAGAGTGCTAGCTTTGAGCTGAGAAGCTCAGGGAGCTGTCCCAGGCCCAGAGTTCAAGCCCCACAACTGAAAAGAAGTGAACTTCCCACCACAAGAAGTAGACTGAATAATACCCATTGTCCTAGAGAGCATGGCAGAGAAGTCAGGCGGAGCTTCCTGACAGCTGAAAGTCATGAGTAGGTCACCCAGCTTCTCTGTGCCTCAGTTTCCCCAGCTTCACAACTGAACAAAGTGAAGGATCCCGTTCCTCATAGGGATTGGGTATTAAAGAAAGAGAGTCATGTTTTGTTTCATAATCCCATACCTGTCACAAAGTTAATAATACATACCATCTGAGATCTTCCTGTCATAAACTCACAGAACTGCCAAGAACAGTATCTGAATGACCCCTCCCTCTTCGCCTGGTCCTGCTCCAGAGTTCCTTCTGTATTAATCCCTTGTTTCTTCACAACTGTCCCATAAGGAGATTGAAGTCCAATGTTTGAGGCCCAACCCAGATCTTCACCTGTGGTCAAAAATGCGCTGCCGTGGACTGAGTTTGGGACAATCCATCTAAACCACGGGCTGAGCGTGGCTCTACCATCCCAACTGTGGAGGACCTGGCCTAGTGGCTCATGCCTGTCACAGATAGGAGGATTGTGATCAACCCCAGCCTGAGCATATATTAAGTCTCCATCTCAGAAATGCCCAAGACAGAAAAGACCTGGCTGGCAAGCCTAAGGCCTTGAGGTCAAACCCTACTATACCAAAAAGAACCAGAGTCCCAGTGCCAGAGGCTCACGTCTATAATCCTACATATTCAGGAGGTTGAGATCTGAAGAGCACAGCTCAAGATTTAAAATAGGGTTGGCCTATTTCTCATCATGACCATCGGAGGTCATGATGAGAAGACCCAGAGTCTGACCTATGCTGTTGCACTTCATACTAGCAGGACTCATATCTTTACTAAGTGTTTTCCATGCTCTCTGTCCCCCTGAGAAGCCACCCCCTGCAGGCTGCACTCCTAGGTCCTCCCAAGCTCCCACTGGCACCAACCAGGCCCAAGGGATTACACAGCTCCAGGGCACACAGATCCCTTGTTCTTGTCATTTAACAGTGCTGTGTCGCTTTCAAGTGTCTCACCCTTCTATGCCCCCAGAACTCAGCTATGAAGCCCATGCACACCCCAAAGATATCAGGTAGAATTTACCAAAGCATTCAGCCTCCTTGTTAAAACCCACTTCTACACACACACACACACACACACACACACACACACACACATCCAGACCGGTGAGAGAAGACTCATCCATTCAGCACCTGCAATTTGCCAACTGATCACTCACCTGAGCACAGTCAGGCTGTACAAGGAAAAAGATGATCTCTCCGTCTTTCTCTCTGTCTTTCTGTCTGTCTTCAAGTGAAAGGATGACCGAGCACAGAAGACAAGTGTTCACACAGCAAGGGGGGGGTCTATCTTCTGCATCCAACACCTCCTATCTCCAGAAAAAAAGGAAAAGACTCCAAAAGGCAGGTGTGGACATGTTGCTCCCCACCTCTGACTAAAGCAACCAGGTACCCACCAGGGAGAGGAAAGATGTAGATGTGCTGCTGTGTGGCTCCCACTGCTCCAGGTCAGGGGCTCTTTGGTGCTCACTACTCACCAACCCTCCATCTCCTCATTTCCTGGGACTCTAAACGCTGGGGTTGGGGATGGGATCCTCGGGTCAACACACACCCCCAGCCCTGGGGCACATTTGTCGCAGGTCGTGGGCCAGATTGTGGGGCACAGAGGAGGTGCGGGTCATGGTCGTGAGGGGGGGAGATATGAGGTGGCAGGGAGTGGGCCTGTGTGGCCTCCACTCACATGAGCTGTGGCAAAAGCTGGTGGAAGCTGCTCCAGGTGGGGCAAGCTGAAATGGCAGTGGCATGGCGGACACTCAGGCCCAGAGCAGAGGACAGGGAGGCCAGGAACAGGTCAGGGCCGAAAGCTGGCTGATGGTGCAACATTGCACCATTGTCTGTGGAATCCAAGAGGCAACATGTATCTGAGCAAGCAGCACCAGGTTTGAAATACTGTGCCATGGGGAAGGTGGGCAGGGAGCCGGGGCACAGGTGGGCACATGGTGGGACTGAGCAAGACCTCTCCTCCTAGGCCTCAAGTCTCTTGATCATCACTCAGCCACCTCTGCCTTCCTCAACTGCTGGTAGTGGTGTCAACCAACAGAGGGAATCCCAGTGCTACTGGGCAACATGGAATGTGGGCGTAACCACCATTCTTGTATCACATTGGTCAGAAAGAACCATGAGAGAATGGGGCTGTGGCTGGAATCATGTGATGCAGGCAGAATGGGCAGAGTCAAGATGACGGCAGCCCCTTTCCCAGGAAACTCTGTCCAATCCAGTTGGGGACAAGTGGGTGACCTGCTTTAGCTGGATGTCTGCACAGATTGTTGTGTATATCTGTTTGTTCCCAGTGCCAGACCTTGAACTCAAGATCTGGGCAGAGTCTGTGAGCTGCTTTTAATCAAGTCTAGCCTTCTACCAATGGAGCTACATGGCTTTACTTCTGATTTTCTTGGCACAAGTTGGACAGGAGTCTCAAGGACTTTCCTGCCTAGGGTGGCTTTGACCATAATCCTCTTATCACAGCCTTGTAAGTATCAAGGAAGACTGTTGAGAGCCACTAGTGCCTGCCTAATCATTGGTCTTACTGATGTTCTTGGACAGACCTGTGAGTTCCCTATCCTCAGGATTAAGAGGTAGAAGCTGGAGCCCACAGTTGGAATCCTGGTCTTGCCACCTCCAAATGGCAAGAGATCATAAGAAATTCATTCCTATTCAAATGTTAACAATGGAATATGATGTATGTCATGATTAATTGGGCAGTTCTTGAATGATTCAAAGATAAAATTATACACAATTATATTATAGGACACTGGTCAATTTTAATTAATAATTTATGAAGCATTTAAACAATGACATTCATTAAATGGAGGCCAAATGAAATACCTAAGAATTAGGCATCACATAGCATGAAGATGCCATTTTTCTGCCAGGACTGGGATTTGAATTCATGGTCTGGGTAACACTTTGTTGCACTGTGTGGGAAAGGGGAAGCTTGCCTCCTTGAATTCAAGAAATTCAGGTCTGTTCCTTAAGCCTGAAAATGATGCCCACCACTAGAAAACATCCTATTTGTGTACATTTTAAATATATGACATTTATTTTTTATTGTGAGTACACTGTACAGAGGGGATACAATTACATGGGCAAGATAATGAGTACATTTCTTTTTTTTTTTTTTTGTCAGTCGTGGGGGTGGAACTCTGGGCCTGGGCGCTGTCTCTCAGCTCTTCAGCTCAAGGCGAGCGCTCTACCATTTGAGCTACAGCGCCACTTCCTGTTTGCTGGTGGTTTATTGGAGATAGGAGTCTCACAGTCTCTCCTGCCCGGGCTGGCTTTGAACCGTGATCCTCAGATCTCAGTCTCCTGAGTAGCTAGGATTACAGGCGTGAGCCACCAGCGCCCGGCAATGAGTACATTTCTTATCAAGCATTGTAGCCTCCTCTTTGTTTACCCTTCACAACCCTTCCAAGCCTCCCCCTGCACGCCCCACTCAAACCTCACTCCCCACACCAAAGTTGTAAAGTTCGTTTTTGATATGACAACGTGTACTTCTCATTGCTGCAACGGGTCCACCTGCATCGTTATTTAAACGACTTGTTTTTCCCCTTCCCCTCCACAAATTAATCCGATATCAAATAGAGTGAAAGCAGGGGATATCCTGTGGGGGAGGGACATGCAAAGCAACAAAGAAATAATCATAAATGCATTAGAAACAAATGCATGAAAGAAAAAAACATTTAAATACATATCTTAGGGTTCATTTTCCTAACATCACCTTATCTGACCTTTTCTGCTTGACTCATACATATATTAGATAATGCAAATAAGGGAAACAATGGGACCTATGTTTCTTTGGGCTTGGTTTACTTCACTTAATATAATTTTTTCCAAGTCTTTCCATTTCCTAATAAATGGGGCAATGTCATTGTTTCTGATGGAGGCATAGAATTCTATTGTGTATATATAACACATATTCTGAATCTATTCATCGACTGAGGGGCATCTGGGTTGGTTCCATATCTTAGCTACGGTAAATAATGCTGCAATAAACATAGTTGTGCTAGTAGTTTTGTGTGGTCTTGTTTGTAAACATCTGGGTAAATGCTGAAAAGTGGGAATGCTGGGTCATAGGGGAGCTCTATGTGGAGTCTTTTGAGGAACCTCCATACTATTTTCCAAAGTGGTAGAACAAGTTTACACTCCCAACAAAAATCAAGAAAGGTTCCCTTCTGTCCACATCCCTTCCAGCATCTGTTGTTAATAGAGTTCTTGATTTTTACCATTCTAACTGGGGTGAGGTGGTATCTCAATTTTGTTTTGATTTGCATTTTTTTTAAGGCTAGGGTAGTTGTACATTTCTTCATGTGTCTATTGGCCATCCTTCTATCTTCTTCAGAGAAGTTTCTCTTAAAGTCATTAGCCCACTTATTTATTGGGCAGTTGCTTCTTTGAGGATTTGTTGTTGGGAGATTTAATTTTTTGAGTTCCAAGTATATTTTAGATATGAGACCTTGTCCGTTGTATGGCTAGTGAAGATCATCTCCCACTCCTTGGGCTTTCTATTGATCTTGCTAGCTATGTCCTTTGCCATGCAGAAGCTCTGCAATTTCATGCAATCCCATTTGCCTAACCTTTCTTTGATTTGTTGTGTTTCCTGGTTTCTATTAAGATAGTTTCGGCCTGCCCCAAGGATTCCTAGGATTTCTCCTATTCCATCCTGTAATGTTTTCAGAGTGTCTGCTTTGACTCCGAGGTCTTTGACCCATTTGGAGTTGATTCTGGTGCAGGGTGATATATAAGGGTCTAGCTTTAGTTTTCTACAATTAGTTAACCAATTTTGCCAGCACCATTTACTGAAGAGGCTCTCTCTCTTCCATTCTAGTTTTTTTTAGCTCCCTTATTGAAGATTAAATGGCTAAAGGTCTGTAGGTTCATTTCTGGGTTTTCAATTCTATTCCATTGGTCCTGATGTCTGTTCTTGTGCCAGTACCAAGCTGTTTTGATTAGTATGGCTTTATGGTAGAGTTTCAAATTTGGTATTGATATTCTTCCAGGAGTGTTCTTTCCGTTGAGGAGTGTTTTTGCTATTCGGGGTCTTTCATTGTTCTATATGAATTTTTGGATTGCCTCTATTTCCTTGAAGAATGAGGTTAGAATTTTGAAGGGTATCGCATGGAATTTGTAGATACCCTTTGGAAGTATTGCCATTTTCACGATGTTAATCTTTCCAATCCAGGAGCATGGGTGTTTTTCCCATTTTCTAAGTTTTGTTTTGATGTCCTTTTTCAAGTTTTTAAAGTTTTCATCATAGAGGTCCTTCACTTCTTTGGTTAAGTTAATTCCTAGGTATTTTATTTTTTGTGGGGCTATTACAAATGGAGTTCTTTTCCCAAATTCAGACCCACTTTTCTCATGGTTGGCATACAGTAAAGCCATTGATTTTGGGGGGTTAATTTTATACCCTGCTACTTTGCCAAAGTTTTGAATCAGCTTGAGAAATTTGGTAGTGAAGTCTGTGGTATTCTTTAAATACAAGATCATGTCATCTGCAAAGAGGGAGAGTTTTATTTCTTCTTTCCCTATTTGGAACCCCTTTATGTCTGCATCTTGTCTTATCGCTGTAGCTAAGCATTCTAATACTAGATTGAAGAGAAATGGAGAGAGTGGACATCCTTGTCTTGTTCCTGAGTTAAGAGGAAATGGCTTTAATTTTTCAAAATTAAGTATAATGTTGGCTGTAGGTTTGTCAAATACAGCCTTTATTGTATGGAGGAATGTTCCATGGATTCTTAATTTTTCCAAAACCTTCATCATAGAGGGGTTTTGGATCTTGTCGAATGCTTTTTCTGCATCTATTGAGATAACCATGTGGTTCTTATCCTTGATCTTCTTGATTTGATGAATAATATCAATTGATTTGCATATATTGAACCAGCTTTGCATCCCTGAAATGAATCCTGTTTAATCGTGGTGTATGATTTTTTGGAAGAATTGTTGAAGTTGATTGTCCAAAATTTTGTTGAGTTGTTTTGCATCAATATTTATCAAAGAAGTGGGTCTACAGATCTCTTTCTTTGATGAGTCCTTGCCTGGTTTTGGGGTGAGTGTTATGATGGCTTCATAAAATGTGTTCGGTAGTGAACTTTATCTTTCAATTTCATTGAATATTTAGAGGAGTATTGGTGTGAGCTCTGCTTTTAAGGCCTTGTAGAATTCCTCTGTAAAACCATGTGCTTCAGGACTTTTCTTAGCTAGGAAATCTCTTATTGCTGTTTCTATTTCAATGCTTGATATGGGCCTGTTAAGATGGTTTAACTTATCTTGGTTTAGTTTTGGTATGTCAATATTTGCTAGGAAAAGGTCTATTTCTGCCAAGTTCTCAAACTTATTAGCATAAAGTTTTGAGAAGTATTCTCTTAAAATGTTCTGAATCTTGGTTTTTCCCATGGTGATTTTTCCATTCTCATCTCTGAGTTTATTTATTCGGGTGTGTTCTCTTCTTTTTCTGATAAGATTTGCTAAGGGTCTGTCAATTTTGTATAATTTCAATGTTTCTGAATTTGGACAAATTTGCTTTGTGGCCTAAAATGTGGTCTATTTTAGAAAATGTTCCATGTGCTTCTGAGTAAAACGTGTATTCTGGTGCTGCTGGGTGAAATATTCGATAGATGTCTATTAAATCTAGTTGATCTTTGCAGCTCTTTGGATCTCGGTTTTCTTGGTTGAAATTTTGCAGAGTTGATCTATATAGTGGGGAGAGTGGTATGTTAAAATCCCCTACAATTTATGTCTTTGGATCAATGTGGGATTTGAGAGAAAGTAGTATTTCTGGGATAAATTTGGGTGCTCCATTGTTTGGCGAATAGATATTTAGAATTGTAATATCCTCCTGAAGGAACGAGCCTTTATTTAGTATGTAGCAATCTTCTTTATATCTTCTCATGAATTTTAATTTGAAGTCTATTTTATCTGATATTAGGATTGCAACTCCCTCCTGTTTACGGGGGCCATTTGCTTTGTTGATTTTGTTCCATCTTTTAACCTTGAACATGTGTTTGTTTTTACGGGCAAGATGTGACTCCTGAAGGCAGCAGATAGAAGGATCTTGTTTTTTAATCCACCTAGAGAGTCTATGTCCCTAAATTGGAGAGTTAAGTCCGTTAATTTTGAGAGATAGTACTGAGAGGTATTTCGGAGTTCCTGCCATGTTATCCACCTTCTTGGAGGCTGTGAAAACTGTGTTCTTCCTATGGTTTATGGATTCTCAGTTTGGTTGCCGTTTCTTGGCCTTTATTGTGGTCTTGTTGGTTTTCTATGTATAGGACATCTTTAAGAATCTTTTGTAGGGCTGGTTTGGTGGAGATGTATTGTTTCAATTTTTCTTTGCTGTGGAATGTTTTTATCTGGTCTTCATTTATGAAGGACAGTTTAGCTGGGTACAGTATTCTTGGTTGATATTTGTTTATTTTTAGAGTATGGCATACATCAGTCCAGGCTCTTCTTGCTTTGGTTGTCTCTGCTGAGAAATCTGAGGTGATTCTAATTGATTTTCCTTTATAAGTGATTAATCTTTTCTCCTTGAAAGTTTAAGGATCTTTTCCTTGGTCTGAATTGATCCTGTGTGGATTTTAGTGTGACGGTGGGATGTCCTATTCTTGTGTGGTCTATTTGGCTTTCTAACAGCTTCTTGTATCTGAATAGGCCTATCTTTTTCACGTTTGGGAAGACCTATGCTAGGATCCTATTAAACAAATTCCTAGTCCATTAACTTCTGTTTCTAGGTGCTCCTCTACACCCATTATCCTTAGATTAGGCCTTCTGATGGTGTCTTCCAAGTGTTGGATAGATCTCTCATATTTCTTGGACTTGTCTTGGATGGTTGTATGTTCTTTCTCTATCATATCTAGACTGTGTTCAATCCCCGAGATTCGATCTTCTGCATGGTCTAACCTGCTGTCAAGACTTTCTACTTTGTTTTTTATTTCTTTTCCATCTTATTGGTCAGCTTTGATGGCTTAAAATTCTGTGTTGAAGCTTTGTTTTCGATCTTCTATGAACTTCTTTTCTTCCTTTATTTGGTGTTCACTGTTTATTCTCAAATCACTTAGTTGATTGGTTAGGGTTTCCTTGGACTCCCATTACTTCTGTTGGGTTCCATTCAGCATTCCCTTTGTGGTCTACCTGACTTCCCTCAGCTCTTTGTTAATGGATCCCATGAATGCCTATAGTGATTTTTGTGTATTCTCATCCTGCTCTCTCAATTCCTGTATTACTCTTTGCTTAGCTTCCTCCCATACATGCCACTCCTGTAGTTCTCTTTGAGTGTTCTCAGCCTGTTCAGGTCATTCCTGACTTTCTCTTTGAGTTTTCTCAAGCTGCTCACGCAATTCCTGTATCAGTTTTTGAGTAGCTTCCTCGTGCTCATCATATTCCTATATAAACCATTGGATTGCCTCCTCTCTCTCCCTATCACACTCATACAGAGTCCTTTGTAGGTTATAAATCTTTCCCTGCATTGACCTTGTGCTTGCCTCCTGTCTCTCCCTATCATGATCATTCAGAGTGTTTTGTATGTTTTCAATCTTTTCATTTTTCATGTTTTCCAGCAGTCTTTGTACAGCTATTTGGGAACTCTCCTATGGATTATTCATTATCTATTCTGTCCCCTGATTATCAAGAGTGGGAGTTGAGATACCCGGACTTGCCATTTATCTTGTGTTTTTCCGGATTACACTGCCCATTTGGGATGAAAATAACACCAGTTTTGTCCTAGAACAATAACTTAAGGCAAGCATCAACCAAAGTCTGTATTTGCACAGACAATAGTCTGCAGATACAATCTAGTTCAACAGATACATCTATTCAACATCAAACAACTACATATTAATGGGCTACAAAACTCAAAGAAGAATTTGGTAAACCAGAAATTATAGGTTTAGGGAGAGATATGGGTAAAAAATAGGAATAGAGTGATGTGGGAAGGCACAGGGAAAGTTAACTTATAATTCCTAATGTCAAACAGGAAATAGGTTGGAAAGGATGAAAGTAGAGACGGAGCAGAAAAGAAGAAAGAGAAAGGGAAAAAAGAGACAGAAAAATTAGAAAAGTAAAAATTAAAAACATTATCCAGAAACGAAAAAAAACTATACAGAGAAGAACGTGAATATATTGAGAGAAGGGAGGGATATAAAGGAGATGTGAAAAACTTAAAAATAAAATGACTTAAAATATTATATAGGTATAAAGAGGTAGTACTGCTATTAAGGAATTTAAATATCAGAAGTTTTGAATTGAGTAATAAATTTGTGGATTAAGTGTGTACACAATGGGGGATAGGGTCTAATAGTCAACTATGTGTTTATCTGAGTAGGTGCAGAGCAACAATTAAGTCACATAAAGAAGAAAAAAATAGAAGAATAGGTGAAAAGGATAAGAAAGAAAGAAAAAAAATCAGAATTTCAGTAGAGCTAAACAAAAAACAAATTTTTTTTTTTAAAAAAGAAAATACGAAAGAAAGATGCACACACACATGTACCCCTAAAATAAAAATTATAAAAGGAAAAAAGTTACTAGGAAACAATTTTTTTCAAAAAAGTTAAAAATTAAAAAAATGTTTTAGAAAAGAAAAAAAAATTATAAAATGTACAAAAAGAAGAAGAAGAAGGAGAAGAATTTTTTTTGTTTTTTTTTTTGGGAGGGGTGGGAAATATCCTGTATCTCCCTTGTGTCCCTAACCAGCCTCTTGTTGGAGTCTCTGGTCTGCTTGTGGTTCTTTGGCTTGGTTGGTTCCTTAAGTCAGTTTGTTTGAATAGGCAGAAAAATGCTCTGCTTTACCCAGGATTTTGTGATCGTCCTCCCAGATTAGTGCAATGGGAGGGAGATCTGCTTTGAGTATCACTAAAGAGGAAGATGGGTTTTTCCTCAAATTTGGAGATGCTATGTTGAGGCTAGATTGTGGGTAGAGTTGAGGCCTTTCAGCAAACAGTAGCTTTTCCCGGGGGCTAGTTTGTGAGAAACTCACAGAGCCCAGCGTGGATCCATTCTTGGGGTTTAAGTTTACTGAATTTCAATTGATTGTGAAGGCTGCTAAAGGGAGGGGCAGCCTCTGGCTCTGATTACCCAGTGAAGAAAGCCACTCCTGGGGCTGGCGCCCGAGCTGGGTGACTTTTCCCTGGGTAGAGCTGAATCTGGCAGGTCAGCTTAGGTTCTTGTGACCTGATAAATGACTCTAGTTTTCTTCCAAGGCCTGAGTTGGAGCTAGCAGCTCCACTGAGCTTTGTCAGTATCCAAGATGGAGATCTCTTGTACTGGGCTTAGAGGGGTGGCTTTCTTCCTCTGCTCCCAGAGAAGGATTGAGGACATCAGGCTTCTACTCACACCGAGTCTTGGTTCCTGGGTCGTCTCTGGTCTGCGAACTGCAGGATGAAGATGTCTGCTCCTTGTTGGTTCTTGATGCTGTTGAGTAGAATCTGCTCACCCACCCCATCTGGCTCCTTCGTCCCGGACTCTCTGTGATTCAGGTATGGCGTGTTCGGCGATGGCCACAACCGCTGCCGTGGAGGCAAGGGCTCAGATCTGTCTCCTTGCCTGGATTTTCCCTCTTTGGGCTGACGCTCTGTCCTGTGATGGCACACTTGGTGTGATTCTCTGGGTTAGGACTGTTCACTGGAACTCTAAAACTGTTTTCTATGCGAGAGCTTTTTTAACCTCCAGCTTCCCCTCCGCCATCTTCCTGGAACTCCCCTTCTGATTTTCTTTATTTACGATAACATAAAAGGCAGCTTGAGTTTCTAAAAACACAGTGTCTACACTATATGGCTCCTTCAGAGCTTCTTTCCTTCCTAGTGTGTTTTGAGATCAACAGTTAGTACAGTGCTTCTCTTAGGGGCAATCTTTCTCTTCACACAATTCTTAAAGTAGACAATAGGTGGAAGTTGCCATTAAATTTAAAAAAGTATGAAGTAGCACACAGTTACTGCTTGCCCTGAATTCTTGGACCTAACAAGTTCCCAATTCTGAAGACAAAGTGATTATGTGTGAGTACTAATAACTTTCACTGAATGGTGAATTTAGAACACTTTTCCCAAGGCAGGTTCTGTCTAGTACAGTAGTTGCCACCAATTATCCTGGTTTTTAGGATGGCTGAGATCTATCAATGAACTTACAGACCATGCAAGACAGAAAAGTCTAATATATTGAGTCCCAGAAGAAGAAACTGGGACAAGAAGAGAAAACTTATCATTGCTTGAAAAGGAGGAAGACTTAACTAGAGACTGTTATTCTGAATATGGACATGGTTATAATTATAAAAAAGTTCTAAGTTGGGGCTCATCAGTAGAAACTATCATGTCAAACCTCACTAAAGCTAAAAGTAAAACTTACAAAAATAAAAAAAAAACTATTTGGATTTCAGTACTAATATCTTTTTTAAGGATTCTCTGTGTGTGTGTGTGTGTGTATGTGTGTGAGTGAGTGAGTGTGTGTGTGATGTCTGAAATTATCTATGGGAGAGCTTTGGTTCTTAAAAACCATCATATTGACACTATCCTTTAAGTTTCCCATTCCCGTCTGGTGACATTCCAGCTCTAGTACATGATACACTCAATTCTTGCTTTCTTCTTTTTAACTGGAGATGAATATGTAATAGCTATGTCAACCTGGGTTTGGTTTCAAACTATGATCTTCAGATCTGAGCCACTATGCAAGTTACTTAATCTTTCTGACTCTCAGATTCTTCCTGTGTGGAAAGTGCAAAAAATTACTCTGTGGCCTTTGAATCCAGTGGAAGATATGACTGGGTGCAGAAAGTATAAGTGTTCAGAATGTGTGGACAGAGTCTGACACTCTCATAAAACTACTGATGCTTATATTGAAATTAATTCCAGAAATTGGAGTTTTCTGTTCTTGTTTATCCATTTATGGGCATTGAGGGAGCCACAGAAATTCAAGAAAAGGGAAACAAATGCAGCAGTTGTACTTTGTAGATATTATATTCACAATGAGCTATATCTCTTGTGGATAGGGACAGAAGCAAAAATCAGAGAGAGAGCAATGGAAGTGATTGTCAAACAAGAAACGAACTCATTACCGACTTACAAAATGGTGATCTGTATGTACACTACCTAAACAATAGAAATTTTAATAATCAGGGTTAAGGATTCTTTCCTCCAGTTTTTGTAGGGGGCCTTAAGACTCAGGCCTACCTATGGAGTTTTTGAAGGTCACATTATAAAACAATTAGTATAGAGCCAGAATCACTTAAGAAATGTTATAGAAAGTATTTCATTCTTAGTACTGGTTTCTCTTTGAGTGGCGATTCTATATGTTGTTGGCAAAGCTAATATTTTACTTTTTTTTTTTTTTAGTACTTCTCAGGTGTTGAAATCGTTCTTAAAACTTTGCGACAGAGGTCTGCCATATCTTGGCATCCTGCCCCTAACTAAAATGGTAATCAACCTTTGTCATTAATATACTTGAGTATGAGTTTTATTTATAGATGTAACTTGTTGTTGGTGGTGAACTCTGGGCATGGTTGCCATCCCTCAGCTCTTCAGCTCAAGACTAGTGCTCTACCCCTTGAGCCACAGTACCACTTCTAGATTTTTCTGCTTAGGTGGTTCTGAGGAATCATACCCAGGGTCTCGTGCATTCATGGTAAGCTAACTACCACTTATCCACCTTCTCAGGACCTATGAGTGATATTTTTGTGCACGGTCTATCAAGCAAATCTATTGAGCAAATCTATTCACTTGCCAATAGACATATTCAAAATTATGAATTATCTGATATTTTAATGAATAAAACTGTTATCATTGTCTCCTCATGCTAAAAATATGAATGAGGTATTTTAAACTAAAACTACAAAAGGAATTTTAAGATCTTGGTGCTAACAAATCTTTAAGGATGTTATTACATTAAACAGAAAATTCAAAATGGTTTTTCTTCATGAATACAGAGATCAAAGGTCTTTTAATACTTATTTTTAAATGCAAATTAAATGGGAAAATCAGTCAGTAGGTAAAATTTATGTTGAATATTAATTTTTAAAGAGGAAAATAAGATCCTAGGTGGCAGACAGAAGACAAAGCAATATCAGAGCACTATATGCTCAATAATCAATAAGAATCTTTAATTGAAAAACTGAGCTGGAATGTGCATATTAGGCAAAGGCAAGCAGTCAGAGCCTGCCACAACAAAGTTATACCGTAATGTATATCTCAGAAAAAGGAAACAAATACATTATCCTTGTTTGCAATGATACACATAACCCCCCCCCCCCCCACACACACACACAATTGAATGGATGCAACAGCTCAATCTGCTCACATCCATTCAACATGAATCAAAGATTTTCCTGTAATATTTGAAACATTAAAAATTTCAAGCCTTGTAAATAATTGATAACAGATGCATAAGCAAGCATTTTCTGAATAGCACTTTTCTATGGAAATGAGAGTTCATGGTGGTTATAACTACTTAAAACATCTCTGAATCTCGAAAGAATAAAACAAGAGACAATCCGAATTTTGGGACTATATTTCTGCCAGCTATTTTGCAAAGGATTAATAAGAAGTTACGAGATCCAATATTAAATACCAAATTAATACATTAATACTTGTAAGTGAAGTGAAAGACAGTGATCATAAACCTATGTTGCCTCCAATTCTTAACTGGCTACACACTGTGACACCTTTGATTCTGCTGCACCAGGCCCACAGTTGTCTTCCTTAGAGCACTGGCCCTGCTGGGGTTGGTGATGGGAGCTGTGTGGAGAGGGGGGAGGCCACAGGGGAAGCTGAGCTGGGGCTGGGGCTGGGGGCGGTGGGGAGAGGATGGGAGGCCCTGGCAAAGGCTGTGAAGGGAGGAAGGAGGTAGTAGGCCAGCAGCTCAGGCAGCAACAACCCCAAAGGCAGCTGGGTTCTGGGTAGTGTCTGTGAGGTGCAGAATTTGGGGTGGATCCACTGAGGCCTGTTTGCTTGGTGACGAGAGGAAGGAGTCTCAAGTCCCACCCAAACAAACAATGAGAAATGAGACAACCAATGGCTAAAGAATTTCAAGAACACAGGCAGGGACTTATAGGTAAACTCTGTGAGCAAGGAGGGCAGCAGAACTGGGGCTGTGATTGTCATGCACCTCTGGATACCATTGGAAGTGAGTGAGGGCCAGCTACCTTATGGGCTAGGCCTTGCTCTCACCTTGAAGCAGGCACCAGGAATTTCCAGCACAGCCTCAGCATGCCCCATGGAGCTGGCCTGTTGTGGGTGCTGAAGACCGGGCAAGTGCTAGGAGGCTATGTGCAGCAGTGGGGAGGAAACATGTCTAGTAGGCACTACTCTAGTGCAGCCAGGCCCAGGGCCACTGGGGAAGTTGTGCCTCTGGATCAAGACCAGGCTCTGCTCCCCAAACAAGTAGAGTCTCTAGGGACCTGCGAGGTGGCTGCCACATGCATGTTGTGAACTTCCTTAGCATGGCCAAGGAGTCTTCATGGAGAGACACATTTGTTCCTGTGCCTCTCCCATCTTCTGGATTCCTGCTCGCCTCCTGCCTCCTGCCATGTCCAACTACAGGAGTCAACTTCTCCAAGCCGCTGAGAGGCCATCCCGGAGATGCTCACAGGGTTTTCCAGGCTGGTTCACAATGCATGCAGTGTTCACAAGGTGCCATCCTCCAGGCAATGTGTACCCCATTTCAGCTTGGCCACCCCTGCCAAGGGGACTATGAACTGCATTCTTACACAGAAAGCCAGGTGTACACAAGGCCATCCTGCAGTCTAAGGCATCCTTTCCTTCCTCTTGCTCAGGTGTGGGGCAGCTATGGGGACAACTGCAACATCATGTTTGATTATCTAAAAGGAAGAGGAAGAAAACTTCATTGTCCCAGATACAGCTGCCCCTGGGGTTTTCTGTGTACAGTGGTCTTGTGCTGAGATAAGGATCCCCAAAAACCACCAAGGACCCAGTTCCGAAGCGAGCACATGAGACTCATTTATTGCGAGCTGGAGCCTGGAATCATAACCGTCTCCATTGCAGCGGATCAGAGTTGAGAGCCCCAATCCTTCAGTTAATAGGGTTTTTATTGGGTATAGGTTTGAGGTAAGGGGGTTCCTACCTTGGCAGTTACATGATTAGTTGACATTTAGTGACTGAATCTTATAACAATCTTATTGGCTAACATGTGCAGGCTAAACAGTAAGCAGTAAACTGTTAACTAGTTATCTTAAGAAACATCTGTAGCTTTAGGTACCTTCCTGTCATCCACTGATGGCTATTGCTAGGGGAGTTACGGCAGAACGTTATTGGGACATTTCAAAATTTTTCCAGGAACTTTAGTTCTAAATTTCTGTAAAAGTCTTTACAATGGGTACTTTCAGTAAAGGTCTTCACAATACATACTTTTGGTAAAGGCCTTCAAAATGGAGTCTAAGTCCACAATTCCTGTACTTTGGCTAAGGCCTCTCACTAGGGGTGCGTGTGTGTGTGTGTGTGTGTGTGTGTTTGGTTTGAGAGAGTCAGACACAGCTAAGGTTTGGGGTAAAACACTTCTTCCCTTCAGCATTGAGTTTTGGTATCTGGTGTTTTTCCCCCCTCCCCAATTCTGAGTTCTAAAGTTGTCGTTCTAAATACTTTTATCCTTTGATCTTCTTGATATTCAGATTTCGAAGGTCTGCTTGTGAAGTTCCACATTTGCTTCATGAAGGTGATGCCTTTCTTCTAACTTTCTTCTAACTTCTAACCTTTTCTCTCTTTAAATGCAGTTTGTGCTGTTAGTGGTTTTACTTAGGGAAGACTGTTGTGGCCCAGGCTGTGACTATTAATTCTGAGATTAGTTTAGGCCAATATGATACTATCCTTTCAGTCTATCTAGTGAAAGAAGTTCAGCATATTTATTGAAATAATTTCCTGGTTGTAAATACAAACAAAAGCATCCAGTGGTATAAATGTACAATCGGTTGTTTTTAGTAAATTGTCCACCAGTGTAGTGAAAAAAATCTTTTTAGTAAAGTGAGTATATGGAATGGGAAAAAACCAAATGTTATAAAACTTAAAAATTGATCAAATACCAAAAGAAAAAGAAAGACACTGATTATGAATGAAGTACAAATGTAAGTGTTTAATAAATAAATGAAATGTTTGAGATTCGTATCCACATAGAAAATACATAGGAAAATAAAGATGAAAGTCACTGAGATCCCATCTTATACTCCAGAATAGCTATCACCACTCAAATAAATAAACTGCTGGAGAGGTTGAAATAAATCAGGAACTGTATTTGGTTTTGTGGCATTGTAAACTAGTGCAACCCATGTGGAGATCATAATGGAAGTTTACACAATATCAAAAAGACATATATGTTGATGACATTTATAACAACTATATACATATTGAAGGAATATAAATCAACATGAACATCCATGTTCATGGCAGCAATATTCATAGCAACCAAGCAACCATTTAATTCTGATTTAATTTTAATTATTTCTTTCTGTCTACTGGATTATGGTTTGTCTTGCTGCTCTTTTTCAAGGAGGCTCAGATGTTTCATTAAATTGTTGGTTTCAGATATCTCCAATTTGTTAATGTAGGTACTCAGAGGTATAAGCTTGCCTCTGAATACTGCTTTTGCTGTGTCGCAGAGGAGCTGGTAGTTTTCTTTTTTTTTCCGTTGTGGGGCTTGAAATCTGGACCTGGGTGCTGTCTCTTAGCTCTTCAGCTCAAGGCTAGCACTCTACCACTTGAGCCACAGTGCCACATCCGAGCTGGTAGTTTTTGTGCTCATTTTTGTTGAATGTCATGAACACTTGAATTTCATTTCTAATGTCTTCCATGGCTCACTGGTGATTCAACAATGTGTTTTTCATCCTCCATTAGTTACAGGACTTTCTTTAGTGGCTTTTGGTGTTGAGTTCTAACTTTATTCCCTTGAGGTATGAGAGAATGTAAGGTATAACTTCAACGTTTCTGAATTTGGACAAGTTTGCTTTGTGGCCTAAAATGTGGTCTATTTTGGAAAATGTTCCATGTGCTGCTGAGAAGAACATGTATTCTGATGCTGCTGAGTGAAATATTCAGTAGATGTCTGTTAAATCTAGTTGATCTATGCAGTTGTTTAGGTCTGCGGTTTCTCTGTTGAGTTTTTGCCGAGTTGATCTATGAAGTAGGGATAGTGGTGTGTTAAAATCCCCAACAATTAATGTCTTTGGATCTATATGAGATTTGAGAGAAAGCAGTGTTTCTTGGATAAATTTGGGTGCTTCGTTGTTTGGCAAATAGATATTTAGAATTGTAATATCCACCTGAATAGGATATGTAGTATGTAGCGACCTTTTTTTATCTGTTCTAATCAATTTTAATTTGAAGTATATTTTATCTGATATTAGTATTGCAATTCCTGCCTGTTTGCGGGGGGTATTTGCTTGGTAGATTTTGTTCCAGCCTTTCACATTCCAACTGTGTTTGTTTTGGGGGGAAGTAGTGACTCCTGTAGGTAACAGATAGAAGGATCTTGCTTTTTAATCCAACTAGACAGTCTATTTCGCTTAATTGGAGAGTTAAGGCCGTTAATGTTAAGAGATAGGACTGAGAGTTATTTGGGAGTTCCTGCCATTTTATCCAACTTCTTGGGGGCTGCGGTAATGGGAGTTCTTCCTATGGTTCTTGGATTCTCAGTTTGGGTGTGGTTTCTTGGCCTTTATTGTGCTCTTGTTGGTTTTCTATGTGTAGGACATCTTTAAGTATCTTTTGTAGGACAGGTTTGGGGAAGATATATTATTTCCATATTTCTCTGCTATGGAAGATTTTTACTTGACCTTGAGTAATGAAGGAGAGTTTAGCTGGGTACAGTATTCTTGGCTGATAGTTGCTTGTCTTTACCCCATGGCATACATCATTCGAGGCTCTTCTTGCTTTAATTGTCTTTGCTGATAAATCCGAGATGATTCTATTTGGTTTCCTTTTATAGGTGATTGATCTTTCCTCTTTGACAGCTTTAAGGATATTTTCCTTGGTTTGAATTGATCCTGTGCAGATTTTAATGTAATGGTGGGATGTCCTGTTCTGGTCTGGTCTATTTGGTGTTCTAAAAGCTTCTTGTATTTGAATAGGCTTATCTTTTTTCATGTTTGGTAAGTTTTCTGCTAGCATCCTGTGAAACAAATTTCCTAGACCATTAACTTCTGTCTCTAGGTGTTCCGCTACACCCATTATCCTCAAATTAGGCCTTCTGCTGGTGTCTTCCAAATGTTGAATAGATGTATCATATTTCTTGGTTTTGTCTTGGATGGTTGTATATTCTTTCTCTATAATATCTAGGCTGTATTCAATCCCCGAAATTCAATCTTCTGCATGGTCTAACCTACTGCCTAGACTTTCTACTTTGTTTTTTATTTCTTTTTCTTCTAGTTGGTTGGCTTTGATAGCCTCAAATTCTTTGTTGGAGCTTTGTTTTAGATCTTGCATGAACTTCTTTAATTCCTTAATTTTGTGTTCAGTGTTTATTCTCAAATCACTTAGTTGATTGATTATGTTTTACTTGGACTGCCATTCCTTCTCTTGGGTTCCATTCAGCATTCCATTTGTAGTCTCCCTGATTTCAGCTTTCTGTTTATGGGTTCCATGAATGCCTCCATTGATCTTTGTCTATTCTCATCCGATTCTCTCAGTTTCTGTATTTCTCTTTGATTAGCTTCCTCATGTTCACGGAATTCCTGTAGTTCTCTTTGAGTGTTCTCAGCCTGTTCACACCATTCCTGACTTTCTCTTTTTCTGTTCTCAACCAGCTCACGCAATTCCTATCTATCTCTTTGACTGATCTCAACCTGCTTATGCAATTCCTTTATTTCTCTTTCGGTGTTCTCAATCTGCTCACAAAATTCCTGTATCAATTTTTGAGTAGCTTCCTCAGGCTCATGCGTCTCCTGTATTGATCTTTGGTTTACCTCTTCTCTCTACCTATCATCCTCACACTGATACCTTTGCAAATTTTCACTCTTTTCATTTACCCTGTTTATTTGTAGTGTTTGTAGAGCTTTTTGGGAACGTCCTCTGGTTTATTCATTATCTATTCTGTCCCCTGATTGTCATGAGTGGGAGCTGAGATCCCCGGACTTGCTATTTTTCTTAAGTTTTTCTGGCTTGTTCTTCCCATTTGGGATGAGTGTAACACCAGTTTTGGGCTCGAACACTATTTTAAGGTAAGCATCAACCAAAGTCTGTAGTTACACAGTCAAAAGTCTGCAGATACATTCTAGTTCAAGAGATAGAATCTATTCAACATCAAACAGTAAAGGAGAATTTGGCAAATAGAAATTTTTCGGTTTAGGGAGAATGTGGGGAAAAATAGGATTAGTGGGATGTGGGAGGGTTAGGGAGAGTGGAATTAACCAAGTCCTGATCTCAAATAAGTGAAATGGATTGGAAAGAATGAAAGCAGATAGAGAAAAAAAGAAAAAGGAAAAAAGAATAAGAGAAAAAAAGAAGAAAAAGAAAAAAGAGATAAAAAATGGGAAAAAAAAATTTACAATTAAAATGTGAAACCCTTAAAAACTGCAAGTTTGAAGAACTAGTATTCAGAGAAGAATGGAGATGGGATGAGAGGAGGGGAGGGATCGAAAGGAGACATGAAAAACTAGAAAAATAAAAACCTTTTAAAATATTATATGGGTATAAAGAGGTAAAACTGCTATTAAGGAGTTTAAGTTTAAGGTTTTGAGTTGAGTAATAAATTTCTGGATTAAGTGTGTACACGTTGGGGGATAAGATCTAATAATCGGCAACAGGTATGTCTGAAGAGGAGAACAGCAATTAAGTCACGCAGAAAAGAATGAAAGAGAAGAATTGAAAATAATGAGAAAAGAAAAAGAGAAAAAAAATGATCAAAATGTCAGTAGAGATTTTTGAAAAGCATACACACATATACACCTAAAATTAAAATTATACGAGGTAGAAAAGAAAAAATAATAAAAAATAAGGTACAAAAAAGAAAGTTCTTTGTTTTCTTGGGGGGGAGGGAGATGGGAAGATTCTGTATCTCCCTTTTGTTCATAACCAGTCTCTTGGTGGAGTCTCTGGTCTGCTTGTGGTATTTGGTTTTCCTGTGGCTTGATTGGTTACTTAAGTCAGTTTGTTTGGGCAAGCAGAAAAATGCTCTGCTTTTCCCAGGATTTTGTGATCCTCTTCCCAGGCTATTTCAATGGGATATTGATCTGCTTTGAGTATCACAAAAGAGGGAGATGGCTGTTACCTCTTGTTTGGAGATGCTGTGTTGAGGTTAGGTTCTGTGAGAGTTGAGGCCTTTCAGCAAACAGTAGCTTTTCCCTGAGGGGCTAGCTTCTGAGACACTCGCAGAGCCCAGCCTAGAGCCACTGTCAGGCTTTATGTTTACTGAATTTCAATTGATTGTCAAGGCTGCTATGGGGAGGGGGAGCCTCTGGCTCTGTTTATGCAGTAAAGAGAGCAACTCCTGGGGACAGATTTTCCTCTGCCTCGGCTGGGTGACTTTTTCCTGTGTGGAGTTGAGCCTGGCAGGTCTGGGCATGTTCCTGTGACCTGCTAAATGACTCTCTGTTTTTCTCTCAAGGCCTGAGTTCGAGCTAGCAGCTCAGCAGTGCCTTTGTCAGTATCAAAGATGGAGATCTCTGGTAGTAGGGTGGAGGATGAGTGGCCTTCCTTCCTCGGCTCCCTGAGAAGGAGTGAGGATGTCAGGCTTCTACTAACAGCGCCAGAGTGTTGGTTCCAGGGCCATCTCTGGTCTGCGATCTGCAGGATGAAAATATCTGTCAATTCTTGCTGGTGTTGAGTAGAATCCACTTACCTGCTGCATCTGGCGCTTTTGTGCCCAACTCTCTGTGTTGCAGGTATGGCAGCTATGGCCATCGCCTTGTCGGTGGAAGCAGGCAAGTACTCAGATCTCTCTCTTTGCCTGGATTTTCTCTCTGGCCACACTCTCTGTACCGTGATGTCACACTTGGTGTAATTCTCTGGCCTAAGACTGTTCACTGGAACACTAAAACTGCTTTATATGCAAGAGCTTGTTTCACCTCCAGCTTTTCCTCCACCATCTTAGTTCTTCACATTCTTAGATATGTTTTAACATCGATGTATCCAATGACAAAGACATCTTGCTTAAGTCACCATTTTGATGACTGAAAAGAAACCATGCTGCAATCTCATTATATGGCAATTTTCTGGTTTAAAATTCTTTTAGATTAAAAATTGATGGGGGAGAATGAACATTCTATATTGAATTTTATATTTTCTTAATTATTTTAATATACATTCCAATATTGTATAATGTTAAAACATTACTACTTACATAGTTTTTGGATTTCTAAATTGGCCAGAGTAAAAGTTCTATTCATTCACAATATTAAGACCATAGAGCGTCCATTATGATCAAGTGAGACATTTTAAACTTTTTATTTGTGGTCCTTAAAGGTTGTGCTGGGGAATCAAGTCCAGTGCTTCATGTGTCTTAGTCTACCGTTTGCCTGAGCCTGATGTGACCTGTGGTTTTACTTTCACTCAACTGGAATAAAGAAAAATTTCACTAAGAAGGAAAAATTACTTGGTTACTTTCTCCAATATCTCTCGCATACATAAAGTAATATAATTCTATAGTGACAGAAAATGGTGTTCCTATTAGCAGTAACTGTTTATTTTTTGTAGCCCTGCTCTTCACTGTCTTGCCCCTTTCCAATTCCCTCTCCCCATAAAACATGACTATATCCACTGGAAAATCACTTCCAGTCAGCCTCCTCTTAAAAATTCAAAACTTAACTAACATACCACCTGGTAGTCCTGCTATAAATTTTTAAAGGCCTGACTGCAATCAGACTCCTTCCTGAAAGCCCTCCTTTGCTACAGGGAAAGCCTTCTTCCACTCCACCCCTTCCTCCATGCTCTGCACCATCAGAAACCAGGATACATCCATATCTCCTCCTTCTATATCCTGCTTTGCTGCACCAAGAGCCCCGTCTACATCAGGCGCCTCCCTCGAATCCTCAATTCATCCATCAGATACCGGGCCCATAACTACTCTAGTCCTTCATAGTCCCATTGCTCCCATATCCTAGTACCTCCAAGCTCCTCCCTTCCCTTTCATACCCCACCCACAACTAGCCTTCTCCGACAAGCCCCTCCTCGTTTCATCAGAAACTTCACCTACTTCTAAATGGCCTAACCTCGCAAACACAGCCCTGAACCTACTTCTTCCCACAAAGTCCATAATGCTATTCCAAAAAACCTTCACTTCCCTATAACTGCCCTTGAAGCCCCGCCTTGCTTGGCTAGAAGCCTCTCACACAGCCCATGTCCTGCCTGGAAAGCCAGCCCTTCTCCAACACAAGCCTCTGAAAAGATGACTTTCAACTCATCTCTCTAATGAATAATTTTGGAGTTGCTTGCCTTACTATGTATCAGAGATTTTAGTAACAGAAATTCTCTACCAGAATCCATTTTGAATTTCCTCCTTCCACTAAAGTGACCTTTGGAAAAGATTGAAGTAAGATTATACAGGTGAAATGCCAGAAATAAAAACGTATTTGAGATCATAACAAAATTATGATGAAGATCCCATTCAATGTGCTTGAAATTTTCTAACAAAAGGAACTTAAGAATATTTAACTGCAGACTTTGTGAAGACTAGAAGACAAAAATACAAGAAATGTCCTGTTATACCATGGTTCTGAAAACAAAACAAAACCAAAGAAAGACAACATAATGAGACAGAAGGGAATGAGGAACTTGTACATAGAATGAAAAACACACAGAATCAGGTAAAAATAATTTTGGTCACAAAATTATTTTTATTATATATATTTCATTGTAAATTATATATATATATGTATATATATATATATATATATATATATATATATTTCATTTTAAATATTGTTCTTTGCTAACCTGCACGGATCTGCCCAGGTAATTGTGTAGTTAGTCAATTTCATCATTGCAAGATCCTCAGGATGGTAAACTCCCACACACCTTAACATACCTGCAACAACACTAGACATACACTCATATTGGTCCAACAGAATAAGCCAGACCTGTATTTTACCAAAGCTTTCTATGTAGTATTTTTACCAAAGCTTTGTATGCTATCGTTTATTCAGGCGTGATACAAAATGTCTCTGCCCAGAATTAAATGATGGCATTTATAGCTAAAATGATTTAGGGTCATTATTAACATCTAATGCATGCTGAGATTTTTATTAATACCTCTACTTTTCCCTTTCTTTTTTCCTCCCTTCTTTCTTTTCTTTTTCTTTCTTTCATTTTTTTTTTGGGAGGGGGAAGAGTCCGGTCGTGGGAACTGAACTCTGGGCATGGGTGCTGTCCCTCAGCTCTACAGCTCAAAGCTCGTGCTTTCTCAATTGAGCCACAGAGCCACTTCCGGCTTTCTTTTTTTGCTTATATTGTGTTGAGGAATCCAACCCAGGACCTCATGTATACAAGGCAATCATTCTACCACTAAGCCACCTTCCCAGCCCCTTTTCCTTTCTGTTTTCTTTCTTTCTTTCTTTCTTCCTTCCTTCCTTTCTTTCTTTCTTAAATTATTTCTTCCCTTTTATTTCCTCTTTTAGGAAATGAGTATGAATTTAGATATTTTGTTTGTTGAACAAGTATTCTACCATTAGAACATCCTTTTTCAATTTATTTACTTAGCTTATAGGTTATCAATTTTGCTAAGGGCTGAACAGAGGCTAAGTTCCTCACTTCTGTCTGCCAAGTAGCTGGGATCACAAATGCATTCCTACATGCCAGGCTTTAGGATGATATGAAACTCTTAGTACTTTCCTTGCACATTGGTTCTGAACTGTGATCTTCTCAAATTTTTCCTCCTCAGTTAGTGATGTGAGTTCCAGTAGGCTGCCCTGTCAGTATATATCGTCTAAATGAATTATTGAAGGCAATTTCATTTTAATCTCTTTTTTCTTTGCCAGTCCAGGGACTGTTACAGTTTTATTTCTATACATTTTTTGTGTATATGTGCACATTAGCTTTAAAATATTACATTTTGACCAGTTTTTTTTTAATTTTTTTGGTTATGGGGCTTGAATTCTGGATCTAGGCGTTGTCCTTGAGCTCTTCAGATCCAGGCTATCACTTTACCACTTGAGCCACAGTGCCACTTCATGTTTTCTGGTGGTTAATTGGAGGTAAGAATGTCAGGGATTTCCTGCAAGGGCTAGCTTTGAACTATCATCCTCAGATCTCAGCTCCTGAGTAGCTAGGATTAAAGGCATGAGCCACTGTCACACAACTAAATTGTTACTTAAGTTCTATGATTTAGTTCAGGGAGTAGAATGAGTGTGTAGAAAGGTAACTTTCAAGTGATCTCTCTAAATAATTTCAGAGTTTCATTTTCATAATATTTATTTCAGTGATTAATGATAGAAGCTCCCAAAGTAACAAAATGATCCTTCATGTTCTCCTTCCCATAGGTACTATTGGAAGAGAATTAGTGAAATCTAAGTCTAAGACAATATGTACTTGAAATTATAAAAAATTAGTTTGATGATACATAAAGAGCCAGATAACACAACATGCTTTTCATTTTCTAAAGAAAGGAATGTAATACAAATATGTTTATTGCCAGGCTTTTTCATCTGAAAAACAAAGAAAAAAGAATATCATAAAAAAGCTGAAAGGGATCAGCAACCATGTAAGAGTGATATAGCATTGGAGACTTTAAGACATGAATTGGTTCAGGTAAAATAATACTCTGGGAAAGGTATATGTGAACTAAATTTATTCATTGTAATTTTTTATTTTTATTTATTATGTTACTTGATATATAAATACATACATGTATGTATATATATGTATGTATGTATGTAGGTATATATGTATGTATGTATATATATATATATATATATATATATATGTATATTTATGTATATCAACCCTGCAACACCAATGCGCATGCAAACTTATGTGTTCATCATTGTAAGCTAGACCTGTGTTTTACCAAACCTTTATATATAGTGTGTTATTTTTTCATTTAGGCTTGACACAAAATGTGTTTGCCCCAAGAAATAAATTATGGCATTTATTACTACCATAATTTAGTGTAAATGTTTACATTAAACACATGCTCAGTATGAGTTGTTCTTTGTTTCCTTTTCTTATTTTATCTTTGGGAAGTTGATTTGAGTTAAGATTTTGTGTTTAGCAGACAGGTATTCTGCCACTAGAGTCACTCCACCAATCCTTTCTTGTTTAAGTTACTGTACTCATAGAGTAGCAATTTTTGCACCCATCCCAAAAAGCAGGGATCATGATTGCATTCCAATATCCCTACCTAGTAGGTTGATATGGGTAATACTTTCCTTCCTAGATGGATTCAGAACTGTGATCCTCTCAAATTCTACCACTTTAGTTCATGGTGTGAGCTCCAGTTCTGCCTACTTCTAGATGATATTATGGAAATAAATGATTACAGGTAATTTGAATTAATCATTGGCTAATATAGGTGATTTGATATTAAAATATATGGTAAGTTTGAAAGTAAGAAAAAGAAAAAAGGAAGAAAGAAAGAAAGAAAGAAAGAAAGAAAAAAGAAAGAAAGAAAGAGAAGAATAGAAAGAAAATTATTGAGAATGAATTTTTTGGAGTCAGGAATCACATGGTAGAGGTACTACGTGTATTGTGTATTAGGTCTGCCCGAGGCCATGCAGACCCTTTGGACACACCTTCCCACTTCTTGACTAAGTTTCCACCCTTTGTTACCTAGGTCTTTGGCATACCTGGAGGCAACCACCTCCCCCTCCTGCTAAGTCACAACTGGGTCAGCCTCTGGTCACATTTTCCATTTAACCAGAGGTGAGTCCCAGGCCTTAAAGTCACATCTAGAGCCAGTGTGGCCAGAATTTTCCCCGACCTGGCCACACCTCATCCGGTTCTTTACCTAGATACGTCCTCGCCTGAGGTTGGGTCATCCCATTTTTTGTACATGCCTTTCTACCATGTGTGGTATGGGCAGCAGTTCAGTAAATAAACTACTTACCTGACTGAATACAGTGTGGTGTTCCCTTCATTGACTACTTAATGAAACTCGCCTAAATAATATGCCTTACACTTAAGACTTTCTAGTTATGAATCCATAGATACTTTTGTGACACATGTGAGTTCAATATCTACAAAACATATACTGACTCATCATTTAACAATATAATTCTGCCTGGAATCTTTAATAGCACTTTAATTAACCATAAAGTTTATTTTGTTTGCTTTCCTTTGTTTTGTTTGTTTTTTGCTTAAAGTAATAAAAGAGTTAGTGGGACAATCTGAAAGAATCTCTGGCTTCATATTTTCTCATCACCCTGGGCTACAACCTGTGTGCTATCAGCTCAGACGATGGGACTTTGAAATTCTGGAAAGTAGATGCACATCATAATGACCCATGGCTTCGGGATTTCTGATTCTTTTTTAAATGTAATTGTTACTTAAGTATGTACAGTGCGGTTACCATTTCACAAGAAATTCAGACATTTACATGTTTATTTATATTTTTTGTCAGTTGTGGGGCTTGAATTCAGGGCCTGGGCACTGTCCCTGAGACTCTGTGCCCAAGTTAGCACTCTACCAATTGAGCCACAGAGCCACTTCTGGCTTGTGAGTTGTTAATTGGAGATAAGAGTCTTATGGGGACTTTTATTCCTGGGCTGGCTTTGAACTTCAATCCTCAGATCTCAGCCTCATGAGTAGCTGGGATTACAGGTATGAGCCACAGGCACCTGGCTTGAAATGGTCGTGTGTGTGTGTGTGTGTGTGTGTGTGTGTCTGTATGTGTGTGTGTGAAAATACCATAGAGAGGGGTTATAATTATATGGGCAAAGTAATGAGCACGTTTCTTATCAAGCATTGTTGCCTCCACCTTTGTTTCCCCTTCCCATCACTTCTTATCTCACCCACACACACCTCCCCACCCCCCAATCCACACTCACCCCCCTCCCCCGGGCAACTTGTAATGTTCATTTTCGGACATAACATCTTGTATATCTCATTGTTGCAATGGGTCCAACTGTATCCCTACTTAAACAATTTGTTTTTCGCTTCCGTTCCACAACTTATACCAACATCAAAACAATGAAATCAGGGGTTATACCGTGGGAAAAGACACACAAAACAACAAAGAAATCATCTTATAAATATGTTAGAAACAATGGCATGAAAGAAAAAAATACATTTGAATCCTTATCTTGGCGTTCATTTCACCTAACATCAACTTTTCTGACCTTTTCTGCTTGTCTCAGACATATACTAGTTATTGAAAATAAGGGACACCATGGGACCTGTTTCTTTGGGCCTGGCTTACTTCATTTAGTATAATTTTTTCCAAGGCTTTCCATTTCCTAACAAATGAGGCAACGTTATTCTTTATGATGGAGGCAGAGAATTCCATTGTGTATATAGACCATATTTTCTTGATCCATTCATCTACTGAGGGGTATCTGGGTTGGTTAAATATCTTAGCTATGGTAAATAATGCTGCAATAAACATAGTTTTGCTGGTAACATTAGTATTGTCTTGTTTGTGATCATTTGAGTAAATGCCCAAAAGTGAGATTGCTGGGTGATAGGAGAACTTTGTGTGGAGTCTTTTGAGGAACCTGCATACAGTTTTCCAAGGTATTTGAACAATTTTACACTTCCACCAACAATGCAATAAGGTTCCCTTTTTGCCACATCCCCTACAGAATCTATTTTTATTAGAGTTCTTGTTTATACCCATTGTAACTGGGGTGAGGTGGTTGTTGTTTTGATGTTGTTTTGGTTTGTATTTCTTTTATAGGTAGGGGGGTTGAACATATCTTCATGTGTCTATTGGCCATCCTTCTTTCCTCTTCGGAGAAGTTTCTCTTTAAGTCTTAGGCCCCTTATTTGTTGGGTAGTTGTTTCTTTGAGGATTTGTTTTTGGGGGATTTGAATTTTTGGGTTCCAGGTATATTTTAGATATGAGACACTTGTCCGTTGTATGGCTAGTGAAGATCTTCTCCCAGTAGGTGGTATTTCTATTGATCTTGCCAACTCTTTCCTTTGCCTTTCAGAAGCCCTGCAATTTCATGCAATCCCATTTCTCCAAACATTTTTTTTATTTTTTGTGTTTCTGGGTCTCTTTTACAAAAATATTGGTCTGTGCCAAGGTGACCTAGCGTTTCTCTTATTCACGGACTCCACTCCCAAATTACTCAAACTGATTCAAAACTTTGGAAAAGTAGCAGGGTATAAATTTAACCCTCAAAAATCAATGGCTTTTCTGTATGCCAACAATGAGAAAAGCGTCTCTGAAATCAGGAAAGCAACTCTATTTGTAATAGGCCCACAAAAAAAACATACCTATGATGAAAACTTTAAAAAACATGAAAAAGGAAATCAAAACAGAACTTAGATGCTCCAAGACTGGAAAGATCAATATAGTGAAAATGACAATACTTCCCCAGGCTATCTACAAATTCAATGCGATAACTATCAATATTCCAACCTCATTTGTCAAGGAAATAGAAGAGGAAATCCAAAAATACATATGAAACAATACAATACCCCAAATAGCAAAAACAATCCTTAAAAGAAAGAACAGTTCTGAAGAAATATCAACACCAATTTTCAAACTCTACTAAATAGCCACAGTAATCAAAATAGCTTGGTAGTGGCACAAGAACCTCCCTCAGGACCAATGCAATAGAATTGAAATCCCAGAAATGAACCTCCAGGCAGATAGCCATCTAAAAAAATAGAATGGAAGAATGACCCCCTCTTTAGTTAATGGTGCTGTCAAAATTGTTTAATCACTTGTAGAAAACTAAAGCTAGATCCTTATATATCGCAAGGCACCACAATCAACTCCACATAGATCAAAGACCTCAGAGTCAAAGCAGACACTCAAATAGTTATTTTTAATATGATGAACTGCTTTGTGCTTCTGGCTCACATATATAGTCCTAGCTATAGTTAGGATTGCAGGTATGAGAAACAAACACTAGAGGTGTGTTGGCTTGTTTTTAATATTGTTTGTTTCTTATACTACAAAGTTCTTATTTTTATTTTCACCTAGGTGGGGGAGATAGGTGCTAGCCAGTATTGAACCTTCTTTGGTTGAGATGGGGCCATGCGGAAGTTCTTGCCTAGAATGACATGGAATTGAAATCCTCCTGCTCTCAGCTCCCCATGGACCTGGGATGATAGACATATTCCATCATGCAGAGCCAGAGGTTGGGCAGAATTGCAGGTAAAACTACACTGGTCTTGAAATGATGTCCCACATAGGTAGCTTTACAGGCATATGCCTTCAAAACATTGTTGTATTCCATTGAACTTTGAAGTAGTGTTTGCATATACTTAGAGATACAATGATAACACACTACATGTTTAAGATATAGAATAGTCAATATAATTAGTACGTTTATCTCCTAAAACATTGAAGCTAATGTATTTTGGTAACCTCCTGACTCTGCTAGTTATTTTTTGGAGTATACCATAAACATCAATACATTGATAATGTGCATAGAAGATTGGAAGTTGATAGAGACAGACAAGTTAGACTATGTGTAGTAAATATATATTTATCTATTGCTGCTGCTATGAAGAACATTATCATATACTCACCATGACAATACCACCATATATTCACCATGACAATAATTTTCCTGCAGTGTAGAATTTTCCATTTCATAATCTGCCATCTTTTATCTTTTTTATATTTTCCTTATAACTATGAATGTTTTCTTGTATGTTTTGAAATTATTAAGATGTAATTTAAAAATTTGTAGAATCTACTGAAATTATCTCAATTTGTTTGTTTTTGTGATGTTAAATCATTAAAACCTAGGTTTTCCTGAAACTTTTGCTAGCAGACTATATCACTAAATTGTATTCTAAATACTTCTTATTATTGTATCTTGATATAGGGTTTTACTGTTGTTGTTTTATGATATAGAGTGTTGTGAAGGTGGACTAGAACTTGCAACCCCACTGTCTCCAGTAACAATGCTTTATCACCAAGTTCTGTAGGCTCATAATTATAACTAGCTAATCAGGGGTTTGAGACCTGAGATTTAGTTCAGATGGCCTGAGCAGGAAATTTTATGAGTCTCTCCTCTTCAGTTCACTACTAAAAAGCTTGCAGTGGAACTTTGGACAATTGTTAGAGCACTACAGTCAATGGCTGAGATCTGAGGATCACGGTTCAAAGCCAGCCCCAGCAGGAAGGTCCATGAGACTCTTATCTCCAATAAACCACTAGAAAACTGGAAGTTGTGCTGTGGCTCAAGCGGAAGAGAGCTCCCCCAGAGCTGAAGGGCTGAGGGATAGCACTGAAGCCCAGAGTTCAAGCCCCATGACCTACAAACCCAGGGCTGATGAGACCGCCTGGCAGAGTATTGGAATAATCGCTACCTCTCTGAGACTGTTTCACTGGGTTCTTATCAAAGGAACTTGGCTTGAGACAAAGAAGTGCACTCCCTGCTTAATTTCTTATGACTGGGCTGCCAGAATATTTCATTTGCCTCATAAGCTAGTGGAAGTTTAGTAATTTGCATGTAGAGAGACTAGTATTAAAGGAATGAGCAAGTGGCACCCAATATTCACCCTCACCTAGGAAATAACTACCTTGGAGGCCTTTAAAGGAATATAGACATAAGTAAGGATGCAATTTGAACTTGAATCTGGGGCCTGAGTGTTGTCCGATTTGTAGCACTCTACCAATTGAGCCCAAGGTCCAGTTCTGGCGTTTGGCTGGTTAATTGAAGGTAAGTGTCTTTAGAATTTTACAAACTAGAGTGGGTTCAAACTGTGATCCTCAGATCTCACTCTCCTGATTAGTAGGATTAGAGACATGATCCATTGTGTATGTATTTGGACAGAAGCATATAAGCATCCTCACAGAATTTCCATGAAATTGTATAGACCTAACTCTACTTTTTGTCTGTCATGTTTACATTACCATTTGGGACATAGCCAGTCCTATGTGTGTCAATGTTAATTCAGAAAAGGAGAAGCATAGAGTTAACTTCCTACTCTCCTCCCATTGGTACTGATCCTTCTACCGTAACTGGAAGGAAGATGAACAAGTGAAAAAGTAAGTGGATGTTGGTATAAAGAAAAGTTTTGTCCTTGAAAACTTGGTATGTTTGAGGTTTCTGAATCAAATTCAACTTTCTTCTTTGCTCACCAGTTGTGATTTTCACTATGGGATTGAGACTTGGCACTTCAGAGGATAGCAGATTCGTAGTTGTGGATGTACTTGTGGTTTAGGACTCTCAGGGATGACAGGGAGAGCTGTTTATAGCAAGTCTGATTCAGTAGGGAAACAACATTTTCTTCCTGTTACAGGGAGAATTTTAGGGGATTATATTTGAGAAATTTCTAGAAGTGGATTGTGAAGAGCATCCTGCTTGCAGGAGTTTCTTCCCACTTCCCAACAAGTCCTGCCAGACAGAGGCTATAGTACAAGACTCAGAATGGGGAGGGTGGGCTCTCATTTTCCTTGTCACCAATCTTCCCACAGCAATGGTTGTTCCATCCTCCCTATGTGGATGGACTTCAACCTTGATGATTTCTATGAGCCCAAGGACAATGAAACTCTGAAAGAACTTACACAGTATGTCAAGCTCAACATGCCCTCTTCAGACCTGCTCTTCTCCTTCTGGACTAGCTGGAGGAACCCATGACCCATGAGACAAAGCAAATGTGGAAGAAGTCCTTGTTTAGATGCCTCAGAGGTCATGAGTAGGTTTGGAACCTGCATCTCTAGGGATGGGCCTGATTGGCCAAGGGCCCTTAGTATGCCCCAGCTTGGCAAAAATGTCATTTTATGGATATTCTATGCCAGGTAATAACTGTTCTCTTTTGAAAGAACTTAGAAGTAGCCACTTGTTTAAAATACCCTACCTTCTCATCAGTGTTCAGCCCAAACTCAAATTCTACAGCTTCCCCCATTCGATCCTTATGGAAGTTTAGTGACACATTAACTTCTAGGGTCTACTCTAAGACTCTATGTCCATTCTCAGGTTTGCATCACCATAGAGCAGCTCCTGCAGAACTCCAGACAAAGAACCCATCAGTGATGTTTTCTATGGTGACTGATGGAGATCAGAATCCATCACTGATCTCCAGAAAGCATGTGAAGGTAGAGGGATTTTTCCTTCAATTTGTAGAAAGGCCCAAGTAGATTTTGAGTCCTGTGGACAATCCACTGGTTTTGAACCCCACATGTTATGCAGGTGTACCTGCACATACCACCAGGGAAGAAGATGATCCAGAATGTTTCCCATTGATGTTCACAATCCAGCTAGATCAGCTCCAAACCAGTCAAAAAAACATGTCATGGTGTTCAGGGTAAATATATGCTAATGGAAAATGTCCCCAGTCTACGCTGAGAAAAACCAATAAGTTAGGTCCAAAATCTAGATTCAGATGAGGTCAGAGAATCTTCCCTCAGAGAATACCCAGACCAATCTGTCCTCTTGCAGGGGATCCAGTTTCCAATTAAGAAATTAGAATCTGTCCCTACCTGGACTCAGGAAGAAAATCCTGTCTTTAATGAGGAAATCCCTTTGAGGCCACTGAGGCAGAATTTCTGCCTGAATGCAACTTAGAGACCAATCTAGATTTCGAGATTCCTTCTCCGCTTCGTGAGAAAATCCTTCTTTTTCTTTTTGTCCTGATTGTTGTAAAAGGTTCATTCTATTTATTTTTCGAACTTTATTAAAATGTCAATGTTTTTTGACATATTCTAGAATTCTTGATATATTTTCTCTTATACTTACAGTCTGAAGCATCGTGTATACATGTTCTGTGGGAGGGAAAACACAGAGTGACAGGAGGCTGTACAAGAGATCCTACTGGATATAATGGGAACTGTTAAATGCACAGGGAGTGGCAATGAAGCCAGGCCATGCCAGCATGGGGTGATAAGGTGGCTACAAAAGGTCTAGGACATAGCAAATCAGATGTCCTAGAAAGTTAATCTGTCTATTGGTATAAATGCCACAATACTTATAGTGGTATGTGGGACACGCTTCCAACAGTGAGTTCCAATCTGTATACATCTTCATTGTGCGGGCAAATACGGAAGAAAAATTTGGCTCCACTAATATAAAAAGTCTACTTAGTGCTGAAAATAATTGAGAAAATATATAATAGATATATATACTGGAAACTATATACTATCATCAATAGAAGAAACAAGGCTTACAGATATGAACAAACACAAAATCAGGAAGAAAAAACTCCACAATTAAATCAGTTTTATGTAAATGCGTTACATTCTTTATGTAATATATACTATTTTATATAATATATGAGATTGAATATGATTTTTCAAATTACAAAGGCATTTAACTTTTTAATCTTCAGTATTTTTTTGCATAAAATATTAGTGTAAATATTATTAGGGAAAGAAGTGATATAATTTGATTATAGTTATATGAATATATATACGTGTGTTTCTAGATATAACACTTGTTATAAATAGAGGAATAATTATATACATATATTTGTATATATCTGTCTATGAAGTGAATATAATGAAAATGAGTTTTATGAAATTGACTCCAGTATGTATACAAAAGTTGAGTCCAGGAAACTCAGGCCTGTAATCCTAGTGATGTGAGAAGCTGAGTTCTGAGTTCTATTTTTTATTACCCCAAGCCCTAGATTTTCAGAGGAGGCATGGGCCCACCAGTGTAGCAAAGAGACACATATGCAGTGGGATCACACTCTCTGACCCCAGAGGAAAGTCAGTAGAAATCAATACAGCCTCTGATCTTATGACAGTCTACTCAGTACCTGTACCAAGATAGGCACCTGTAGAATATCAAATGGAAAGTTGGTATTCCCTCCAAAAGGTTCTAAAAAAGAGCCTTCTGAACTATAGTCTCTGATTATATTGAATTAAAACTTATTTCCGTTCCCAAGCTGCAAACACATAGAAATATGGCAAGGGCTTAAGAGAGATGGTCAAAGACATACAAATACATAAAATTATATACTCTGTTTCAGTAATTCAATGACAAATCATCAAAGGCATGTCTTGAATTTTTCTTTTTTCTTTTTTAAAGGAAATGGACACATACTCTGAGTTGATCAGGAACTGGTGATAGTTTGGTTGCTGAATTGTTGAATGGACTCCTGGGAAATTGTGTGAGGGTGGGTATCCACACACAGCTTAACAATACAATGGCCATAACTTCTATGATGGCACAGCCACCTTTGCCATAGCAGGAAATAGGTGTCAGGCACTGATTTGGCCCTGAAGTGGACTCAACACCAAAAGGCACAAGAATGAGAGGGAATGACTATTGGCTACCAAACTTCAACCTGAAGAGCTCTCCTGACCAGAAGCTGGGATCAATTGAGTTGGAGAAGGCTGATCTCCATGTACGGCTCCTGAGCACTAAGGACTAGGCACTATTACATGTGTTGGAGAAACAGAAGTGAATGTGGCTCTCTCCTCACTAATTTCATGCTGGAAAGAAAACCACAAATCTTAATGATAATCTCTATAAATCAGAGACATGAAATTGGTGATTTTGTGGCAACAATTTCACATTGATGAAGGATGTTTATATGAGAGCCATCATCCAGGCAATTATCTAGGAGCAGGTACTCCAGGCAGTAAGAACAGTAAGTACATCACCCATTGATGGGAATGGAACTGACTTGCCTCAGAAAAGGAAAACATCACTGACATGCTTGCTTGTGAAATAAGAATGGAAAAGTTCAAAGAAGAAAAAGATCAGAAATGAAGATAGGAATAAATTAGATAGATATTGGATGCTGTCGGTTATAAGAAGAAAAGTTCTGACTTTAGTTTAAATCTGACCCACTGGAAACAAAGTGCTAAATTCGTAGTCAGACACATCTGATTCAGTAAAGAATACTTTTAAAATGTGATTCTAGCTGGGCTCAGGTGACTCAAAACTGGAATCCTAGTTACTCAGGAGGCTGATATCTGAGGATCAGGTTTAAAGCAAGCCCAAAGAGGGAATTTGGTAAGATTGATCTCCAATTAACCACCAAAAATATGGACATGAAACTGGTTCAACTTGTAGAGCACTAGCCTTGAGGAAAAAACTACGGGACAGGACCTGGGCCCTAGGTCCAAATCCCAGGACTTCACAAAACAAAGAAGCCAATAAACAAAATTTGGTGCTGTCATTCATTACTTAGCATTCTAATTCAATATATTTAGTATGAGCCTTGGAAATTTTATCTTTAGCAAATGCTCTCCCCGGATATTTTTCTTCATTACCAGCTTTCAAAGCCCTGGCATCACCAATGTCTCCTCCCAGTTAGCATAGCAGTCTACCACTGTAAATTTGAAGATATATTTTATTAATCATAAGAATTCTGATCATTTTTCACATACATCAAATGAGTTGTAGCCACATTCCACTATTTTGAATATTTTAATCATCCTTTGATTTAATATGCATTAAGGCTTAACAATTCTACAGTGGTTATCAAATTAATTCAATAGTCAGCATTCTTTCACCCAATCATGTAACATATGTTTATAAAAGGAGAGACTATATGAAAGGGTGCACATGATTATTTTTAACTATAATACTCTTAAGAAGTAGTGTTTTACAAAACATCCTGATTGCTTTGCCAAAGGAAAGGATAAGAGATTTAAATAAGTGACCTAACATCTCAGAAGGAAAATGCTATTGGCTTTAGAACAAATTCATTTGCATAGAACTGAGGAAATGAGTTTCAGAAATGCCAGAGGCAAAGGGTATTATTTAAATCACCTCGTCCTGAGGTACAAGCAGCCTGTCTAGATAAACCTCCAGGAAAAAAGCAATGAATGAAAAACAATTAATGCTTCTAAAACAAGCCAGTTGGTGGTGGTTTATGCTTGTTATCCTAGCTACTTCGAAGTCTAGGATGAACGGATCTCAATTCAAAGCCTGGCCAGGAAGAAAACCTTCCTCTCTGCAACCAGCAGATAGAAGCATCAGCTCTGGGCCTGAAGCGCAGTTGGAAGGCTTCTGCCCATAGACATCCAAACACAAGACCACCCTTATCTCAAATATTATCAAATACATTCAAATAATATCTCCTGTTTGGGAGATAATATTTAAAAGATGTATCAAAAACATTTCATGAGTTCCTGTTAAAAAAAAGTCAGAATGAAAGTGGAAATAGGTACTCACTCACTGAAAGGTAAGTAACTGACCAGAATGATGTTAATGGGGCTAGCGGCCCATTTGGTAACTTATCCACTCAACCATCTTTCCTCACAACTTGTCAGTCAGCCTGAACAGTGAGGTTTTTGAATGCAAGGAATGTGTGTGAGCATGTAGCTTTTGAAAGTAATAATCAAAAGCTAGGCACTGGAAGCTCAGGCCTGTAAAACTAGCTATTCAGAATCCTGAGATATGAGAAACTCAGTTCAAAGCCAACTGAGCAAAAAAGACTCTTACTACCAATTAAACAGTAATGAAGAAAGCTGAGCTATGCTTCAAATGGTAGAGTGCAAAAGCTAAGGGACAGAATCCATGTCCTGAAATCAAGCCCCAGTACTGGCTCTCATATACAAAATATTCATGACAACACCACAGTATATGCTTATGTTACCAGGGCATGTAGATGGATGGGTTGATGGCATCATTTACCTCACCTTTAGTCTCAAGCATTGTGTACAGCGTAGCTCAGTCTGTGAAAAGCCCTAGGTGAACTCTTTCCTCAAAATCAGTAGATACATCCTCATTTTCCTTAGCACATTCACACACACACACACATAAAGGGCTATATTTTTCTTTTTTTAGGGATATATTTTTGTAACTAATTTTGAAATACATAACCATTCATACATGATTCAGAATTATGTGTCCTTGTTTAAGTTTCATAGGGAGCTCAATATATCCAGGTTCTGGCTCATTCTTGTAATTTTAGCTGCTCAGGAGGATGGGATCTGAGAATCACAGTTTGATGCCAACCCAATCTAATAAATAATCAATATTCTTATCTTCAATTGAGTAGCAAAAATCCAGAAGTGGAGATGTGGTTCGAGTGGCACAGTGACAGCATTGAGTAAAATAATCTAAGCGAGAGCTCCAGACCCTCAATTCAAGCCTGACTCTAGCCCAAAAACCAAAAACCTGCAAAACACCAAATCAAAAATATGTCAAAATATTTTGTAACTTTTAAGGCAAAATTCAATGAGGCAACATAGTTTCTGGTTTGTTGATTTGTGGGGAAACCCCAAATTCAACATGTGTTTAAGCTATGTAACGAACAAGCAACCAAATAAAATTTCCCAGTAAAGAATCTTCCTTAGAATTCACTGAGACCCATGACACAGGGATTTTTTCCTATGCTTTTTGAAAATAGGTGTTTTTTTCAGTAAGGGAAATAATATAAACCTTTGCTATGTGTTATAGGAGTCATTGGAAGCTGCAAATGAAGTGAATGTACAACAAAAAGCATACAATATTACAAGTTTCTATGCCTCTGTTGAGACACTACAAACCTGAAATAGTGTGTCCTCTCAGAAAGAGAAGGGGGATGCTCAGCATCACTGGTCATGAAAGAAATGCAAATCAAAACCAAAACCACATTTAGATTCCACTCACCACAGTTAGAATGGCCATTATCAAGAGAACAAACAATAACAGATGCAGCTGTTGATATGGCTAAATGGGAACACTACTACACTGATGGTAGGAATGTAAGTTGGTTCAACCACTCTGCAAGGCAGTATGGAGGTTTCTCAAAAGCCTAAACATAGAGCTCCCCTAAGATCTGGAGTAGGTCCTGAGAGGAAACTTGAGCTGGTACAGTTTCTTTCCAGGCTTTGCTTTTGCTTTAGTGATTTTAGAGAAAAAAAAAACCCAACAACTTTAAAAATAGGTTTACTAGACCTTGGCTCCAACCAGCCCAGTTCTTGGAATGTAAAGAATGCCTCTATGCCCTGCCCCCCTTAACAATGTAACCCACCTTGATTGTTCTGTTACAGACTGACCAATAAAACAGATAGGTTGTAATTTGGCTCCTACTGGAAATATCTCCACATATTTCACGTGCTTATGGTAAACTCCACTAAACTCCTCCTTTGTGTATGATTACCGTAAACTCTGCCTTTTGTGTGTGCTTTGCCTTACCCACTGACTTTGTGAGTAACTTAAACCAAAAGTGAGAGGCTGGATTAAACATCCATTATGTGACAAACTGTAACTTCATTGACCACCTGTGGTCTAGTATGACTGTGCAATATTTTGCGTGTGTGACAATCTCATTGGTCACCCTGTGTGACCAGGCTTGACTTCGTGAATTTTGCCATTAAAAACCAAAGTACATGGGCTGCTAGTGGTCGTATTATCAGCTCCTGAGCCTGTGCTGGGGCCCTCACAGTTCAGTGTAGGAACCTTCTCAATAAAATTGCTTCCTGGTTAACAACTTTGTTGTGGTGGGCTCTGTCACTCTGGACGACTAGGTGGACTTGCCTACCTGAGTAGGGGTCTTCCTACTAGAGATCCAACAATCCCAGTCCACTGCATTTATCCAAACGATCTCAAACTAGGGCACAATAAGCTACCAGAACAACTATGTTCATTATAGCATTGTTTACCATAGGTAAGCTACAGATCCAACCCAATTGCCTCTCAATAGATGAATGGATCAAGCAAATGTGGTATATTTACAGAATGGAATTTTATGCTTCTATCAGAAAATGCAAAGACTTGGAAAAAATCGTATTAAGTGAAGCAAGCCAGGCCCAAAGAAACATGAACTCTATGATTTCCCTCATTTGCAATGGTTAGCATTAGCCTGTTACTCCTGAAAGTGGATCATAATCGTTTGAGTTATGAGCATATATATGACCATACAAAATGATGCTAATTGAAATGAACGGCAAGACATAGAAACAGCAAGTCATCTTTTGTTTAGTTGTCAAGCTTGATGTAGCCAATGTACTGCAGGTAGTTCTTTCTTCTTACTTTATGTCATTTTTCTTTTCCTATCGGTTTTATCCATGGCAATTCCTTTCTTTGATTTTGGTACCCTGCATCCTGTATATGCATTTATCTTATTGGGGGACTGGAAGGGAAATAACAAAATGCTGAAAGAAGTACAAAAGCTGACCCATTGCAACAATGATACTCACCGGACAGTATGGGAGAAATTAAATTTACAATGTAATGGTGGGGGGGATGGAGGGAAGGGACAGAGCGAGAAAAACTCTGTAGTGGGTAACAATGTTCAATAAGAAGTGTAACTTACTTATGTAAATGTAACCCCTCTGTACAACAGCGTTATAATAAAATCGATTTTTAGAAATATAAAAATTTAAAAAGGTTTTTTTCATAAAATCTCAAGCTGATATGATAACCACATTACTTCTGAGTTCATGTCAAAGCGTTTTTGAGGACTTTCAAGAAGCTAGTACTAAGTACCTATAACCACAATTAAGTGATAATGAGAAAAGTGGCTGTTTTAATTGTATGATATGAATAAAGGAAAATTTCTTTTCATTTCTATTTACTTAGATTTCATGTTTGTGATCTGCATTGTTCCCAAGTCAGATTAATGTCTTGTCCTTAGCTTTCT
The DNA here is from genome assembly GCF_019054845.1 of Dipodomys spectabilis. Taxonomy (NCBI): domain Eukaryota; kingdom Metazoa; phylum Chordata; class Mammalia; order Rodentia; family Heteromyidae; genus Dipodomys; species Dipodomys spectabilis. The sequence continues at coordinate 739,148 of NW_024870923.1, forward strand.
TTGGTATGTATAGCTTGGACATGTAATCAGAGGTATAAGAAGTATTCTTTGTTCAATTTGGAGGCCTATCATAGAGACACTTCTCCCTGGCAAAGAAGTTAGGCTGGAAGACGCCTAACCATCACTGTGGTTTCTTTCACACAGCTCACTGAGGAACCTAGGAGTTTGAGAAAGTGACTGCTAATTAAGTGCCTGTTACTAATAAGAATTATTTGTAGAATTTGAAAACATATTTGGGTAATAACTAGACTAGAAAAAATTTTGTTTGCTATTTTTTATCACTACATTTCTTTTTGTCTAAGTATAAGAGCCAGACTTACCCTAAGGGCCTAGAATAAGCAAAATGGCTTATAGAGCTCTTTCCACAGAATATGACAGCAGCAGCAGAAAAACAGGTCCACAACTGGTACAAGGAAGAAAGAGTTTGATTTCTCCTTAAATCTTAGGATCGAATGCTCAATGAGGAGCCCTTGGGACTGATGACAGCTTAAGGATTTAACATTTCCTATGTCATTCCATCATAGGAAGCAGTCAACAATCTCTCATCACACTGTAGGTGCCACATCTGACTGTGGCTGTGTCCTGAGAACGTCCAGCAGGGCTCTGTCATGGTCACTGAAGTGTCAGGATTGCACTCTAAGAGGACCTACAGGAAGGTGGTAACAAGGCCTGAGTCAGGGTTTTCTCAGATCTAGATGATTTGTAACAGGCACTACTGTCTTCTGGTTAAGAATGTGGATATATCAACGGGATCCTGCACACAAATTTATCACAAGTGTTAGCTTGCACCATTCCTTATGAAAGCCAACAAAAGGTCAATAATGCCCTCTAGACATATTCTCATCAATATTTAGTAGATAAAAAGCTATAAAATCAAGTTCATCATGAGGAAAAAACACAGATGAAAACCAAATTGCAGGAGCATTTACAAAAATATTTTCCTGTACATATCTAATGTGACAAAATATTAAAATTTAATGAAGTTGGCAAATTTAAATTGATTTCATTTTTACTATGGGTTCAACTGTCTTTTACATTTCAACTACTTAACCAAAAGAAGGTAGGCATAACACCACCAGTGGATCACACCTGTAACTCTCGCTATTTAGAAATCTGAGATCTGGGGAAAGTGAATTGGAGCTAGACCAAGTAGGAAAAATCCTGTGAAACCTTGATCTTCAATTTACTATTCAAAAGAAGAAGTGAAAATTTGGTTCAAGTCGTAGACTTACCCTTGAGTAAAGAAGCTAAAGGTCAGCTCGATGAGTTCAAGCCCCAGTATTCACATACACACACTCACACACACACACACACACACACACACACACACACACACACACACACATGCACACAAACCCTATCTCAAAAATAACCAGTGACCAGGAAACAGAAACAAGATGGTATTTTTCTTTATTTTCTTTCATTTTTCACATTTTTTAAAAATTTACTTCTCTTTGAGAAGTTAAAGGCATCATAGAAAAGGAGGGAGAAAGGATGAACATGTGCAACAGTGGTATTCAATTGGTACTATGTTGAAAAAGACCTATGCAACTTGTTTGTGGGGAAGGACGGGAAAACTGTAAGAGATGAAGGGAAAGGGTAAATTGTCGAAAAAGAAATGCACTCAGGGAATTAAAGATGTGGCTCAATATGAGTGCCATTCTTTAGCAAAAGAGCTCAGAGACAGTTTCCAGGTCCTGGGTTCCAGCCTCATTATTGACTAAAACAAAAACAAAGACAAAAGAAATGTAACCATTACTAAACGAATCAAACTAAATCCTCTACAGCACAATAATAATAATAATAATAGAAGGAGGAAGAAGGAGAAGAAGAAGAAGGAGGAGGAGGAGGAGGAGGAGGAGGAGGAAGAGGAGAAGGAGGAGGAGGAGGAGGAGGAAGAGGAGGAGGAGGAGGAGGAGGAGGAGGAGGAGGAGGAGAAGGAGAAGAAAAGAAGGAGAAGAAAGTTAACAAAACCAAACCAGTGAGAGAGAAAAATTGAGGAGCAAGGGAGGGGATGACCTTTCAAAAAAGGTATATATCCATACCTGACATACGGCTGTAACATCTGTGTAACTGGCCTTTATAATAATAATACAAAAGAAAAAACAGAAATATATTGCTGGAGGCATAACTCAAATGGAAGGTCCGATTAATATGTATGTGATACCAGGGTCAATCCCCATTACCAATTTCCCGTTCAAAAATGGCTCTTCTCATCATTTGTGCTGTCCCTAGCTTATGAAAGGGGGTACAAACAGTTAAAGAGAGAGAAAGGTAATCTGTCAGGCACAGATCTGTACTTGTAAAGAGCAGTACTTGCTAGAACACATGTTGACTAGACTACATGATGACTCCATGTTTTCTGAAATTATCAGAACTAGTTGGGCTTGAATACAGGCTCCACTGTATAATAGCTGGGGACTCAAATTTAACTAAACTCTCTGGATCTCAATTTCTTCTCAGGTAGAGTGAGCATAACAATACTTATCTCACAGTATTATGAGATCTGGATGTCATCAATCATGGAGCTGGTCTTATCTTAGGTGTCTGTGCAACACTCAAAAACTGCTGGAAGGTGTATAAACTAGCATGATGTTTACTATATCACTTAACAGTAATACAACATGCCTGTAATCCTACTTACAAAAGAGGCTGAAAAAAGAGGACCAAGTTTCTAAGCTTGGACAGGAAGCTGAATCAGACTCATCTCCAATGACCTCTAAAGAAGGTTGAGGTGGAGTTTGGTTCAAGTGGTAGAGTGCTAGACTGGAGCATAAGCCTCAGGAACAGTGCTCAGGCCCTGAGTTCAAACCCTAGGACCTGCACAAGCACACACACACACACACACACACACACACACACACACACACACACACACACACACAATTTTGTATATTCCTATCACCCCACCTAACAATACTTTCTTTCTACCAAGCTCACAAGTTGTTGTTTTTTTGTTTTGAAAGGGACTTACTGTGTAACTCAGGCTGCTCTTAAACTAACAATCCTCCTGGATGTTGGGATTACAGGCATGCCTACTATAATTTGCTTCACTCAATAACTCTATTTATAACATTTTCGCAAGAAATTAATTCATACTCATGAAGATATATGGTTTAAAGCTGTTCACAGTAATATTCTACTGTGAAAAATATAAATAATATAGCTGGACATGGTACTATGCTACCACATGGTAATGCCAGCCAATACTCAGGAACCTTACACAGGAAAATAAGGAGGCGAGGAAAGCCTGTTCTACACTGCAGAACCTGGTCTCCAAAGGAAAGAAATTCTATAAATATTAATCTACTGTGAAACAAACAATATGTTAAATTTATGTAATGGAACAAATAGATCATTGTTAATGAAAATAAAATCTTGGCAGATAACTGCTTCCATTAAAAATATTAAGTCACTGTCTTGGAACTGGAGCCAGTATTTCTGCCATTGATGGGATTTGAGCTCTCTGTCCAGGTAATTCCTTTACACCATTGGTGAAGGGGAAGTTCACTGTCCTTGAAGAAAAGAAATTCAAGCTAGAGTTCCCAGGGCCTGCATTAAGGCTCTGCAATGTAAAAAATATTTCTATACATGTGTAATATATGATATATATGTACATATGCATGTTTATTATGTATATTATTATTGATTTTGTATTTATTTTATGGTTTATTGTATTCAGCATTATTATACACATAATATTTATTATGTTTGTGCGTCTATTATAAAATTATACACAATAAATTAGGCCATTGACTCGTTTTTCATTAATACTTTAAGTGTTGAAACATAATACGTAATTAAAAGGAGGCATTTGTCACAGACATCACCTGTTTAAAGTCAGTCCCCAGGATGAGCTGTGTCATTATCTTTGGACAACTTCCTATAGGGATTTCTTTAGATGATTTACACTCAGAAGCCTTTTCTTCAGGATAGGCAAGTTATCGGATAAAATTGTAAGAGTAGGGCTGAGAATGTGGCTTAGTGGTAGAGATCTTGCTCACCATGCATGGATGCCAGGGTTTGAATCCTCAGTGCCACAAACTCAGAAAAATTCAGGAGCTGTGGAGTGGTTCAAGTGGTAGAGCAATAGCCTTGAGAAAAAAGAAGCTCAGAGACAGTACCCAGGCCCTAAAATCAAGCCCCAGATCTGGCAAAAACAATAGGCCAGATGCCGGTGGTTCACACCTGGAACCCTAGCTTCTCAGGAGGTTGCGATCTGAAGATATAACTGTAATGACATGAATGGCAACCTATTCCCGTGTACATGGAGTTGCCTATGCCTTCTCCATCCTAGCTGAGACCTAGGACTTTCATAGGACAGGAAAGCAGGTGAATCGATGAGCTTCTCATATCAGGATTCATGTTTCGGTACTGTTGGGATTTGAACTCAGAAACCAGCAGGCCAATTGGTCAAAGGGTCAAGGAGAGGACACCAGCCTGTAAGCAAATGAGGAGTTGGCCATTCCCAGTACCTGACATCGAGCCCCAGGGAAGGCCAGGATAAGCATAGATTCATCCTTGAAACATAGGATATATATTGACATGCATGTATGGACAGTATCTTGCGTTCAGTGCACTGCTTCTCCTAATTTTGTGTCTAATTCATGGAGGTATTGTGTATTTTACTAAATATGGTGACACATATAACTGTGCTGACATGGATGAGGACTTATTCCCATGGTTATAGGGTTGTGTATGTATTCATTCTGAAGACCACACTTCAAAGACAGTCTAGGCAAGGAAAGCCTGTTAGACTCTTATTTCCAACGAACCACCAAAAGACCCCAGGTGGTGCTGTGGCTCAAGTGGTAGACTGTTCGTCTTGAACTGAAGGGCTCAGAGACAACCCCCAGGATTCATTATGAGACACACAACTGGAAAAAGAGTGAGGGGTAATCAAAGTACTTTTCCTACTTGCTAATTATGAGAACATTTTCTGAAATTAGACCTATAATTCTTGCTTCGTCTTTTTGCTCAAAACTGACACTCTAATGCTTGAGCCCCATCTCCACTTCTGGATTTTGGCTTCTTAATTGGAGAAATATCTCAGATTTTTCTACATGGGCTGCTTTTTTACACATAGGCTTTCCATTTACATACATGTGTGGAATGCACCATGCTTTCAGTGTGTGTCTTAGTCAGAAATGCATTTTGTATTTTATTCAGTATGATGACAGATATTTTCTCATGGAAAACACACACACACACACACACACACACACACACACACACACACACACACACACAAATCTACATTCTCCTAGACTCCCCTTCTTGAGCAGTATTCAATGCCATTAATTTAATGCATGCTTTTTCCAAATTATTATGGTAGGGATTAAACTACAATTGTATTTATGATAACGTATTTTTTTGTACTTTTTGTTTTGCAATTTTGTGTACTTATATGAGAGAACAGTGTTTTATGAAGACTAAACAGAAATCAATGTGTCGGTAAATGGGTAGGTGACAGGTAAAGAGAAAGAAGCAGATAATAACAGTTGAAATTTTATTTCTCAAAATGTAAATATGTATGCATATGTATGAATTTAAAATTTCTGATATAGGAATTGCGTGAGCAGCTTGAGAACACACAAAGAGAAAGGCAGGAATGGTGTGAGCAGGCTGAGAACACTCAAAAAGAACTACAGGAATTGTGTGAACGTGAGGAAGCTAGGCAAAGAGTAACACAGGAATTGAGAGAGCAGAATGAGAATACACAAAGATCACTAAAGGCATTCATGGAATCCATTAACAAATTGCTTAAGAAAGTCAGGGAGACCACAAAGGGAATGAGGAATGGAACTCAACAGAAGGAATGCGTATCCAAGGAAACCATAATCAATCAACTAAGTGATTTGAGAATAAACACTGAATACCAAATTAAGGAAGTAAAGAAGATCTAATACAAGATCTAAAACAAGCTTCAACAAAGAATTTGAAGCCATTAAAACTGACCAATTAAAAGGAATAGAAATAAAAAAAAAGTAGAAAGACTTGACAGCAGGTTAGACCATGCAGAAGATCAAATCTCGGGGATGGAAGACAGCCTAGATATTATAGAGAAAGAACACACACCCATCCAAGACAAATTCAAGAAATATGATAGATCTATTCAGCACTTGGAAGACAACATCAGAAGGTCTAATCTGAGGATAATGGGTGTAGAGGATCACCTAGAAACAGAAGTTAATGGTTGTAAAATTTGTTTAACAGGATCCTAGCAGAAAACTTACCAAACATGAAAAAAGATAGGCCTATTCAAATAAAAGAACTCCAAATAGACCAGACCAGAATAGGACATACCAACGTCACAATTTAATCCACACAGTATCAATTCATATCAAAGAAAAGATCCTTAAAGCTGTCAAAGAGAAAAGACCAATCACCTATAAAGGGAAACCAATTAGAATCACCTCCTATTTCTCACCAGAGACAACCAAAGCAAGAAGAGCCTGGAATGATGCATGCCATGCACTAAAGACAAACAACTATCAACCAAGAATACTGTACCCAGCTAAACTCTCCTTCATAACTGAAGGTCAAATAAAAACCTTCCATAGCAAAGAAAAATTGAAACAATATATCTCCACAAAACCAGCCTTATAAAAGATTCTTAAAGATGTCCAACACATAGAAAACCAACAAGACCACAATAAAGGCCAACAAACCGCACCCAAATTGAGAATCCAAGAACCATAGGGAGAACCCAGTAGCTGCAGCCTCCAAGAAGGTGGATAAAATGGCAGGAACTCCCAAATACCTCTCAGTCCTCTCTCTCAACAGTATCGGACTTAACTCTCCAATTAAGCGACATAGACTGTCTAGTTGGATTAAAAGCAAGATTCTTCTATCTGCTGCCTTCAGGAGTCACATCTTGCCCATAAAAACAAACACATTTTTATTGTGAAACGATGGAACAAAATCTGTCAAGCAAAAGGCCACCATAAACAAGCAGGAGTTGCAATCCTAATAGCAGATGAAATAGACTTCAAATTAAAATTCCTGAGAAGAGATAAAGAAGGTGGCTACATACTAATTAAGGGATCTCTCCTTCAGGAGGATATTACAATTCTATCTATTCACCAAAGAGCGTAGCACCCAAATTTATCCAAGAAACACTGCTTTCCCTGAAATCCCACATAGATCCAACGACATTAAATGTTGGGGATTTTAACACACCACTTTCCCACTAGGTAGATCAACACAGCAAAAACGAAACAGAGAAACCGCAAATCTGAACAACTGCATAGTCAACTAGATGTAACAGACATCTCCCGAATATTTCACCCAGCAGCATCAGAATAAATGTTTTTCTCAGCAGCACATGCAACGTTTTCTAAAATAGACCATATTATAAGACACAGAGGAAACTGGTCCAAATTCAGAAATATTGAAGTTCTACCTTGCATTTTCTCAGACAACAAGGGAATAAAATTAGAATTCAACACCAAAAGCCAACAAAGAAAGTCCGGTAACACATGAAGGCTGAACAACACACTGCTGAGTCATGAGTCATGGAAGAGATTAGAAGCGATTAAAAAGGAAATTCAAATATTCATGATATTCAAGAAAAATGAGCACACAAATTACCAGCTCCTCTGGGAAACAGCAAAGGCAATACTCAGAGGCAAGTTTATACCTCTGAGTTCCTACATCAACAAATTGGAGACATATGAAACCAAAATTTAATGAGACATCTAAACCTCCTTGAAAAAGAGCAGCAAGATAAACCCCAATCCACTAGATGGAAAGAAAAAATTAAACTTAAATCAGAATTAAATGAATTCAAATCCAAAAAAACTAGAGAAAGAATCAACAAAAAAAAGAGTAGGTTCTTTGAAAAAATTAACAAAATTGACAGACCCTTAACAAATCTTATCAGAAAAAGAAGAGAACACACTCAAAAAATAAACTCAGAGATGAGAATGGAAACATCATCACAGAAACAACCAAGATTCAGAACATTATAAGGGAATACTTCTCAAAACTTTGTGCTAATAGGTTTGAGAACTTGGCAGAAATGCACGTTTTCCTAGCAAATATTGACATGTCAAAACTAAACCAAGATGGCTTAAACCATCTTAAAAGGCCCATATCAAGCATTGAAATAGAAACAGCAATGAGACTTCCCATCTAAGAAATGTCCAGGACCAGATGGTTTTACAATGGAATTCTACAAGTCCTTCAAAGCAGAGCTCACACCAATGCTACTCCAACTCTTCAATGAAAGAGAAAGTTCACTACCAAACACATTCTACGAAGCCATCTGAACACACATCCCAAAACCAGGCTGGGACTCTTGAAAGAAAGAGAACGATAGACCCATTTCTTTGATGAACATTAATGCAAAACTTCTCAACAAAATGTTGGCCAAACGATTTCAACAATTCATCCAAAAAATCATACCCCACGATCAAACAGGATTCATTTCAGAGAGGCAAAGCTGGCTCAATATACGCGAATCAATTCATATAATTCATCACATCAACAGGAGCAAAGATAAGAACCACATGGTTATCACAATTGGTGCAGAAAAAGCATTTTACAAGATCCAACACCCCTTTATTATGAAGGTTCTGGAAAAATTAGTAATCCATGGAACATTCCTCAATACAATAAAGGCTGTATATGACAAACCTACAGCTAGCATTATACTTAATGGTGAAAAACTAAAACCATTTCCTCTTATCTAAGGAATAAGACAAGGATGTCCACTCTCTCCACTTCTCTTCAATCTAGTATTAGAATGCCTAGCTACAGCAATAAGACAAGATGCAAACATAAAGGGGATCCAAAGAGGTAAAGAAGAAATAAAACTCTCCCTATTTACAGATGACATTATCATGTATTTAAAGAATCTCACAGACACCACTCCCATTTACTCAAGCTGATTCAAAACTTTAACAAAGTAGCAAGGTATAAAATTTAACCTCGAAAATGAATGGCTTTTCCGTATACCAACAATGAGAAAAGTGTAGCTGAAATTAGGAAAGCAACTCCATTCATAATAGCCCCACAAAAAATAAAATCCCTAGGAATTAACTTAAACAGAGAAGTGAAGGACCTCTATGATGAAAAGTTTAAAAACTTGAAAAAGGAAATCAAAACAGAACTTAGAAAGTGGAAAAAAAATTCCCATGCTCCTGGAGTGGAAAGATAAACATCGTGAAAATGGCAATACTTCCCAAGGCTATCTACAAATTCAATGTGATACCTATCAAAATTCCAACTTTTTTCTTCAAGAAAACAGAAGAGGCAATCCAAAAATTCATATGGAACAAAAAAAGACCCCGAATAGCAAAAATGATACTCAACAGAAAGAACATTGCTGGAGGAATATCAATACCAAATTTCAAACTCTACTACAACACCATAGTAACGAAAACAACTTGGTACTGGCACAACAGATATCAGGACCAATGGAGTAGAATTGAAAACCCAGAAATAAACCTACAAACCTATTACCATCTAATCTTCCATAAGGGAGCTAAAAAATTAGAGTGGAAGAAAGACAGCCTGACAAAATTGGTTAACAACTTGCAGAAAACTAAAGCTAGATCCTTATATATCAACCTGCACCCGGATTCATTCAAATGGATCTAAGACCTCGGAATCAAAGCCGACACTCTGAAAACATTACAGGATGGGATGAGAGAAAACCTAGATCTCCTTGGCACAGGCTGAAATTTTCTTAATAGAGACCCAGAAACACAACAAATCAAAGAAAGGGTGGACAAATGGGATTGCATGAAATTGCAGAGCTTTTGCATGGCAAACGACATAGCTAGCAAGATCAATAGAAAGCCCACGGATTGGGAGAAGATCTTCACTAGCCATACAACGGACAAGGGTCTCATATCTAAAATATACCTCGAACTCAAAAAATTGATTCCCCCAACAACAAATCTTCAAAGAAACAACTACCGAATAAATAAGTGGGTAAAGACTTAAAGAGAAACTGCTCTGAAAAGGAAAGAAGGATGGTCAATAGACACATGAAGAAATGCTCAACCTCCCTATCCATAAAAGAAATGCAAATCAAAACAACATTGAGCTACCACCTCACCCGATTAAGAATGGCTAAAATCAAGAACTCTATTAACAAGAGATGCTGGAGGGGATGTGGACCAAAGGGAACCTGAGTGCATTGTTGGTGGGAGTGTACTTGTTTAACCACTTTCGAAAGCAGTATGGAGGTTCCTCAAAAGACTCCACAGAGAGCTCCCCTATTACCCAGCAATCCCACTTTTGGGCATTTACCCAAATGTTCACAAACAAGACCACACTAAAGCTACCAGCACGACTATGTTTATTGCAGCATTATTTACTATAGCTAAGATATGGAACCAACCCAGATGCCCTTCAGTAGATGAATGGATCTAGAAAATTTGATATATATACACAATGGAATTCTATGCCTCCATCAGAAAAATTGACATTTCCCCATTTGTTAGAAATGGAAAGGCTTGGAAAAATTATATTAATTGAAGTAAGCCAGGCCTAAAGTAATATGGTTCTCATGGTTTCCCTTATTTTCAATATCTATTATATGTCTGAGTCAAGCAGAAAAGGTCAGATAAGTTGATGTTAGGGAAATGAACCCTAAGATATGTATTCAAATGTTTTTTTTCATGTTATTGTTTCTTATATTTATAAGATTATTTTTTCTCGCTTTGTATGTCCCTTCTCCACCGTATAACCCGTGCTTTCACTGTATTTGATGTTGGTATAATTTGTAAAGGAGAAGGGAAAAAACAAATCAATTAAATAGGGATACAGTTGGACCCATTGCAACAATGAGATGTACAAGTCATTATGTCGAAAGCGAACTTTACAACTTTGGTATCCCTTCTCCACCGTATAACCCGTGCTTTCACTGTATTTGATGTTGGTATAATTTGTAAAGGAGAAGGGAAAAAACAAATCAATTAAATAGGGATACAGTTGGACCCATTGCAACAATGAGATGTACAAGTCATTATGTCGAAAGCGAACTTTACAACTTTGGTGCGGGGGAGGGGGGAGGATTTTGTGGGGGGGCGGGTGAAGATGGGAAGTGATAGGAAGGGGAAACAAAGGAGGAGGCTACAATGCTTGATTATAAATGTACTCATTACCTTGCCCATATAATTGTACAGTATTTTCTGTACAGTATTTTCACAATAAAAAAAAAAAAAGAAAGAAAACTTTGTTTGGAGACACCTTGATTTTGAGCAATCCAACATACCCATGATGGATTTATCTTCTTTTTCAATGTAGTTGCCAAAATAATAGAGAGCAACACTGAAAGGCTAGAAAACATCTAAGCCAAAGCAGTAAACTTTTGTCTATAAAATGATTGTGAGGTTCTGACTCTTTCAAAGTCAGGCTCACAAAGTGTGAGAGTGTATTTGGTTTAGTGTGAACAATAAAACAGATAGGAGTCCTCTGTTAATGTTTTACATATCTTGCCTTGGACTTCTCATGTTGGAGAAGAGGAAAGGTTTGAAAAAGTTCAAGACTGACTATTCCCCAAGAAAATTCTTATTTATCAGCTATAGCATTGGAAGTAGCCTTGGTTACTCTTGGTATCATGCTTGTTTACATTTAGAAGCATTATTTGTTGCTGGTTTATAAGCTGCAAACCCTTGAGTATTAATAAAATCATTTTCTGAGAAGAATGTTAATGTGTAAACAAACAAAAATATCAAAGCCTTACCATAGTGGAAACTATTTTCTAGCTATATCTCAATCTGAAGGTGTAGATTTTGTTTCCCATTGTATCAGGAGATCCATTTTTGTTATCTTCTTTTTCATCATCTAGTGATCCTATAACATCCTATACCATCCTGGGATAGCTATATCTTTATTGGATTCTCTAATTTCTGTTGGAATCTTAGGAAGGATGAAAAATTGAGTTTCAGTTTCTGTTTTACCTTATTTTTTTTATTACTTTAGAAAGTGTACCTCAAAATGACATAAATTTTTTTTTATAATATTAGGAGACAGATTTCATTTCCATTTTCACACCCTAGCTTTCTACATAACTTTGATACTTGGTGATCCCCATATGTGAAAATAAAGATAGGGAGCTTCTTATTTAGATATTATTTAGAATTTCCAGACTTTATTAATGCAAGCCCCTTAGTAGTATGTACATCATACATGTGTACAAAACCAGTGGCAACTTTTTCTTATTCTCAGAAACAAGGACATATGTTGTCCCTGTGTTTGCATCAGGAAAAGGCTATAGTTGAGTTAGTTTACTAAACTAAATGTGCTGTAACGAATTTCTACAAGTTAAGTGGATTTTACCATCTGTATTTATCATTTTACAGTTCTAAAGGACAGAAATCTAAAAGAAGATTAAAATCGAGCCACCGACAGAGCTGGAATACTTTTCAGGTGATTTTAGTGGAAAAGGCACTTACTTCGGCTTCCGCTTTCCAGAAAATTCAGAATCTGGGTTGTTGTTTTTTCCTTTATCTTCTAATGTAGCTTCTTTACATGTTTGTGCTGGTTCTTACATTATCATGTCCCTTTCGAAATACAAGTGTGACTTTTAAGTACCTATTTGAGTATACTTCTCCCATCTGACAATTATTCAAACATGCATTCCTTGGGTGATGAAAGGTGATTATTTTATATATATACATATATATGTATGTATATATATACATATATATGTATGTATGTATATATATATATATATATATATATAATGTAAATCTACATTTGAGGCATTAGATATTTAGGGATGATAGATATATTGGGAAGGTATTTTGCTGTTTAGCATTCTTTCTACTGTAACCTGTTATCCTGTCATTAAATTTGAACAACATATAAGCTATTTGCCTTAAAATCATCTATTTTTCATTATGTTTAGATTCTGATAAAAATTTAGCCTCTCAACTCACACAATGTTAATGCAGTCTTATTTCATGCCTGCCAAAAGCAAACAACAAATTACTAATTATTTAAAATTATTTTTTAAAAATTTAAAAATTACTATTTATTTTTAAAAAACTATTTAAAAAAATTAGCCAAGGCCAAGGAATTAGAGAACATTTTGATACTAAGACAACATAAAATCTCAAAGAAACCTGGAGTAATTATTTCAATACTACATTTTGTTCTGCTAGGAGAAGAAACCATTTTATCGACAATACTTTGTACTTTCTTACCTAGTATCCTTTTTATCCAGAAATGGAATTTGTTAATGTATGTGACTATCCACCAGAATAAATGACTTCATATATCTGCATCTTCTGCAGATAGCATAATCAATTAGATGTAAATGAGAGTTCATCAGTAGCACTTTTTAAAAATGCAGAAAATGTGGACAGGGAGCCAATATACATATTATTCCACCATCACCTTCCACATCCTCCTTCTTCCTTCCTAGGAAACATACCCAATAAATAAAAAGGCTTAGATATTTGGCTCTTCAGCTTGTAAGTGGAAGCAGAATATTATAGGTGTCAGAGATGGTTGTTAATGATATTTTATGTAACAATTTCACATGTAACAGCCCTATGAGTCCTGCAGGTTTTAATGTGATAGGAATGTCAGTTTTCCTAGACTTAGTATTGTGTTCCACTTCTTTCTACCACCTGGCCTAAATTATAATACGTAGTAAGAGTATGAAAAAGTAATGCCATCTTAAGAAACTCAATTAGGGCTCTAGGAATGTGGCTTCATGGTACAGTTTTATATCAGTAAATAAACCACACGAACAATTCAGGGACAGAGTTTCCTTCAAGCTTTGGATTATTTTCTTGTATAGTAAAAAGTACAGCACAAATTAATTGGAACTTTGTTATATCTCTATGTTAAATTCCTCTCTTGGGATCAGTTTCCACTTGCAATAACAGTTCCTTCCACTTAACTTCCAGTAACAATCTATGGTGCTGCTCGAGGTAAAATGAATATTTTCTGGTTTCATTGAAATAGCACAAAGACATCTTTGCACATGAGGTAACACGAGTTTCAGAGACAACTTAGAAAAGACAAAATATGGAATTTAAATGGTATACAAAAACATTATCCATATGCATATGGCATATAAGATGATGTTAAGTGAAATGAACTCCAAGATAGTTACACAACATACATGTTTTTCTTTCTTGCTCTTGTTTTAATGTATCTAAAATGTACTACGTGATTTTTTTTCTCTTCTATGCTCTTCCCCCACGATATAATCCCTATTTTCACTGGATTTGATATCAGTGCCCTGCATCTTGTATATACATTTATCTAATGTGGGGAGGGGGAGGGAAAAAACAAAATGCTGAAACAAGGATACAGTATGACCCTTTGTAACAATGAGATAAACAAGACACTATGTAGAAAACAAACTTTACAAGTTGGGGAGCGGTGGGGGGAGTTGGGGAGATGGGGAAGGATGGGATAGCAGAGGAAAAACAAAAGAGGAGGTAACAATGCAAGATAAGAAATGTTCTCATTTCTTTACTTATGTAACTCTAACCCCTCTGTACACTGTTTTTATAATAAAAATATGAAAAAAACATTATCCAGGAGCATTTAAAGTTCAAATTTCATAAGTACTCCATAAATTAAGGCCAATTTTTAGTGGGAATATGTTTCTCATAAACGTTTATTTTTTTTGTTGTTGTTTGTTCGTTTTTTTTGTTTTCTTTTTTGTGAGTGTGTGTGGTGCATTATTTCCCAAGTGTACATAAGTTAAGAGTAGAAGAACCAATAGGAATAATAGGAGAAAGAATAGTTCTGTGTTTAAATATAATGGTTCAATATACTATAGAAGACAACTTTGAAACAATAAAGCCAAGGCTAGTATGTATAACTATGGGAGTGATACAGAGAAAGCACTACTATTAGGTGGAAACTGAAGGATGAGGCCATTCTCTTTCACCTTTTAGCTCTAAATCATGTTAGCTAATCAATCAAATTTGTAAAATGTAGAATGGAAGAATAATTCTGGTTCCAAAGCAAGTTAGAGATCATGGACTTAACTGTTTTTTCTTTGTGTTTTATTTTTATGTTCATGGGGGGTTCTTGAATTTTGGGCTGGGCGATGTTTTTCCGCTCTTCAGCTCAAGGCTAGTGCTCTACCACTTGAGCCACAGCACCACTTCCAGTTTTCTGGTGGTTAATTGGAGATAAATGCCTCATAATCTTTCCTACTCCTGCTGGATTTGAACTGTAATCCTCAGATCACAGCCTCCTGAGTAGCTAGGATTATAGGCATGAGACAACGGCATATAGCTTAAGCTCACGTTTCTAACAGTATATACTCAGGATATGTAGTGTGTATGTTCACCTATCTTTATATGAATTCTTGAGTTAAAAATCTGGGCTAGAGCTTTGACTTCACACTCACGAAAATATTTCTGGTTTTAAAGTTGATACTGCTGGAAAAAATAAAACCTAAGCATGTAAAGGATTCTGGGAAGTTCAGTTTGCATCCAGCCTGGGCAGAACAGTGTTTGAGACACTATCTATAATTAACCAGCCAACATTGCTTTGGAAGAATGGTTCAAGAGATGGAATATCAGTCATGATCAATATTGCTAAATAAGAGCTTGAGGCTTTTGCATACATACATACAAACATACACATACACACAGAGGCACTTATATTTGCACACACAAATACACAAATGAAACAACTCTCAGAATATGTAGAAAAGTCAGAAAACAATAGAAAATATGTCCTGAATAAGACTAGATTAAATGACATTTTCTAATATTAAAAAGTCCTCGAGTGAACATTCTTCAAAAATGTTAGAGACTATTACATAGGTAGGGAACAGAGATAGTAAGAGAGTTAAGTAATCATGATTAAATGGATCAGATCCATGGAGGAATCAATCAGAGACCCCTGCAGGTGCATCTGAAAATATTCATATCCTGTGTTAAATGTTAGAACATCTTTAAAAATTGTACATATACAGTCTGAGCAATCAGCCTAGTGGATAAGATCATTGGAGAATTTCAGAATTGCTAGCCTGTTTCTAGATTAAATAAACCAACAAATTATGGCAGGGCAATGTGATAAAAGCCTGGAATTCTAGCACTCAGACTAAGACAGGAGGTTAGAAAGTGGAATTACATAGTGATACCTTCCCTGGACCAGGTAGTGTAATTTTGTCTCAATGAAACATAGCAAACAACAAGAAAGGCATACAAAGTTGGATGTTTGGGTTAATTTTGTCATTATGTTTTGAGAAGTCAAGTTAGGAAACTTGAAATACAAGTTTGAAATACAAGTTGAAATACAAGTCACCAGTCTTGTGTTAGAACACTATTTTTTTTTACAAGAACTAATCTCTTTCTTTTTTAATAGTAATAAATTTTTATTGTGTGTACATTTACAGAGGGGCTACAATTACATGACCAAGGTAATGAGTGCATTTCTATCAAGCATTGTTGCCATCTCCTTTGTTTCCCCTTACCCTCACTGCCCTCCCATCTCCCTCTCCTCCCATGGCTTTCCCCATCTCCCACCCACTGCCTACAAAGTTGTAAAGTTCATTTTTCCACATAAATCTTGTACATCTCATTGTTGCAATGGGTCCACCTGTATCCCTATTTAAACAATTTGTTTTTTCTTTTCCCCTCCACAAATTATACCAACATCAAATACAGTGAAAACAGGGGTTATACCGTGGGGGAGGTACATACAAAGCAACAAAGAAATCATCTTATAAATATGTTAGAAATAATAGCAAGAAACAAAAACCATTTGAGTCCTTATCTTGGGGTTCATTTTGCTTAACATCAAGGTATCTGACCATTTCTGCTTGTCTCAGATGTATACTAGTTATTGCAAATAAGGGAAACCATGGGACCTATGTTTCTTTGGGCCTGGTTTACTTCTCTTAACATAAGGGGAAAATGCTAGAGAATAATTTAGACTCAAGATGGAAAGGTTTGGAAATTTTATTGCACACAGGTGCCAATACCTGATTTAATAATACCTGTGCCCTTACTATTGGCTAATGGAAAATTTTGTGTTTTATGTATCATATTGCGTTTTATGTATCTTCTTTGGCTATTGTCTGATAGTATTTGATTTTTCTCTCCAAGTTTTCTATTAATGATTTTGCCTGTCATAAGAAGGGTTTGAACTCAACTTGGACATTGTCGCTGAGTTCAGTGCTCAAGTCTAGCATTCTAGCACTTGAGTCACAGTTCTACTTCCAGCATTTAGAAAACTATTTTAAGGCAAGGATCAACCAAAGTCCTATAGTTGATGCAGATACAATCTAATTCAACAGATACAATCTGTTCAACACCAAACATCTATGGATTTATTGGATAAGAAGAGCAAAGAAGAATTTGGCAAACCAGAAATTATTAGGTTTAGGGGAAAATGGGAAAAATAGGAATGGAGGGATTTGGGGAGGTAAAGGAAGAGTGAATTTAACGAAGTCCTAATCTCAAAGAGGGAAATGGATTGGACAGAATGATAGGAGAGAGATTTAAAAAAAACCAAGAAAATGGAAAAACAAAAATTTAAATTTAAAAAGTAAAATCCATAAAAATTATGTAAGTTTAAAGATGATATTGAGAGAAGAAAAGAATAGGATGAGAGAAGGGAAGGGATAGAAAGGAGACATGAAAAAAAAAATTCTTAAAAATAATACACAGTTGTATTTTTAATGCTCTCTTCATTAAATAACATTCCTAGATGGAAAACGGCTTATGATTTTAACCAAAAATTTGAAAAAGTAAGCATCATTCTGTTGGATTCCAAAGAAATGATGACAGTTACAAAAGTTTAAGCCTGGAAAAATTGCAAAGTTCATCTAATGTAGGATTTTGTAGAGCTTGCTAAATTAGAATTTAGATTTAAATAAATATTTTGTTTTTGTTTATAATTTCATATTCTATAGGATACTACAAAATTCTTTTTAAGTAGAGGGTTTAATTGACAAATTCAAGAATGATTCTGACATTCTATTTTCCTAAAATATTCTTTCAAGCAAAGTGTAATTAGAACTTAGTTAATAGATAATTCCACGAATTCATGTATAAAATAATGTGAATAACCTAGACAGAGTTGCCAACAAATGGATGATATTAATTTATAAATTTAGAAAAAGCAATTTTTTGAGGCTTTTGTGTAACATGGTGTGAAAAGAGTAAATGTGTGACATCTTGGTTCTTCTATCTATTCCTAACACATTAAGCAATTTCTTAAATTATGTGCCTCTGCATACAATGAGAAAAATGGTAGAGTTGGGGCTTGTTTTTATTTTATTTTATTTTATTTTATTTTATTTTATTTTATTTTGGTTTGTCCTAGAACTTGAACTCTGTGTCAGGCCACTCTCTCTGAGCCTGTTTGTGCTCAAGGCTCGTGCTAAGCCACCTCAACCTCAGAGCCAGTTGTGTCTGTCTTTTCCTGAGAAGATTATTAGAGATAAGAATCTAAGGAACCTTCCTGCCTGAGTGGGCTTTGAACCAAAATCTTCAGATCTTAGCCTCCTGAATATCTATGATAGTTAAAAATGTATAAATATAAATAATATTTGCAAGTGTTTTGATTTCAAGAATACCACTGGAGGGGGATGGGGGAATGTTGCAGCAAAGTTTAGTGTAGTGTTCTTTCCACAATAGGAAGGGCATAACATTAGCAGAAGTGTAGAATTTTTTCACAATAGTCTATTGCTATTCATGATGTGAATTAAGGGAATTTTAAGGTACACCTTACAAGTTGGAAACTGTTGGGGTGGGATGACTTTAAGGCATAAAAGCTTAGGATTGATGGTCATAGAAATAATAGCTTACTCTGATGAACAAATGTTTACTTTTGAGGAATAAATTTTTATAAATACTTCATAGTTTTTTCCTCTACTAAAATGTGGCTATATTTTCTGTTGACTTATCAATATGTAACAAACCATTGGAATCTGCATCTATTGCAGAATTAAATAACATGCAAAAAGGTACTGTTTTGAATGTCTCTTGAAAGAAATGTTCAGAATTTGAAAATGTATAATTAGTAGTTACAGGAATTTTGAAGAACACATATATTCTGTCCTGTTAACAATTATTCAGTTTTGAAAGTTAGAACTTTCAATTGAATTAAACTATTTTCTGTTTTACTATGAGAAAATGCTAAAATATGTTTTTTTTTCAAAATAAGGACAAGTATATTGTGAAAATATTGTATAGGTGGATAACATTCAAGTTGATTACCCTCTGATAAAAAAAGGTTAATTCAAATTAGATTCCATATCTTAGCTATGGTAAATATTACTGTGATAAACATAATTGTGCTGGTAGCTTTAGTATGGCCTTGTTTGTGGTCACCTGGTTAAATGCTCAGAATTGGGATTACTGGGTAATAGGGGAGCATTATTGTGTACACCAAGGATAAACTTAGTAGATGAGCAGAATAGTTCAAAGCTATGGACCTATGACCGTATAAGGTGATTTTAAGTGAAATGAACTCCAAGATATGTTCTTTGTTGTTGTTGTTCTTAATGTACTAGTTGCTTTATTTTTTATCATTTTGTGTTTTACCCACCTATGGTGTTTCCTCTTTAGTCACTGTATTTGATTTTGATGCCCTGGGTATTGTAAATATGTTGATCTGAACTGGGGAAAGGAAATGAAAAAAACAAAATGGTGAGACAAAGGACAAAGAGAGAACCTATGCAACAGTGATACTCACAAAACAATATGTTGGAAATGATCTTGTGAGTTGCATTGAGAGGGAAGAGGGAGAGAAATGGGTGAAGGGGTAACAAGTTAGAAAAGAAATGAATTCATTACCTTACTTATGTAAATATAATCGCTCTGTACATTACCTTGACAATAAAATTTAAATAAAATAAAATATATGAGAGCAACAATACAGTCGATGGGACTAGGGGAAATTCTATACTATACAAAGAAGTGTAGAACAGCTGTGGAGAGGAGCAATTTGATATTAACATCAGAAGTAATAAACTAGGATAAAGATTTTCATCCTCATGTCAGTCACTAAAAAGAAAAAACAAAATGCATAATCAGCAAACCAATAGAGATAAAATAGAAAACTAAACAAATAAAGTGAATAGATGACTTGGACCAAGAATAACAAATGACACAATTAGGAAACAATAACAAGCTGGTAAGTTTAAAAAGTATTACCCAGCCGGGTGCTAGTGGCTCACGCCTGTAATCCTAGCTACTCAGGAGGCTGAGATCTGAGGATTGCGGTTCAAAGCCAGCCTGGGCAGGAGAGACCATGAGACTCCTATCTCCAATAAACCACTAGAAAACCGGAAGTGGCGGTGTAGTTCAAGTGGTAGAGCGCTCGCCTTGAGCTGAAGAGCTGAGGGACAGCGCCTAGGCCTAGAGTTCAAGCCCCACAGCCGACCAAAAAAAAAAAGTATTACCCATAATTCTATTAAATGTTGTTTACATTACAATTTGTTAGAACTATAATTCAAATCACATTTTAATAGTATATCATTTTAATAATAGTATATTTATTATTGATATCTTAATATTGAATATTTAATAGATAATTTTAATTTCTGCATTTATAGAAATGAAAAAGTAAAACTAATTTTAATAATGTATTTCATGAATTGCAAAATTGAGAAGCATTAGAATTTAAACAAATATCATCATCATTTCATTTGTGTGAATTAATGTATTAATACAAAGTGTATCCTACACTCAACATTCATCTTAACATCAAATAATAAATTATTACGCATGACTCTTGGTATTACGTGGAAAGGTTCAGCACTGTGGTAAGATTCACACCACACAATACAGGAGGGTATGACTCCTCTAATCTCACTTAAGTTGTGGAAATTTGATTTCTACATGCATATTAAATTCCTGTCTAGATGACATCTAAAAATTATATACAATTATACATACGAGGAATATTTCAGATGATACGTAGAAGTCATATTCATTAATTAAATTTTTACTATCTTGTACCAAATAAATATTTATAGAGAGACTGAATTTCTGAGTAGATGATGGTGTATGTGTGCCAGATTATTCATACTGAGGCTTATTTTACAATTCTGACATTGTTTCTACAGTTGGATTTAATTTTCCTTAAGGGGTTAAGTGTATTATATTGGATATATGAAAGTAAACTGAATGTTTATTCCATTAATCCTTTGCCACTTGTCTAATCCCAATATAATTTATCCCTGTCATTGAAGTAATGAAAATAACAACAGATATAAGCAAGATAAATCAGTCTGTAGTAGACAAGTATTTTCACCTTTATTTTGATAGTTGGTCCTCTTTTACACTACAAAATATTCTTGAGAAAATGTGCTCCAGGCTGGCCACAACTGCAGAATATTATGGTTTGATGTATCATAAGAGAAGGAAGGAAGGGTTACCTTCCTTCCAAAAGTCTGCTCCGAGGAATGTGATTTGCTTTATGGTGGTGACTTGGAAATGAAAAATTTTTACAGTCAACCTTGAAAAGCCATCTTCATAGAATATTTCATAGTGGGTACAGATGATTATTGATGGCTTTGCAAGGATGCCAGATTGCCTCATTATGAGAAAATTAAAACAGGAATTTAGTCAGCTGTTTTTGTATCTTTAGGAGAAAAACCCGTTGAATCTAGGTCAGGGGATCACTGGGACCCAGAGAAGCTACTACCTTGAATAGTAGTCCTAGACCTCTAATACAAAAAAAAAAAAAACACATAAAACAAACAAACAAAAACTCCAGTAAGCACTGGCTGCTATCAGGGCTGCTATCAAAGCCTACACGAGGTCAAGCAAAAAACAGAAGCTGAGAGTCATTTTGTTGATAAATAATATATTTTTTATGAGGCAGACTGAAATGAGACTCCAGAGAGTGGGTCAGAAAGAGACTAAAATATAATTCCTTGTAGAACAAATAAATCAAAGAAAGCCTGTGCATGTAAGAACAAGACAGCTGACCAAATTCTAGAAATGCACATTTCCTTAGAGGTCAGCTTAATAAATTATCAATGGACATCTCTGAATTCTGAAATATTTGACCACATGTGGGAGAAAGCTGATGAGAACAAAAATGTCATCACTCTGTTAGGAGGTCCAATATCACATTAGGAAGTAATCAAGCAAAGATTTGTAATAAAAAGAGAAAACAATTATTCCAAAAGAGTGTCTCATTTGTTTTGATGTAACAGTCCTTGACTTAGGTGCTAGCAATTGCCCTACAATTGATCCAGTCCCACAGCTGAGTTGATATTGACTGCAGTATTCCTACATGAACAAAAAGAGAAAATTTACAAATGTCTGATGAAATGAGTTGAAGGTGAAGCGTTCTAATAGTGATATCTGAGGTCTAGACACAGGTGAATTGGTGCATTTTCTTTTCTGAAATTCCCCATTATTAGCCTAGTGCCAGTGGCTCACAGCTATAATCCTAGCTACTCAGGAATCTGAGATCTGAAGACTGCGGTTCAAAGACAGCCTGGGCAGGAAAGTCCCTGAGACTCTTATCTCCATTTAACCACCAGAAAACCAGAAGAGGAACTGTGGCTCAAGAGATAAAGCACTCACCTTGAGTTGAAGAACTCAGGGCCAGTGCCCAAGCCAGGACTTCAAGCTCCTCGACCAACAACAACGACAAAAAATCTCTCTTTTCTTGGACTGCCTACATCTTTTCTTAATATTCAACAAAGAAGCAATTTTATCACCCACTACCTTTAAGTCCTATCCTAGCTACTGAAAATAGAATGATTTGGTATCTTATGTCAAACAGTTCATATTTGCCCGCAGTGGTAACATTTTTCCAGTCCTTGAACTCTGGGCTGGAGCACTGAACATGGTTATACTGGTAGCTTTCATGTGAGATTGTTATTTATTGGATCACTACCCATGAGGGGAATTACTGGGTCTTAAAGGAGATCTATATTTAATCTTTTTAGGAAACTCCATATTGCATTCCACAGTGGTTGAACAAGTTTAATTTCCCACCAACTGTATAATAGAGTTCCCAATTAGCTACATCCATCCCAGCAATTGCTAGTTAGTTTTCTTGATAATGGCCATTCTAACTGGGATGAGGTAGAATATGTCTTGTTTACTTGTAGATTTGTGGGCACCTTCTAGCTACCATAAATGAATGAATCCATGAAACCTATATTGCTCTGCGTCTGCATTCCTTTCTCTTATTATAATTTTCCCAAGCCTTTCATTTTTCTCAAGACTGGTGAAAAGTCATCCTTTCTGATGGGTGAATAGAATTCCGTTATGTGTGTGTATGTGTTCATTTCTAAGCCTTCTCTTTCATCTGTAATTTTGTAATTCCATATTAAATTTGAATTGCTTTCTCAAATTCATTGAAGAATAATGTTGGGATTTTGATGAGTATTGCACTGCCAATTGTTTAGGGGCAGTATTGCAGTTTTCACAATGTTAATGCTTCCAACCAGGAGCATTGAAAAACTTTCCATTTCTTTGAATCCCCTTCAATTTCCCTTTTTAGATTTTTAAAGTTTTCAGAGTAGAGGTCCTTCACATTTTTAGTTAAATTAATTAATTCCTAGTTTGGTTGTTGTTGTTTGGTTCTGTTTAGTTTTGATTTGATTTTAAGGCTAATACATATGAGGTTTTTTGGATTTCAGCCTTGATTTTCCCATTCTTGGTCAGAAAACTACTGATTCTTGTGTGCTTTATACCCTGCTACATTGCTTTACTAACTTGAGGGAGGAAGCTATAGGGTCCTTTAAATAAAAGGTCATTTCATCTGTAAAAATGGATAGTTTTACTTCTTCCCTGTTTGTATCTGCTTTCTGTTTTTCTCTTGTATTACTCATGCTAGAAGTCCACTACCATATTGAAGAGTAGTAGAGAGAGTGGAAATCTTTTTCTTATTCCTGATGTTAATGTTTTCATGCTTCCACTGTTAGGTAAAGGCTAATTATCTCTGTCATATACATACTCAATATTATATTGAGGAATGTTCCATGTATTCCTAGCTTCTCAGACCTTTTAATCATAAAGTGGTATTCGAGCTTGTTAAAAGCTATTTCTACACCCCTATAGAAGATCGTGTGTTTCTTGTCCCTTCTTCTGCTGATGGTTTGTATTATATTTATTGACAACAATATTGAATCCATTTTTATGAATGATGAATCTTATTTGATCATACCATATGATTTTTTTGTTAGTTCCTGAAATTGGTTGGCGAGAATTTTAATAATATGTTCTGCATCAATGCTTATCAAAGATTTGGGTTCATAGTCCTCTTTCTTTGGAGTTCCTATGTGATTGGGGGAAGAGTCTAATTCTAGCCTCAAAGAATGTGTTTTGAAAATTCCATTTCCCTTTCTATTCCATTGAAGAGTTAGATCTGAGTATTGTAAGTTCTTTAAAGGCCTTAATTTCATGATAAATTCATTGAGTCCTAGGTTTTTCTGAAATGGGAAGTTGTTTATTGACATGTCATTTTCATTACTTCTTATGTGTTACTTCTTGGCTCAGATCGAGTATAGGAAAGCATTAATTTCTCCAGGATTCTCCAGGTGATTGGCATAAGGTTTTCAAAGTACTCTCTTATAACATTCTTAATTTTGCTTGCATCTGTTGTGTTGTCTCATTTTTGTCTCTAATTTTCCCTATTTGGGTGAGTTCTCCTATATTTTTTTTGGATTTTATATCATGACTGTGATATACTGAGGGGTGGGTTAGAGTTACATAAGTAATGAGTACATTTTTTAACAATGTTACCCCTTCCTCATTTTTTCCTCCTTCCCCAACCCTGACATCCTACACCCTAAAGTTATGAAGTTCATTTCTAACATCATGTCTAGTGTATATTACTGTTGCTTTGGTTAATCTTTGTCGGACCATTTCTGTGATTTCCCTTCCCTTCCCCAAATCACATTAATTTATGTATAAGACAAAGGGTACAGAAATAAAAGCAAATGACTACAGGGAATAAGCCAAAGGGTAAAAACTAAATAGAAATAACTAAACACTTTTCACTATTCAATCATCTTGTATCCATTTCTTGGAGCTCATTTCAATAAGCTTCATTTTATATGGTGATATGCACGTTGCTATTGAGCTATTGTGAATATCCTAGACATATTCTAGGTTTTCCAAATGATTGCAAACCTCTAGCCTATGATACTTTGGTTCTGGCTTGTTTGACTTATTATGTTTTCCAAGTGATTCTATTTCCTTACTAATGGGTCAATGTTATTCATTCTGACAGAAACATAGAGTTTGGTTGTGAAAATATATGACATTGCTGGGTGATAGGGGAGCTCTATTGAGGGTCCTCTATACTTCATTACAGAGTATTTGAACAAGTTTACATTTCCACCAATAGTGTAGTAATGTTCGTTTTTGGCCACATCTCCACCAGCCCAGCATCTGTTATTATTAATTTTCTTCATAATGGTTATTCTAACTGGGGTGAGGTGGAATGTCAATGTTGCTTTGATTTGCATTTCTTTTATGATCAGAAATTTTGCATATTGCATCATGTGTCTCTTGGCCATGCATATTTCTTCTTCAGAGAAGTCTCTCTTTAGCCCACTTATTAAGAGGGTTGTTGTTTATTTGAGAATTTGTTATTGGTGGGTTAACTTTTGGGGCTCTAAATACATTTGAGATATGAGGCAATTGTGCCTTGCAGAGCAACTAAAGTTCTTCTCCCAATCTTCGTGCTTTTTTTTTTTTAATATTATTTTATTTTATTTGAGAACATACTGTACAGAGGGGTTACAATTACATGGGCAGGATAATGCATACATTTCTTACCAAGCATTGCAGCCTCCTCCTTTGTTTACCCTTCACCTCCCTTCCCAGCCTCCCCCCTCCCTCCCACCCAATCATACCCCCGCCCCCGACATTGTAAAGCTGGTTTTGACATGACATTTTGTACTTCTCATTGTTGCAACAGGTCCACCTGAATCCTTAAACGACTTGTTTGTCCCCATCTCCTCCACATGTTATATTGACATCAAATATAGTGAAAGCGGGGGTTACACTGTGGGGGAGGGACATACAAAGCAACAAAGAAATAATCTTATAAATGCGTTAGAAACACATGCATGAAAGAAACAAAAACATTAAAATACATATTTGAGGTTTCGTTTTCCTAACATCACATTATCTGACTTTTTCCGCTTGACTCATACCTATACTAGATATTGCAAATAAGGGAAACCATGGGACCTATGTTTCTTTGGGCCTGGCTTACTTCACTTAATATAATTTTTTCCAAGCCTTTCCATTTCCTAACAAATGGGGAAATGTCATTCTTTCTGATGGAGGCATAGAATTCCATTGTGTATATATACCACATCTTCTTGATCCATTCATCTACTGAGGGGCATCTGGGTTGGTTCCATGTCTTAGCTATGGTAAATAATGCTGCAATAAACATAGTTGTGCTGGTAGCTTTAGTGTGGTCTTGTTTGTGATCATTTGGGTAAATGCCCAAAAGTGGGATTGCTGGGTCATTGGGGAGCTCTATGTGGAGTCTTTTGAGGGACCTCCATACTGCTTTCCAAAGTGGTTGAACAAGTTTACATTCCCACCAACAATGAAGTAAGGTTCCTTTCTGTCCACATCCCCTCCAGCATCTGTTGTTGTTAGAGTTCTTGATTTTTGCTGTTCTAACTGGAGTGAGGTGATATCTCAATGTTGTTTTGATTTGCATTTCTTTATGGCTAGGGATGTTGAACATTTCTTCATGTGTCTATTGGCCATCCTTCTTTCTTCTTCAGAGAAGCTTCTCTTTAAGTCTTTCGCCCACTTACTTATTGGGCAGTTGTTTCTTTGAGGATTTGTTGTTGGGTGGTTTAATTTTTTGAGTTCCAAGTATATTTTAGATATGAGACCCTTGTCCGTTGTATGGCTAGTAAAGATCTTCTCCCAGTCCGTGGGCTTTCTATTGATCTTGCTAGCTATGTCATTTGAACTGCAGAAGCTCTGCAACCTTATACAATCCCATTTGTCCAGCCTTTCTTTGATTTGTTGTGTTTCCGGGTCTCTATTCAGAAAATTTCGGCCTGAGCCAAGGAGACCTAGGGTTTCTCCTATTCCATCCTGTAATGTTTTCAGAGTGTCTGCTTTGAGTTCAAGGTCTTTGATCCATTTGGAGTTGATTCTGGTGCAGGGTGATATATAAGGATCTAGCTTTAGTTTTCTACATGTAGTTAACCAGTTTTACCAGCACCATTTACTGAAGAGGCTGTCTGTCTTCCATTCTATTTTTTTAGCTCCCTTATCGAAGATTAGATGGCTATAGGTCTGTAGGTTCATTTCTGGGTTTTCAATTCTATTCCATTGGTCCTGAGGTCTGTTCTTATGCCAATACCAAGCTGTTTTGATTACTATGGCTTTATAGTAGAGTTTGAAATTTGGTATTGATATTCCTCCAGCAGTGTTCTTTCCGTTGAGGAGCGTTTTTGCTATTCGGGGTCTTTTATTGTTCCATATGATTTTTGGATTGCCTCTTCTATTTCCTTGAAGAATGAGGGTGGAATTTTGATAGGTATTGCGTTGAATTTGTAGATAGCCTTGGGAAGTATTGCCATTTTCACGATGTTAATCTTTCCAATCCAGGAGCATGGGAGGTTTTGCCATTTTTTAAGTTCTGTGTTGATTTCCTTTTTCAAGATTTTAAAGTTTTCATCATAGAGGTCCTTCACTTCTTTAGTTAAGTTAATTCCTAGGTATTTTATTTTTTGTGGGGCTATTACAAATGGAGTTTCTTTCCTAATTTCAGCCACACTTTTCTCATTGTTGGCATACAGAAAAGCCATTGATTTTTGGGGGTTAATTTTATAACCTGCTACTTTGCCAAAGTTTTGAATCAGCTTGAGTAATTTGGGAGTGGAGTCTATGGGATTCTTTAAATACAAGATCATGTCATCTGCAAAGAGGGAGAGTTTTATTTCTTCTTTCCCTATTTGGATCTCCTTTATGTCTGCATCTTGTCTTATTGCTGTAGCTAGGCATTCTAATACTAGATTGAAGAGAAGTGGAGAGAGTGGGTATCCTTGTCTTGTTCCTGAGTTAAGAGGAAATGGCTTTAGTTTTTCACCATTGAGTATAATGCTGGCTGTAGGTTTGTCATATACAGCCTTTATTGTATTGAGGAATGTTCCATGGATTCCTAATTTTTCCAAAACCTTCATCATAAAGGGGTGTTGGATCTTGTCGAATGCTTTTTCTGCGTCTATTGAGATAACAATGTGGTTCTTATTCTTGCTCCTGTTGATGTGATGAATAATATTAATTGATTTGCGTATATTGAACCAGCTTTGCATCCCTGAAATGAATCCTGTTTGATCGTGGTGTATGATTTTTTGGATGAATTGTTGAAGTCGGTTGGCCAAAATTTTGTTGAGAAGTTTTGCATCAATGTTCATCAAAGAAATGGGTCTATAGTTCTCTTTCTTTGATGAGACCCTGCCTGGTTTTGGGATGAGGGTTATGATGGCTTCATAGAATGTGTTCGGTAGTGAGCTTTCTCTTTCAATTTCATTGAAGAGTTGGAGGAGAATCGGTGTGAGCTCTGCTTTGAAGGCCTTGTAAAATTCTGCTGTAAAACCATCTGGTCCTGGACTTTTCTTAGCTGGGAGGTCTCTTATTGCTGTTTCTATTTCAATGCTTGATATGGGCCTGTTAAGATAGTTTACCTCATCTTGGTTTAGTTTTGGCATGTCAATATTTGCTAGGAAGAGGTCCATTTCTGTCAAGTTCTCAAACTTATTAGCATAAAGTTTTGAGAAGAATTCCCTTATAGTGTTCTGAATCTTGCTTGTTTCCGTGGTGATGTTTCCATTCTCATCTCTGAGTTTATTAATTTGGGTGTGTTCTCTTCTTTTTCTGATAAGATTTGCTAACGGTCTGTCAATTTTGTTAAGTTTTTCGAAGAACCAACTCTTTGTTTTGTTGATTCTTTCTATAGTTTTTTTGGATTCTAATTCATTTAATTCTGATTAATTTTGATTATTTCTTTCTGTCTACTGGATTGGGGTTTATCTTGCTGCTGTTTTTCAAGGAGGTTTAGATGTGTCATTAAATTGTTAGTTTCAGATCTCTCCAATTTGTTGATGTAGGAGCTCAGAGCTATAAACTTGCCTCTGAGTACTGCCTTTGCTGTGTCCCAGAGGAGCTGGTATTTTGTGTGTTCATTTTTGTTGAATAGCATGAACATTTGAATTTCCTTTCTAATCTCTTCCATGACCCACTCATGATTCAGCAGTGTGTTGTTCAGCCTCCATGTGATACCGGACTTTCTTTGGTGGCTTTTGGTGTTGAGTCCTAACTTTATTCCCTTGTGGTCAGAGAGAATGCAAGGTATAACTTCAATGTTTCCGAATTTGGACAAGTTTGCTTTGTGGCCTAAAATGTGGTCTATTTTAGAAAACGTTCCATGTGCTGCTGAGAAAAACGTGTATTCTGATGCTGCTGGGTGAAATGTTCGGTAAATGTCTGTTAAGTCTAGTTGATCTATGCAGCTGTTTAGATCTGCGGTTTCTCTGTTGAGTGTTTGCCGAGTTGATCTATCTAGTGGGGAGAGTGGTGTGTTAAAATCCCCAACGATTAATGTCTTTGGATCTATATGGGATTTGAGGGAAAGTAGTGTTTCTTTGATAAATTTGGGTGCTCCACTGTTTGGCGAATAGATATTTAGAATTGTAATATCCTCCTGAGGGAGAGATCCTTTAATTAGTATGTAGCGACCTTCTTTATCTCTTTTCACGAATTTTAATTTGAAGTCTATTTTATCTGATATTAGGATTGCAACTCCCGCCTGTTTATGCGGTCCGTTTGCTTGGTAGATTTTGTTCCAGCCTTTAACATTGAAAATGTGCTTGTTTTTACGGGCAAGATGTGACTCCTGCAGGCAGCAGATAGAAGGGTCTTGTTTTTTAATCCAACTAGACAGTCTATGTCGCTTAATTGGAGAGTTCAGTCCGTTAACATTAAGAGATAGGACTGAGAGGTATTTGGGAGTTCCTGCCATGTTATCTACCTTCTTGGGGGCTGCGAAAACTGGGTTCTTCCTATGGTTCTTGGATTCTCAGTTTGGGTGCAGTTTCTTGGCCTTTATTGCGGTCTTATTGGTTTTCTATGTGTAGGACATCTTTAAGAATCTTTTGTAGGGCTGGTTTGGTGGAGATGTATTGTTTCAATTTTTCTTTGCTATGGAAGGTTTTTATTTGGCCTTCAGTTATGAAGGAGAGTTTAGCTGGGTACAGTATTCTTGGTTGATAGTTGTTTGTTTTTAAGGCATGGCATACATCATTCCAGGCTCTTATTGCTTTGATTGTCTCTGCTGAGAAATCTGAGGTGATTCTAATTGGTTTCCCTTTATAAGTGATTATTCTTTTCTCTCTGACAGCTTTAAGGATCTTTTCCTTGTTCTGAGTTAATCCTGTGTGGATTATAATGTGGCGGTGGGATGTCCTATTCTGGTCTGGTCTATTTGGGGTTCTAAAGGCTTCTTGTATCTGGACAGGCCTATCTTTTTGCATGTTTGGGAAGTTCTCTGCTGGGATCCTGTTAAACAGATTTCCTAGACCATTAACTTCTGTTTCTAGGTGCTCCTCTACACCCATTATCCTTAGATTAGGCCTTCTGATGGTGTCTTCCAGGTGTTGGATAGATCTATCATATTTCTTGGACTTGTCTTGGATGGTTGTATGTTCTTTCTCTATAATATCTAGGCTGTCTTCAATCCCTGAGATTCGATCTTCTGCATGGTCTAACCTGCTGTCAAGACTCTCTACTTTGTTTTTTATCTCTTTTCCTTCTAGTTGGTCAGCTTTGATGGCTTCAAGTTCTTTGTTGAAGCTCTGTTTTAGGTCTTGTATGAATTTCTTTACTTCCTTAATTTGGTGTTCAGTGTTTGTCCTCAAATCACTTAGTTGATTGGTTATGGTTTCTTTGGGCTCCCATTCCTTCTGTTGGGTTCCATTCAGCATTCCCTTTGTGGTCTCCCTGACTTCCCTCAGCTCTTTGTTAATGGATTCCATGAATGCCTTTAGTGATCTTTGTGTGTTCTCTACCTGGTCTCTCAATTCCTGTATTACTCTTTGATTAGGTTCCTCCCGTTCGTGGGATTCCTGCAGATCTCTTTGAGTGTTCTCAGCCTGCTCACGCCATTCCTCCCTTTCTCTTTGAGTATTCTCAAGTTGTTCACGCAAATCCTGTATCAGTTTTTGAGTAGCTTCCTCACGCTTATGATATTCCTGTATAAACTTCTGGGATGCCTCCTCTCTCTCCCTACCACGCTCATACAGAGTCCTTTGTACGTTGTCAAACTTTTCATTTATCATGTTTGCCAGCAGTGTTTGTAGAGCTGTTTGGGAACTCTCCTCTGGATTATTCATTATCTGTTCTAACCCCTGATTATCAGGATTGGGAATTGAGATACCCGAATTTGCCATTTTTCTTGTGTTTTTCCGGCTTACTCTGCCCATTTGAGATGAAAATAGCACCAGTTTTGTGCTAGAACACTATCTTAAGGCAACCATCAACCAAAGTTTGCATTTGTACAGTCAATAGTCTACAGATACAATCTAGTTCAACAGATACATCTATTCGACATCAAACAACTATATGTTAAAGGACTTTGAACCGCAGAGAAGAATTTGGAAAACCAGAAATTATTAGGGTTAGGGAGAGATGTGGGTAAAAAATAGGAATAGATTGGTGTGGGAAGGCACAGGGAGAGTTAACTATGTCCTAATCACAATGCAGGAAATAGGTTGGGTAGGATGTAAGTAGAGAGAGAGAGAAAAGGGAAGAAAGGGAAAGGGGAATGAAAAGAGACCAGAAAAAAAATGGAAACGTAAAAATTAATGTTATTATAGAGATTAAAAGACCATCTATTTATAGAGGAATATGAATATGTTGAGAGAAAGGGAGGGACATAGAGGAGATGAGAAAAACTTAAAAAAAATGCTTAAAATATTATATAGGTATAAAGAGGTAGTACTGCTATTAATGAATTTAAGTCTCAGGGGTTTTGAATTGAGTGATAAGTTTGTGGATTAAGTGTGTACACAATGGGATATAGGGTCTATTGGTTAACTACGGGTTTATCTGAGGATGTGCAGGACAAGAGTTAAGTCACATAAAGATGAACAAAGAGGAAAAGATGGAAAGGATTGGAAAGTGAGAAGAAAAGATCAGAAGTTCAGTAGAGCTAGAAAAAAAAAACAAAAAGATAATTAAGAATGAAAGAAAAAAAGAAAGAAGACAAGAAAAGAAAGGAAAACACACATTCACGTATTCCTAAAATAAAAATTATAAGAGGAGAAAAGAAAAAAAAAAAGTTAATGGAAAACAATTATTTTTTCAGAAGAGGCAAAAATTAAAGATTAATAAAAGTTTTAGAAAAGCAAAAAAAAATTTTATATATATATATAAGGTAACAAAAAACGAAAAAAAAACAAAACAAGAAAAAGAAAAAAAGAAAAGAAGAAGAAGAAAAAAAAAGTTCTTTGATTTTTTTTTTTTTTTTGGGAGGGGTGGGAAGAGTCCTGTATCTCCCTTTTGTCTGTAATCAGAGTCTGGTTGGAGTCTCTGGTCAGCTTGAGGTCCTGTGGCTTGATTGGTTTCTTAAGTCAGTTTGTTGGAACAGGCAGAAAAATGCTCTGCTTTACCCAAGATTTTGAGATCCCCCTCCCAGGTTAGTTTACTGGGAGGGTGATCTGTTTTGAGAATCACAAAAGAGGGGGATGCAGTGATGAGGCTAGGTTCTGGGTAGAGTTGAGGTCTTTCAACGAACAGTAGCTTTTCCCTGGGGCTATATTGTGAAAAAAAACTCACAGCACCCAGCCTGGAGCCATTCTCAGGGTTTCTGTTTTTCAATTGATTGTGGTGGCTGCTAGAGGGAGGGGCAGCCTCTGGCTCTGGCCACCCAGCGAGGAGAGCCACTCCAATGGCTGGTGCCTGAGCTGGGCGACCCCTCCCTGGATGGAACTGAGTCTGTGAGGTCACCTCACCGCCAAGTTCCCGTGACCTGCCAAATGACTAGCTCTATTCCAAGGCCTGAGCTGGAGCTAGCCGCTCCTCCGAGCTTTGTCGGTATCCAAGATGGAGATCACCGGTGCTGGGGTGGGAGGGGTGGCCTTCCCTTCTCTGCTCCCAGAGAAGGAGTGAGGAAGTGGGGCTTCTACTCACGCGGAGTCTTGGATCCCGGGTCGTCTCTGGTCTGCAAAGTGCAGGATGAAGTTGTCCGCTCCTTGTCGGTTCTTGCTGGTGTTGAGTAGAATCCGCTCGTCTGCTGCGTCTGGCTCCTTCGTCCCGGACTGCGTCTCAGGTATGCCTCCGCGGCGGTGGTCGCCGCTGCGACCCTGCCGCCGCAGCGGCAGCTGCTCAGATGTGTCTGCTTGGCTTCCCCTCTCTTGACTAACTCTCTGTCCTGTGATGGCACACTTGGTGTGATTCTCTGGCTTGGGACTGTTCACTGGAACTCTGAAACTGTTTTCTATGCAAGAGCTTGTTCAGATTCCAGCTTCTCCTCCGCCATCTTCCCGGAACTCTCTCTTCGTGCTTTTTTATCTATCTATCTATATAAATTCTCTTCTTAGTCAGATTTGGTGTGGATATGTCAGGTTTGTTCATTTATTTAAAAAACCAACTCTGATTTGTTGATTCTTTCTATGTTTTATTTTGACTATATTTAGTT
This sequence comes from Dipodomys spectabilis, assembly GCF_019054845.1. Lineage (NCBI taxonomy): Eukaryota > Metazoa > Chordata > Mammalia > Rodentia > Heteromyidae > Dipodomys > Dipodomys spectabilis. The sequence goes on from NW_024870923.1 coordinate 772,757, forward strand.
ATTTCTGATTTAATTTTTTTTGTTTCTGTCTACTTCTTTGGGTTTTGGGCTTCTTCCTATTTTCAAGGAGCTTGAGATACATAATTAAAATATTAATTTGAGATTTCCTCAATTATTGATGTAGGCACTCTGAGCTATAATTCCTCCTGTAATTACTACAAATTCCCGAGGAGCTGGTATTTTGTGTGTTCATTTTTGTTAAATTATAGAAAAGTTCAGATTTCCATTCTAATCCCTTCAGTGTTGCACTGGTCATTCAGCAACTTTTTGTTCACTCTTCATGGGTTTGACAATTTTTTTTTTTGCTTTAGCTGCTTAATTCTAAATTTATTCTGTTATGGTCTGACAAGATATGGGAATTCAATTAATTTTTCTTTCAATTTGGACAGAATTTCTGTGTGACATAGGATATGTTCTGTTTCGGAGAATCTTCCATGAGCTGATGTGAAGAATGTATATTCTGACGCTGAATGTATATTCTGTAGATGTCTGTTAGGGCTAGGTGGTCAATGAAGTTATTTAGGTCTGCAGTTTCTTGGTTGAGTTTTTCCTGGATAACAAATCCATAGATGGGAATGATGTGTTGAGATGTCTTTTGGGGTTAAGTAAAATTTGGTTGATGAAGTGGAATGCTCCAGGATTCAGGTCATTGATATTTAGACTGGCTATATCTCCTAATTGAGATTTGCCTTTATCAATATGTAATGTCCCTTCCTACTAATTTTAATTTGAATTCTATTTTATCTTATGTTAGTAATTCTACTGAGGCCTGTTTATGGTGTCCTTTTGCTTGAAAATTTTCCTTCCAGCCTTTTAGTTTGAGTATGTGTTTGTTTTTGTCAATAAAATGTCTCTTGTTTTTTTGATACTACTATCTAATCTATGTCTTCTTTTGGAAATTTAAATCCATTCATATTGAGAGTTAAGACTGAGAAATATCTGGTAAGCCCTGCTATGTTATACCCCTGCTGTTAGGAGCTGTTCCTCATCTACTGTTAATATATTTACCTTGTTCTCTGGTAGGGAGATTTTATATAACCATTTCCTGTACTTCTTGATCTTCTCTATGTAGGATATATTTGATTAACTTCTATCCAGCTGATTTGTTGGATATACGTTTTTTCAAGTTTTCTTTGTCATGAAATATGTTTACATATCCTTTAAGTGTAAAGGAGTGTTTGGCTTAGAATGAATTGGTAGATGTTTACCCTTAATGTTTGTCATATATCATGTCAGGCTCTCCTTTTTATCATATCAACTAAGAAATCTGTATTTATTCTGACTGTATATTCTTTATAAATTGTCGCGACCACCTCCACCAGCAAGGAAGACACGACCCGGGATTCTTCTCAAAGCAGTTTATTCAGGAACCTTGTCTGCAAACTTCTCCCTCCCCCTGCACCCTCGCTCCGGTTATAAGCCTCCTGGATGGCCAATCCCGAAGTGCCACCCGGCATATACTAATAGGGTCGCAAACACGGAAGCAAGCCAGTAGCCAAGCCATAGTCATATAAGGAGTTGTTTTTCACAGAGAGCACTCGCCATCGGGAAGGCAGAAGGCGGAAGCCAGCACCATATTTGGTCGCGGCCCCTGCAGCTCTCCACAGTTCCCCCTTTTTGTCTTATTAAGCGACAGGTAAGAGTAGAGGTTGGGTCTCTCTCTAAAACATTAATTAGAGGACCCTGCACTGGTCTTCGCCTGAGGGGCGCCTTCCCCAGTGACGACCAGGCCTGTCCGATGCCTTTTTTGCAGAGGTGGGATCTTGGGCATCAACCCACTTGCAACCCAACATGCTCTTCTTGGGCTCACGCCGGGAAGTGATTCCCAAGTGCAGTGCGTTTGCCTTACACCCTGTGCTATTCCTTTAACGTGGCAAGCCACGCGTTGGGGGACTGTCTGGCCTCAATGGCAGTGAAGGCCTGGACTACCATAGCCATACTCCTGCACTGCAAGCTCCTAATCCGGCATATGCACCACAGGCACAGCAAGATCACCAATGCCAGGATACCGATAAGGGAGCCCATTCCCGCCCACTCCTTCAAATGATCCACAGCTGTCAAAATCCGGGAGGAAACATCTTGTAACAGGGCATCATCCATCCGGGTGGAGTTTACCGCGACAATGGCCGATCGTAGCTGTAACATCAATTGGTCGAATTCCCCTGTCCAGTTGCCTAAAAGATAACTTGACAGTTGTTTAGACAAATTTGCTGCCTGGGTATAGTTATAATATTGAACAGCGGTAATACAAAGCCCTTCATATTTTTGAACACATCCCAGCTGAGCCAACTGCCACAGGATATCAACCTGCTCCTGCACAAGGTCAACCCTTTGATTTAACAGCATCAGTCCTCCTTTTAATTGTGCATTGGCCACTTGTTGCAAATCCACAGCTCTGGCTGTAGTAGCCGACAGGTTATTTAAAGTCTGAGCCGTCTGCACAGTATGTGACATGGCGACAGCGGCAGCTGTCGCACCTGCAGCAGCCACAGCTATAGCAGTTACAATGGCCACAGTGATGTCAAAATCTCTCTTATGCCTAAACAAGGTTACAGCTTGAGAAGCATCTACTGGCACAGGCACCCAATGCGGAATGCGTGCAACTATAGCTAGCGGATGTGGAGAACTCCAGCAGGTAGCATAATAGCAGGTTTCATTAGTACAAGCACACACATCATCTGAGCATACAGAGGTGTTGTTAATTACCAAAAACACAAAAGGGGAAACCACACATACGGGTGTAGGCTGATAGCTAAATACCGTATAATTTTTACTAAAATGACAATTGGCACCCACAGTATGGGCAGTACTAGTCAAATTGCAAGTCATGTTTGCTATAAAAAAGTGACTGCCTTGCAGCATAACTATAGGTTCGGCCTGCAAGCAACTTCCATTAAGACCACATAACAGCCAATTATTAAAGGGATTAATTCCAGCCCTAAATAGTAAACTAGCATTGGACAAAACACTAGGGGAGAATGAAAAACGCTTAGACTCATCAGCCCAAACAACTTGTCGTGATTGGCAACCTGTCCAAGGCCAAGCCTCCCCCATACGGTCAGGCAAGCAAAAAGGGGCCCATTTAGGTTGTTTTACACTCCTCGGGAAAATGCTTAACTTTAAGCTTTCATAGTCTCTGCCTAAAACAGTGCCAACAAATCCAGTAGCATTTGCCCAAACCTCAGTTGATCCCGGATTCCCATACCAATATCTAAAATAAGCGGCCGGGGAAGGAGTCAAGGTTATGCAACTACCATTAAGGGTCGCATCACTTAAGCAAAAACATAGCGTGCCCATCAAGCTAATATTTCTAGCTTCACCAACCCCTGCCAATTTTTTATCCTCTGGGTAAAAGGGAAGGTTAAGAGTCTTATTTGTGGTGAAAAATCTAGGGAAAAGAGAGGTGTCATGTCTCACGGGCATGGGCCTCAGGAATGCAGACAGTATTCCCCATCTCGCTACCTTCTGCCCCTGTTGGATCATCAGGAGCTCTATGATCAGCAACGCAATCTTTTGTTTCTTCCGGGTTCCGTTCAGCTTGGACTCGCCGCACAAGTCGTTCGGGCACCTACACTGGATCCGAACGATTCTGAAGAAAAACACAAACAGATCCTCATGCCCATACCAGTATGGGGTCAGGCCCGTTCCAGAGCCCCGTGAGCACATCCTTCCACAAAGCCGATCCTAAGGCCGAAAGAGTGGAACTGTTTTGCCTATCCGCCGCTGAGCGACCAGCGTTATCCAAATTCAAAAAATTTAGGGTGAAAAGTGTCATGGCTATTCTTTGTCTTGCTGTAGCCATCAGGGGTCCAGCTCACCCTTTTTGTTTTTGTAACATTTTCTTGATAGTGCGATGAGCTCTTTCCACAATTCCTTGTCCTTGAGGGTTATAGGCAGTCCATGCACCAGGGTAACACCCATTTGAGTGCAAAAGGAAACAAAGCGTTGCCCAGTATAGGCCGGACCATTATCAGTTTTTAGCTGTTTTGGCATTCCCCAGGCCGCCCATGCTTCCAAGCAGTGAGATATTACATCAGTAACCTTTTCCCCTGGCAGGAGGGTAGCAAGTACAACACCTGAAAATGTGTCAACAGAAACATGTAGATATTTTAAGCGGCCAAATTCAGGTACATGAGTTACATCCATCTGCCATACTTGTAAGGGTCTTAAACCACGTGGATTAACTCCAAACGTGGGGGGCTTATGGTAAATAATACATCGGGGACACTCCTTTATCACTTGACGTGCGTCCGCGCTAGAAAGGGAAAAGTGGCTTTGTAAAGTCCTGGCGTTTACATGAAATTTGGCATGAATATCTTTTGCTAAGTCAACAGAAGAAGCATGGAGCGCCCACTCAGCACGAGTGTATGCATCAGCTAGGGCATTACCCTTTGTCAGTGGTCCTGGGAGGCCCGTATGTGCTCGAATATGCATTGGAAAAAAGGGTTCCTTGCGTTGCCATATAAGGGATTGTAGCAGGGTAAAGTGAGCTAGAACAGAACTGGTAGCCTTTATTGTACCAACCGCTTCCAATATTTTTAAAGCATTTATTACATAGGCTGAATCTGATATTAAATTAAAGGGACAGGGGAAAGCTTTAAATACTTCAATTACAATCATCAACTCAACAATCTGTGGGTTACCGGGGAAAAATTGATGATGCACGGGGTCTTGGTTACCTGCAACATATACCCCACATCCCGTTTTGGAGCCATCCGTAAAAATATTTATAGCCCCTCTAATAGGCTTTCGGGCAGTTACCTTTGGAAAAATCACTGGATGTTCCTTTACAAATCTTAGTAGGGGGTCTTTGGGCAAATGATTATCAATATCTCCTGGAAACATGCATCTCAAAATGGACCAATTATCAATAGTGGCACATAAAGTCTGAACTTGGTAGGCACTGTAGGGAACAATGATGGAGTGCGGATAAACTCCAAAATTGTAAACTCTGTTGATCTCCTTGCAGAGCTAAGCCCGCTACCGCCTCAGGGTAATACTCCAGCGTCTTTCCGGGGGAAACATGAGAGTGTAACCACATCAACGGCCTCTTTTGCCAAAGTACACCAGTTGGTTGGGTCTCAGTGGGAAGAATGCATAAATCAAAGGGTTGGCCATCTTGTAGCCTGTTTAAACAGGCGGCACATAAAGCCTCCTCCACCCTTTTGAGAGCAAATCGGGCGCTCTCAGTCAGGTCTCGTGGGGAGTCTAAATCTATATCTCCTTTTAGCATATCAAATAAGGGTTTTAATTCACAATTTGGTAATTTTAAATACCCCCTTATCCAATTAATATCCCCCAACAATTTTTGAAAATCATTTAAAGTATTTAAGTTATCTTTTCTCAGGATCAATTTTTGGGGCATGATCGACCTGGGATGTATCTTACCTCCCAGATACTCCACTACTCTGCCTGTTTGTATTTTTTCTGGCGCCGGATAAAGACCCTGTTCCCTTAAGGCAAAAACCAATTCTGCATAGGCCTTTTGTAACCCAGCCTCTTCCTTATGAGCTATCAAAATGTCATCCATATAATGGACCACCCTGAATTTTGGATGCCTTTTTTTAACAGGAGCTATAGCCCTGCCGACAAACAGCTGACACATAGTGGGGCTGTTGGCCATACCCTGAGGCAGCACAACCCACTCATATCTTTGGTCAGGTTCCTCATGGTTACAAGAGGGCACAGTAAAGGCAAAGCGCTCACAATCAGCGAAATGCAAGGGATAGAAAAGAAACAATCTTTTATGTCTATTACCATAATAGGCCAATGGGCAGGAAGTGTGGAAAGCAAAGGTAACCCTCTTTGTACAGGGCCCATAATTTGCATCTGTGCATTTATGGCACGCAAATCATGAAGTAATCGCCATTTACCTGACTTCTTTTTTATCACAAATATTGGAGTATTCCATGGTGAAACTGAGGGTCTCACATGGCCCAGGGCTACTTGTTCTTCTACCAGTTTATGAGAGGCTAAAAGCTTTTCGGAGGATAGAGGCCACTGAGCTACCCATACCCGTTCCTCCGTCTTCCAGGTAATGGGAACTTGATCCTCAGCGGCCCCTATGAAAAACCCAGCCCATGTCTATCAAGTTTTTGGTGGACATCAATAGGCTCTTTACGGCCTTGCAAGTTTTTTCCCAGTCCTTGCCCTGGGCAGTAGCCCATTTGTAACATCATTTCCTTTGAGGTAGGAGAATATTCATTACTAAGGCAAAACCCCATCTCTTTTAGTAAATCTCGACCCCACAGGGAGACAGGCAATTCTAAAACATAAGGCTGAATGTTTCCAGAGTGTCCTCCATCCTTCCAGTTGAGGGGTCTTGCATTTAAGTCAGGAGTTTTGACATAGCCCAACCCTCTCAGGGTTTGTTCTGAGGCCTGTAATGGCCACCCTCTCGGCTAATCCTTTTTTGCAATAATGCTACGATCGGCCCCTGTGTCTAACAGTCCTATAATCCTTTTTCCTTCAATCTCCAGTTCAAGCGTGGGTCTCTGGTCTAAATCCAGGGCTAAGTACACTGACTCAATTCCGGAGGAGCCAAAACCCTTTCCACCTCTCTCAGACTGTATGGCAGGAAATTTTTCATGTAGGCTAGGCAGGAGTAACAATTGGGCAATTCTGTCTCCAGGGGAAATTGCTACAATGCCTTTTGGAGCTTCTACCATAATTTTAACTATACCTGTATAATCTGGGTCAATAACACCTGGGTGAATTTTAAGCCCTCTAAGGGCAACGGAAGACCGGCCAATTAGTAACCCCACTGTGCCCCGTTCCAAAGGACCTTGAAAATCTGACTGTACTAACTGAACGCCCATTTGCAGGGTTGGTACGAGTGGTGGTGGTGCGGAGGTCCAGTCCCGCCGAACCTGTATTTGCTCTCCGCGGTTCTTGGGATGCCTCAGGGTAAGCCATCCTTCTTGGGAAATTTCCTCGTTTGGGCTCTCCATTGCCCCATACATTTGCGGGCCCTGGGGACAGGGCCCCCTCTGCCCATTTTTTGGCTGCGTGATGGGGCCCAAGGGCTGGCCGTTAACATCTTTGACTGATCTACATTCATGGGCCCAATGCTTTCCTTTTTTACATCTGGGGCACAGCCCTGGCTGTTTGTCCATTGTAACTCCTCCAGCTCTTCCAGTTCCTTTTTTCTCCGGGCAATCTCTCTTGAAATGACCAGCCTTGCCACACTTGAAGCATGCTCCAGATGTCACTCCAGAGTTTGCCCCCCGCCTATTTGAATACTGGAGTACTGCGGTGGCAAGGCCTGCATTAGTTAGAGGTCCTCCCAGCTCTCTGCGCACTTTCATCCATGCCTCCAACCCTCTATGTTTATACGGGGTAATGGTGGCTTTACATTCTTTGGTGCATTGCTCATAGACTAATTGTTTTATAAGAGGCATGGCCATGTCAGGGTCCCCAAAAATTCTGCCTGCTGCTCCCACCATTCTGGCCACAAAATCCGAGAAAGGCTCGGTAGCCCCTTGCAGGATCTTGGTGAGATTGCTGCTAACTTCTCCCTTATTTGGTAGTGATTTCCACGCCTTAATGCAAACATCATTTATCTGTTGATACACTTCAGGGGGATATCCTGTCTGAGCATTAGCAAAGCGGCCTTGTCCTAAGAGCATGTCTCTGTCCCAAGCCTGGTGTCCATTCACTTGATTGATGGCTGCCTGTTCATTACAAAATTCCAGTATAAATGCCCTCCAATCCAAGTATTGGCCTGGACTCAAACATGCCGGTGCTAGGCTCGCCCAATCAGAGGGGGTCATGCAGTATCTCTTTATAGCTTCCACTTGAGCTACGGTAAAAGAAGCTGTAATCCCATACGTCCAAACAGACTCAGCCAGGGACTTAATTACTTTAAATTCTAGAGGCTCATGGAATCTCTGTTGATTACCGTCTTGAAAAACTGGGAAGGCGAGTTCTGCTCGAGCAGTTCGCCAAGTGTCTGGGCAAAACGTATGCCCACTGGCTCCATGTTGATATGGAGGAGGATCTAAAGGGGTCTGACTGGAAGTTCTTTCTACGTCCTTATTAAGCACAGGTTGGCTTAGCTTACGTCCCCCTTTTTTATACTGCTCCTTTTCATCTGTTGAATAAGTGCTCTCACTTCTTCCTCCTCTAACTCGCTGGAACTTCCTCTTTCCGATTTTAGCTCGGACAGATCTGGGTATAGTCGTCCCCTTTTGCGCTGTTCACTATCTCCCTTTTCACTGATCGCCTTCTCTGACCTCTCCTCCTGTAACTGCTCCAGTGCTGACTGTCCATTTTCTATAACCTCACAGCAGCGCTGATCCTCCAGGCAGCCCCTAATCAATTTCCAAATGAGGCGGACTCCTGTCTTTAATGTGCCCTGTTCATAGGCAAAGTCCAAATCCTTCCCTAATTTGTCCCATGAGGCTACTGTAAGGCTCCCGGACACTATGAACCAAGGAGCCACAATATCCCATTCATCAAGGAACCTCTGTAAGGTACCCTTCTTTAACTTTAGTCCTTTCGAGCGTAGTAGCTCTTCCAGGGCGAGAAAAATTGGATGTGATGTCGCGGCGCCCATCTCAGTTATTAAAAATTTTATTTTCTTTTACTTTCACTTTAGGCCTGTATTTTATTTCTTCCCGGGTTCCCGCTCTCTATCTACAGAGAAGAGCCCTGTATTATGCCCGCTTTAATCGCGGATTCCCACTTACCCAGTGCACCACCCTGACTGCCAGGAGTTCTGAATCCCTTGTAGAGTTAGTTCCCCATACGGGCCACCATTTGTCGCAACCACCTCGACCAGCAAGGAAGAAACGACCCGGGATTCTTCTCAAAGCAGTTTATTCAGGAACCTTGTCTGCAAGCTTCTCCCTCCCCCTGCACCCTCGCTCTGGTTATAAGCCTCCTGGGTGGCCAATCCCGAGGTGCCACCCGGCATATACTAATAGGGTAGCAAACACAGAAGCAAGCCAGTAGCCAAGCCGTAGCCATATAAGGAGTTGTTTTTCACAGAGAGCACTGGCAATCGGGAAGGCGGAAGGTGGAAGACAGCGCCATCTTTGGTCGCGGCCCCTGCAGCTCTCCACAATAAATACTCAGTCTTTTCACTCTGGCAGCTGTAAGAATCCTTTCCTTGATCTTTAATGATCCTCTAATGGATTATGATGTGGTGGTGGATTTTTCAGTTCTAGAATTCTCTGTTTGGTGTTCTAAAGGCTTCTCTTCTCTGAATGAGCCTATCTCTTTGGGTGTTTGGCATGTAATCTGCTAAAATTCTGTAATTTGTTTCCAATCAATTTAGCTTCCTGCTCTTCTCTTTCTTGATACCTATCTCCCCGAAATTTGATCTTCTGAGTCTTGAAGTTCTGCAAGATCATTTCTTATTTCTTGGATTTGTTCTAAATGATTATCTCCTCTTTCCTATTAGACCTATTCTGTCTTTGACCTGAGATTAGCTTCTATGTCATGTATTTGCTATGGAGACTTTCTACTTTGTATTTGATTTCCCCATCTTCTAATTGGTCATTTTTAGGGGGTCTATCTCTTTATTAAAGCTTTGTTTTAGGTCCTGTATGGACTTTCTGTACGTATTTTCTTTGGTTGGGGTAGTATCAAGGGTTGTTTTCTGTGTCTTCTCTCATATCTTTTAACTAGGCATCTATTTTTTCTTGTACTCCCTTGCCTTCTCAGAATTTTTTTATCTTTCTGTTTGTAGTCTCCATGAATTATTTTGCTAATCTTTGGTTGGTCTCATCTTGTTCATTTTTCAGCAGTATTTGTAATGTATTTTGATAATTAACTTCAAGGTCCTTGTCTCTTCCAATGCCTGGTTATTTACTATGTGAATTATACTACCTTGACATAATTTTTATTGTATTTTTCTTATTTATTCTGTCCATTTGGAGGTTTTATTTTGGGGGAATCTATGATCTTCATACATGACTCTGTATTCTTGGTTGATTTGCCAGGTGTTGGTTTTCTGTTGTGATTTGCTTTTCTGGAATTAGGTTTTTGTCTAGACCATTAAGTGTAGGAGTAGAAACTAATTGAGGTGAAATGTTGTGATGTTAATACTTGTGGTTTCAGCCACAATTCACACTGTCCAGTGGTATGGTGAATTGTCTCTGTAGATGAATGTGGCTTTCTTTGATGTACATTTCTGTTCCTGCTTTTTTCCATGTTGCCCTTTTTCCACACTCCAGATGTGCTTTTGAATATATTGGCCAACACAGTCACGGCAGTCACCTACCTGTCTGGGTAACTTTTCATAGATTTCTGTTTTCTTCTGAAGACAGTATAAACTCTTCTTTCGAATTGGATATCTATATATAATTATAGCTGACTTGGTGTGACCCCCTAGACCTGGAGTACTTGCTAGGACTCTAAATCGCTGTTTCATTAGAGAGAGCTAGAGTAATCTTCTGTTGTTCTTCTGTCATTGTTTTTCCTCTTCCTCAGATTTATTTATCTTATTTTTGGGGGGGGGGGTCCAGACGTGGGGCCTGAACTCTGGGCCAGGGTGCTGTCCCTCAGCTCTTCAACTCAAGGCTAGCACTCTACCACTTGAGCCACAGTGCCACTTCCTTCTTTTCTTTTTGCTTATGTGGTGCTGAGGAATTGAACCCAGGGCCTCAGGCATGCAAGGCAAGCACTCTACCACTGAGCAACCTTCCCAGCCCAGATTTATTTATTTTTATTTTGGTCTTTTTCACATAATTTAGGATTTGTGATTGTTGTATTAGGTTATTTTTGTTTTTCTGTTTGTGTTACTTTGAAGTAGTGATTTCAGGCTTGTATGAAGAGACAATAAAGTATAAAGGTATGCTACTATATTGAAGGAATGAGAGCAAACATTTTAACTTTTTGCTACACAATTAAATTAATATTAACAAAGGCTAAGTAAAATTATTACTTATTTACATTTCAGAGGATGAGTATAGTACTCTGGGATATCTTGGAGGAAAAGACTTTAGACTCATTATAACTGATGCCTTACATTGAAATTGCTGTCTAAACTTCCTTCTTCAGAAAAGCAAAAGCTACATTTCTTTCATATTAGCATTATAAAATCATAATAGCTGCACTTTGAATTTTTTTTCTGCTATTTTCAATTCCATTCTTCATCCATGAGGTATCTCGGGCTTTGAATGACCAATTCCTTAAAAATACCTATATTGCTTATATTCTGATGTAAATCTCAGTAATATTCATATGAATTTATCTGAGTCTCATCTTGAGCTACATTCATATGAAATGTATTCAGTATCAAGCGAGGAACCTATTTTACTCTTTTCTGTGTTTTAATCAACAAATCTCTTTAGAAATATGTTCTCAACTTTTATATTGCTCTGGTAAACATCATGTGTTTCTAGTACTTTTACTGAAGTATATATAAAGTTTGTAATAGGAAGACACCACCCCATTATCAGTTTAAAGCAAACCCTTGAGGACAACTTTATATGTAAAAATAAAAAAGTGCAATGTACATGTTCATACATGAACAATCTAGTGGTTAAGTAAATTAGACACAAGAACTACCACATCAATTCTCAATTTACTTAAAGGCACCAAAATATTGTATTCATGAACATCACTCATTTTTAGAAAATGCTTAGTTTATATTATTTTCTAAATTTACAAAATATAAATTACACCCAGATTTGCTGTCAATACCGTTTCCAGGAATAGATTTATTCAGCAAATAAACAAAAAATAAGGGTTCCTCACATGGAATGAAAGATGTAGTAGCAGACTGCTTAAGATGATAAGTACATGGAAATCTTGTGATATATTCAAAGATACTATGAACATTCATAAGAGGATTTGTGATCAGAAGTGATAGGTAAGCAAAGGAACTGGAAAACTGTATATGTAAATTGAGCTTTCAATATAGGATGACAAGTTTTCCATACATGAGTCTACAGAAGTTTATTCTGTATCTCTAACATACATACAGTATTCTACATTTTCCTACATACTCCTGTTCTCTTACATCAGTCCCTGATCAATATTCCTCTACTTTCTTGATGACAATTTCTACTAAAATAACAAGGTGGGTGTTTTATTGGTCTCTAGATCCAATACACTTTAGTATTTTGGAGTAGTAGTATGAATTCATGGAGTTTGACTTGAATGTACTTGATTTCAGGGAAAGATACAGGTCCAGGCAAGATCCTTAAGTAAAGAAAAGCCTATGGAGGAAACACCAATCAACTATAATTACAAAAGAATGTAACTGATGTCTCATTTGTCTGGGTGCCAGCTTTGTGTGTGTGTGTGTGTGTGTGTGTGTGTGTGTGTGTGCGTGTGTGTGTGTGTGTGTGTGTGTGTAGAGAGAGAGAAAGAGAGAGGGAGAGGGAGAGAGAAAGAGACAGAGAAAGAGAGAGAATTTTATTGTGGCTTCCATATTTACAGTCCATAGAACATTACTTGTTAGGGAGAAGGTGTTCATATCAGAGCTCTGATAGCACTAACACATTTACTGTCATAAACACTTGCTTAATCTCTAATTAAAAAGGGAAAATAAACTAACATCTTACGTGATTGTTTTGACAATTAATTAGTATATTAAAGGCCAAAAGGAGGAATTGGAGATCAATATAATCTTTTTCTTATCTTCAGAATATTACACAGCAATAGCTGTGATTTTAGGAGTCTCCTGCCATGTACTGACAGCTGAATTACTAATATACTTAACAACATGAAACATATGATAGAGAAATAGATCAGCCAGCAAGCACAAAGAACTGGTGATAAGATTGAACTTTTGAGCCTGGTTGCGACATCTTTTAGGAATGTAATTCCTTCATACGAACTTCAAATTTTGTGGCTTTCCCTGTGTGATTAAATGGTAAGAATGTATTGTAGAAACAAGAATTCCTGTTCAGCCAAGTAGAAATTGCTCATGATCCCATCCTCACGTTGCAAATTTCCATTCCATGTACTTCAGCACCTCATCCTTCCCTGTGGGAGACAGGAAAAAAGATAATTTTGTTTGAATATTAGAGTGTGCAAAATAGTGTGTACAGGCATGACTTGTATAATTACAGAAATTTGTAATAAATGTAAGTAGGGATTATGTCAGGAATAAAAATATAATTAAAATCACATAACAAGACTAGAAGTCACAGCATTTTGTGCAAGAAAACATACATTAGGTTAGTTGCAGAATTTATTTTTGGAGATAACTTTATATTAAAGTAAAATGAACTTTAGCTAAGGATTGAAACATCTTATTGAAAAATATATTTCTTAGACATATTTTGCTGCACAATTTTAGGGATACAGGTGGCCCAATTGCAACCATGAGATGTATAAGACATTATGTCGAAAAGTGAACTTTACAACTTTGGCTGGGGGAGGGTGGAGATGGGAAGGGATGGGAAGGTGAAACAAAGGAGGAGGCAAGTGGCACTGTGGCTCAAGTGGTAGAGAGCTAGCCTTGAGCTGAATAGCAGAGGGACAGTGCCTAGGCCCCGAGTTCAAGTTCCAAGAACACCAACAATAAACAATATATAAGTAAAGGAAAGAAAAAATGTGATCTTATCCACCAGTTCATAGCTAGTATAATCCCTGCTCTCTCAAGATGGACTTTTTTTTTTTCCAATTAAGTCCATGCTCTTATATCTGACTTGCATTGTTAACAGAATTATTCTTCCATTCTACTTTCTACAAAGTAGTGTCATTAGCAAGCGTGATTTAGAAAGGGGGTGGCCTCATACTTCCTGTTCCACGTAGGAGTAATGCTTTCTCTATATCACTCTCATAAATCTACATACTGGACTTGGCTTTATTGTTTCAATGTGTTCTTATTCGTAGACTCTTCTACAGTGTATTGAACCCTTATACTTAAACACAGAATTTCTCTTTCTCCTATTATTGCTATAGTTAACATGAGTTAACAAATTCATGTACACTTGGGAAATAATGTGCAGCACATACACTCACACACAAAAAAATGATCTGAGAAAATTCTTTCCTTTTAAAATTCGCCTTAATTTACAGAGAATTTACAAAGTTTGAACTCAATATACTCATGGATAATGTATTTATAAGCAATATAAATTTTATATTTTCTCTTTATTAAGTTGTCTCTTAAACTCGTGTTACTTCAGGTACAAAGGTGTCCTTGTGTTATTTCGGTGAAGCCAGAAATCATTCACTATACCTCAAGCAGCACCATAGATTGTTCCTGGAAATAACTGTTACTGGATGTGGAAACTGATCCCAGGAGAAGAATGGAACATAGAGGATTGACAAAGCTCAAGTTAACTTGTGCTCTCCGTTTTACTGTAAAAGAAGAGAATTCGAAGGCTTGAAGAAAACTCTGTCCTTAACTTTTTCTAGTGTGTTTTTACTCCTATATAATTTTTCTGTAAACTACTAGTAGAGAGAATTACAAAAAGAAATAATGTGCCATTTGACGGCCAGTATAGAACAAAAGGAAATAACGTTGTTTTAAATATGTTCTACTGCAGGGGCTGGGAAGGTGGCTCAGTGGTAGAGAACTTACCTTGCATGCCTGAGGCCCTTGGTTTGATTCCTCAGCAACACATAAGCAAAAACAAGCCGGAAGTGGTGCTGTGGCTCAAGTGGTAGAGCGCTAGCCTTGAGTTGAAGACCTGAGATAAAGTGCCGAGGCCCAGAGTTCAGGCCCAAGACTGGATCCCCCCAAAAAATTCTACTGCAAAGAAACAAAGACATGGAGGTTTTAAAGTGTTTTATGGATGGATATTTCACTCCTGACATGATTCTCTTACTGCAGGAGTTAGTTATCAATTCCTTTAGTTTGGTCCTGAGTTCTCCAGAGCAATAAGGATTCCAAAAGAGCATTCAGTGCGTATGATCAGCAAAAGGAGCCACTTCTCAGACCAGTACTCCTTTACGGAGGGTCCCAATGAAACATCTGGGTTTTTTCTTTGCTTTTTTGTTTAGTTTATGTTGGTTCTTGGGCTTTAATCCCGAGGCTGGACCTTGTCTCTGAACAGTTTTTGTTCCTGCCCAGCAGCCTCCAAAGCTAGTACTCTACTGCTTGAACCAAAACTCCACTTCTCGATTTTTTGCTGTGTAATTACAGATAGGAGTTTGACAGATTCTCCTGCCTGGGTTGGCTTTGAACTAAGATAGTAAGAAAGCCAAGTGACATCAACTATACAGTCTTCTCTTTTCAAATGAGAAATATTAGATGAAGTTTATTATAAAGCTAATATTTGACCATTTTTTCTTTCTTTGTTGTGAGCATATCGTACAGAGGAGTTACAATTACATGGACAAGATAACGAATACATTTCTTATCAATCATTGTTGCCTGCTCTTTGTTTCCCCTTCCCATCCCTTCCCATATGTCCCTCTCCCCCATCGGATAATCCCCCCACCAAAGTTGTAAAGTTCGTTTTTCGACATAATGACTTTTACATCTCATTTTTGCAATGGGTCCACCTGTATCCCTAGTTAAACGATTTGTTTTTAGAGAATATGTCCAGCAAACAATCCATAACATAACTCAGCAAAAGTAGGTGCACTGAATCATTTTGGAATTTTTTTTGATTGGGAAGATTATTAATCTTGTCGTTCCTTTTGGGGAAACTTGAAGTCATATTTCACCACTTTTGTTCTTGTGCGGCTTGAACTCTGATCCTGGGTGATTAGCTACAGCACCACCACCTGGTTTCTGGTGGTTAATTGAAGGTTAGGGTCCCATGGACTTTCCTGAGCAGGCTGACATTGAACCACAATCCTCTGGTCACAACCTCCTTAGTAGCTAGGATTACAGGTGTAAACCACCAGCACCTGGCTCATATTTGCATTTATGTGCACTGAATGACACTGTATAGACAAAGAATGGAAATTTTAACCAAATGATGACATTGCAGCATTTCAGAAAAATTGAAGTAGCAATAAATATGTCCTTCTTTTCCATTTTGTTACATCAATGACTGATGAGCTTTGGGACTATTACATTAGCATCCTCTGCCATCTGTATAGGTGTATTTAGTATCAGGAAATATTCATAGAGAGATATGGAAAGATTGAGATTTTTAGAAAACAAAGGAGATAAGGTATGAAAGTATAGCATAGAAGGAGATACATTTATCACACAGACACTAAGAGCTAGCCTAAGAGATGTAGAATACTAAAAGCAATAAGGAAAAGCCTAGTTGACAACAAGATCTACAATAATCAAAAATGGTTCTCTAGAACAGTTTCTGGTATACCTTAATTAGTATCATTTATTCCTTCTGGAATAAATCTGGAATAAATCTGGAGTTATT
The DNA here is from genome assembly GCF_019054845.1 of Dipodomys spectabilis. Taxonomy (NCBI): domain Eukaryota; kingdom Metazoa; phylum Chordata; class Mammalia; order Rodentia; family Heteromyidae; genus Dipodomys; species Dipodomys spectabilis. Next base: position 789,007 of record NW_024870923.1, read on the forward strand.
CCTTATTTTCTTTCAAAACTATTAATTAGCCTCTGCCTTTTTGGTGCCATAACTCACCAAAAATATTTCAAAATCACACTTACCCTACCATTCTCTTTGTGATTAGCAGTGATGACACAAATCCTGGAATCATTGAATTTCCAGAATTAAATTTTACCTGACATCTAAGCTCATTCCTGGCATTAATTGCTGTGACTTAATGAACAAAACTTTTTCAACACAGTATCCTAACATAAGTAAAGTACATAAATTAGGGACTGTTGTCAGGTGTCAGTATGGAAGAAGAAATTATATATTCCAAGTATGGGTTCTTTATTTTGTATTTACTAACTAAATGTTTTTGTTTTGTTTTGTTTTTGTTCTTTTTGCCAGTCGAAGGGCTTAAACTCAGGGGTAGGGAATTTTCCTGAGGTTTTCTTTCTATCTCAAGGCTAGCACTCTACCACTTGAGGCACAGCACCACTTCCAGTGTTGTTTTTTTTTTTTTTAATGTGTTACTAAGGAATGAACCCAGGGTTTTATGGCTCCTAGGCAATCACCGTACCATGAAGCCAAATTCCCAGAGCCCTAAATAACTTTTTAAGATGGGCCTACATTTTCATTCCGTAGGTATATATCATAATTTTGTATACAATTTCAATTTCTTCTAATTAACTATGAGGATACTGTAATAACCAGTGGGGCCAGAGTTATCTGTGGGAGCCCATAATCATTGTAAGTTCTTGGCCTGGCCCACCAGAGAGAGTTGGGAATGCCGCCAAAGGTGGCGGTGTCAAGCCTCACATAGTGAGCTGTCAAGAATTGATTGAGCATTGGGCAGTTTGGGTAGTGATTGTTGAAAACTGTTAGGCAGGATACCCGTTGAAGTGAGGAGGTGTACAACGTATATATAGGTTGCATTTTCAGAGCATTGGAAGGGGAGATAAAAATGGGAGCTACCCGGATGGAAGAAAGTGGTGAGAAAGCAGGAAGGGAAAAACCTGAGAAGAGAGGAAGTTGAGGGAGAGCAGAAGGTTGGCATGTGGTCACTGGGGCAGAGTAGGGCAGGCCTGTGGAGAGTGGAGAGGCCTAAAGAGAAGAAGGAAAGGGTGGAAGGGAAAAGGAAAGACCAGGAAGGAAGGACAAGTCTGTAGCGAAGGAGGGAGGAATTGAAAAGTAAAAAGCCTTGCCCATGGAGGTCTGGAGCTTTGGAGATCATAATTTTTTAGTTGTTTCTATGCAGACCGGTAGGGCTGCCCATTGGAGGTCTGAGGTTTGGTGGTCAAGGCTGCTCTTGGACCTGGGTATTCAGTCCAGGATAAGGTAATCACAGTCCCCTTTCTAGTGTAAATTGGTTTATTATATTAAATGTGACTCGATTGTTTGTCTCCTTGGTGTTGAGGTCATAAGAACACGAGTTCACAGAAAAAGCTTGAAGTCTCAAAGGCCATGGATTTTTAAGATGTGATGTGGCCATAAGAGGTTTGTAAAAACACAATGGGACAGTGATATCACAATGGCAATACCACAATATCATGTCAAAATAATGCTTTGATACCACAATTAGTTGTTGATGCCATTCTCGTGATGAGGTCACAATAAGTTTGTGATGTCACAATGGGTTCATGATGCCAGTGTGACATGGCAGATCTCAATTGTCATTAATTGACAATGAATATATGAGTTCAAAAAGGGACTGTAATGTCTCCAAAGGCATGTGTTGTCACAAATGTGATGCCATTCAAACAGTTTTGTGATGTCACAATGTGACATAATGATCATGACATCTGGCAGAACAATGTCACAGGGGATTTATGATATCACATGTCATGCCAGAAATATGAGATTGCAAACAGATTATGGGCTCACAAAGGGCCTAATATATGAAAATGGCAGCATGTCACAAAACTTATAAGGACAGGACTGGCTTGTGATGGCATAGCAGGTTAATGATATAACGATGGAAATGTGATCTCATAAAGTATTTTGATATCACAATGGTTATATGGTCAAAATGGGTTTCTGAAATAGAATGAATTCACAGAATAGGCCATAGCACTCTTACGTCTATGGTGTAACAATATCACTGTGATTTATAATGCTATGATGCCATTGTCATTTGGTGATATCACAATGAGCTGATGGTGTCATAATGACAATTTGATTTCACTGCTGATTTATGGTGTTACAATCGTTATGAGGTCACATTATGTTTCTGATATCAACACACAGGTCAAAATTGAAATAGAATGAAAAAGCTGAGCATGGGTGACTCATGCCTGTAATCCTAGATACTCAGGGGCCTGAGATCTGAGGATAGCAGTTCAAATCCAGCTCAGGCAGGAAAGTCCATGAGATTTATCTCCAATAAAACCACTAGAAAATCAGAAGTGGCACTGTGGCTCGTGATAGAGAGCTCATCTAGAGCTGAAGAGCACGGACAGCACCCAAGCCCAGAGTTCAAGCCCCATGACAGACAAAAAAAAAAGATTAAAAACAGGCATTCACAATCTGTCTATAACAGCACAATGACAACGTGATCTCATAATGTTATCTTGTCATTGTAGTTTTGTGATGTCAAAAGTAGTTGATGCTATCATAATGGCAATGTTATGTCACACTGGTGATGTCACAAATGGCATGTTTGATATCAATTGCCAGTTCATAATGAGGGTATAGTTACACAAAGGGGCTGTGGTGTCACAAAGGCCATGTGTTTTTCAAATGTGCTGAGGTACTAATAGATTTGTGATTTCGCAATGTGATAGTAATGTCAAATGGCAATGAAAGCTCACGATGGGTTTGTGATGTCACATTGGTGATGAAATCAAATAGTTTTGTGAAGTCACATCTCATAATCACGTGACCAATTTTAGTTGCTACTATATCACGATGAGGATATGAGTTCACAGAAAAAGACAAGTAAAAAGGCCATGAATTTTCTAAAATGCTATGAAGACATACTAGGTTTTTGAAAACACAATGGAACAGTGATATAACAATGGCAATGTGATGTTGCAATATGATGACTTAATAATGTTCTGATATCACAATTGGTGATGCCACACTAGTGACGAGTTTACAAGGGGTGTATGATGTTATAATGGGTTGGTGATATCAAAATGTGACATGTGATCTCAATCGTCATTAACTCACAATGAGTATATGAGCTCACAAAAGGACTGTGATGTCTCCAAAGGCATGTGTTGTCACAAAAGTGAAGTCCTAACAGGTGTGTGTTGTCAGAATGTGACAAAATGCTCATAATATTTATTAGTGTGATGTCACCATGATGTAGATGTCACACTGGATTTGGGTATTACATTTCATACCTGAATTGAGTATGAGAGGATTAACATTTCACAGTGGTTTAGTGATATCACTATGGAAATGTGGAGTCACAAAGGGATTGTGCTACCATAATGGCTATTAGATCACAATGTGTTCTTACTATATCTTACTATAGTAGGTTTGGGCTGTCACAATTGCCTGGAAATGTCACAATGGCTTGCCGAATCTCAATTGTAATTAAATCATAATAAAGATATGAGTTCACAAAGGGACTGTGTTATCTCCAAAGAACTGTGTTGGCACAAATGTGATGAAGTCCTAACAGATTTGTGAGTTCACAATGTGACACCATGGTCTTGATGTTTATCAATGTGATATCACAATGGTCATGATGTCAGAGTCAATTTCTGATGTGATATGTCATACCTGAATTAGTATGAGTTTGAAAACAGATTCTAAACTTACTAAAGGCCTAAAATATCCTAATGGCAGCCTATCACACAAGTTATGACTAAAAACTCATGCTCTTTGGAGCTTTATTCTTTCTTTGAAATTGTTTCCTCATTGTGAACTAGTAGAAATTGAAATTGGACATATCATTGTAATATTACAAACTCATAGTGACAATAGTGAAATCACAAACTCATTGTGACCTCATCATTACTGTGACATCACAAACCCATTGTGACATCACATTGCTGTTATGCCTTCACAATCACATTGTGACATCACAAAGCTACTGTTAACTCAGCACCATTTAAAGACACATGACCTCTGTGGCATCACAGACCTATTGTTTACCCATATCTTCATAGCGAACTAATGAAAATTGTGATCACACATAGCATTGTATCATCACAAACACTTTGAGCAAAAATTATGACTGTGAAATCACATTGTCATCATGACATCATCATCTCATTGTGACATCACCAAATCCCAATGACACCATAGCATGTTTTTCTTCTGTGCATATTTTATTGTAAGTATAGTGTACAGAGGGATTACAGTTACATGAGCAAGGTAATGTTGTGAATGCCTATTCTTGGATTTCATTCTATTTCAAATGTGCCATGTGGGTTGAGATCAGGAAACCATTGTGAACTCATAACCTTTGTCACATCAAAATCTCTTTGTCCCAGCACATTGCCTTTGTTACATCACTAACCCACTGTGACATCAAATACCTCCTCTATCCTCATTACTTTTGTGACATGCCATTGTACTATCTTAGGCCTTTTGTGAGTTGAAAATCTGCGTTCGACCTCATATTTCAGATATGACATGAGATATCTAAAATCCAATGTAACATCATGATATCACACCGCTGGACATCATAACCATTGTGTCACTTTGTGACATCTCAGACATCTTAGTTCTTCACCTTTTTGACTACCTATACTTTGGTGACATCAGAATCCCTTCCCAAACTCATATACTCATGCTGAGTTAATGACAATTGAGATCCCACATGCCATTGTGACATCACCAACCCCTTGGGACATCTCAAATCTATTGCAACCTCATCAGTATGACGTCACCAATTGTTTCATCAAAACATTATTATAACATGATGTTGAGACATCACATTGTCATTGTGAAATCACTGTTCCATTGGATTTTCACATACTATGACCTCATACTGTGAAGCTTCTTCTATCACCCGGTATCCTCATATTGAATTATGAATAATTGAATTTGGATGTATCATTCTGATATTACAAACTGTGACATCACAAAACCATTGTGACCTCCTCACCACTGTGACATTAAAAACCCAATGGGACATCTCATTTCCATTGTGACATTACAGATCACATTGTGCCATCCCAAACCTATTATGACCTCTTACCACATTTGAAAACACACATGGCCTCTGTGACATCACAGAACTTTTTGTATTCATATCCTCATGGGGAACTAATTACAACTGACATCAGACATACCATTGAAACATAACAAATCCTTTCTGACATCATCATAATTGTGACATCATGTTGCCATTACACCATCAGCTCATTTTGACATGTAAAACTACAATGCCATCATAGCATTGTAACATCACATTGTCATTCTGATGTAATAGGCACGTTGTGTTTGCCTATTATGTTATTTGATTCTACTACTAATGTGGCATGTCATTTGATACCTAAAACCCATTGTGAGTTTGTGACCATTGTGATATCACAATGCCTTATTAGCATCACATTGCCATTGTGATGTCACATTGCCAAATTGATGTCACAAAGTGATTTTGATGTGACAATGGTTATGATATCAAAATGAGTCTCTGATATCACCCCACATGCCACATTTCAAATACAATGAAATCACAGATTAGGCATTCATAATGTGTCTATGTTATCACAATGACATAATGGCAAATGCTATAATGTCATTGTCATTTTGTGATGTCACCATAAGCTAAAAATATCATGACAACAATGTGATGTCACACTAGTTATGACGTCACACAGGGTTTATAATGTTACAATTGTTATGAGGTCACAATGTGTTTCTGATAGCAAGTGATATGCCACATTTGAAATACAATGAAATCACTGGATATACAATCACAATGTGTCTGTGACAGCTTTTTTTTGGGGGGGGAGGCGTCCAGTCATGGGGCCTGAACTCTGGGCATGGGAACTGTTCCTCATCTCTTCAGCTAAAAAAAGCTAGCACTCTACCACTTGAGCCACAGTGCCACTTCTGGCTTTTTTCTTTTTGCTTATGTGGTGCTGAGGAATCGAACCCATGGCCTCATGCATGCAAGGCAAGTGCTCTACCACTGAGCTACCTTCCCAGCCCCAATGACAGCAAAATGGCAATGCGATGTCATAATGCTATGATGTCACTGTAATTTGGTGATGTCACAATGAGCTGATGGTATCATAATGACAGTCTGATGGCACACTTGTGATGATGTCACAAAGGGTTTGTGATGTCACAATGTCATGTCAGATCTTAATTGCCATTAGTTTATAGTGCGGACAAGAGAATGAAGTCACGACATACACAAATGAACTGTGATAACAGAAAGGCCATGATTTTTTGTCAAAAGTGCTAAAGTTCCTAACAGGTTTCGGTTGTGTTAATCGAAGAGCTAAAGTAACTCATTTTAAGATCAAGCCCCCTGAGCTGTGCTGCCCTCAGAGTAGCGTCCTGAGCTGTGCTGCCGTCAGAGTAACCCCAAAGAGAGCTGTGCTGCCAAAGAAAAAAATAACCCTCAGGAAAACCGCAGGTTGCCACCAACCTTGCCTACCCTTAAGGAACAGAACAGTTGCCAAGGTGTTCCATCAGAAAAAGGGAAATACAGTCAAGGTAGTCTTAAACCCCCTGAACTTGTGAACTTGCTTGTGTGGAAAACCCCTAAACTTGCTTGATCAGAAACCCCCTGAACTTGTAAATTTGTTTGATAGTATAAAAGCTGTGCTAATTTTGTGCTCGGGACCTCTTAGCATCACCAGTTACCGAGTGCGCGGAGGACCAAGCTTGAGCTTGCAATAAACCACTCTTTGCTGTTTGCATCGATCGTGGTCTCTGGTGGTCTAAGAGGGGGTATCCGAAAATCGGGTACTTCATTAATGATATAAAAATGGGTTAGTGATGTCAAAACTAGTTTGTAATATCACATCTTATTTCAAATTTCAATTGCTACAAGTTCACAATGATACAAGTTCACAGAAAGTTTGATGTCCCAAATTCCATGAATTTTCTAAGATGTGATGTGGTCACAATAGGTTTGTTAAAGCATGATGGTACAGTAATATCACAATTGCAATATGATGTCAAATTATAATGTCATAAGAGTGTTGTTATGTCACAATTAGTTGCTGATGCCATAATAGTGATGAGTTCAAAATAGTTTTGTGATGTCGCAGATTAGTGATGTGACAATGTCATTCCAGACCTCAATTGTCATTAACTCACAATGAGTATATGAGTTTAGAATGGGATTGTGAGGATTCCAAAGGTATTTGTTGGCACAAATGTGATGAAGTCAGAACAGATTTGTGATGTGACAACAGAACAGATTTGTGATCTGTCAATGTGACAGTGTGATGTCAATCATTGTGATGTCACAATATTCATGATGTCACAGTATATTTCTAATATTTCATGTCAAACCTGAAATAATGAGGTAGAAAAGAGGTTGAGCTCTCAATGGACCTAAGATTACACAGTGGCAACATGTCACAAAAATTATGAGGACTGGACATGTTCGAGTTGTCAAACATGTTATGTGACAAAGGGATTGTGATGTCATAATGGTTATGAAGTCAAAATATGTTTTTGATATGTAACCACATGCAACATTTGAAATATAATGAAATCACATAATAGTCATTCATAATGTATATATGATATCACAATGACAATGTAATGTAATAGTGGTAAGATGTCATTACAAATTTGTGATGTCACAATGAGCTGATGTTGTCATAATGATGATGTGCTTTCACACGATGATTATATTATAAATGCTCTGTGATATTACAATGGCATATCTGATTTCAATTGAAATTTCACAACGAAGATATGGATACACAAAGGGACTGTGATGTCACAAAGGCCATGTGTTTTTTTCAAAAGTGCTAAAGATGTCATAATGGTTTTAGGAGGTCTCAAGGTGATTGTAATGTCACAACAGCAATGTGATATAACAATGGCTTTGTGATGTCACATTGATAGTGAGGTCAGAATGGACAGGACAGGTTTGTGATGTCACAACAGGTTAAAGATATCACAATGGCACTGTGATGTCACAAAGGGAATTTTCATGTCACAGTGGCTTTGAGTTCACAATGGATTTCTGATATCCACCAATATTGCTCCCTTGAAATAGAATGAAATCACAGAATAGGCATTCACAATATGTCTATAATGCCACTATGACATACGATGTCATAATACTATGATATTTAAGTTTAGTGATGTCAAAATGGCATGTCTAATCTTATTGGTCATTAGATTACCATGAGGATCCCAAAGGTTGCTATGTGATGAGTCTTTAAAAAGCCACATTGTGCTGAGTCCATTACACAGGGTTCTTTGTGCTATTTTTTAAAGTGTGCTGTGTGCTATCATCCCAAAGGGTGCTATGTTCTGAGTCCTTGAGAGGTAGGTATCCCCAACAATCACACACACACACACACACACACACACACACACACACACACACACACACACACAAACACGGAGGGTCATCGTGCACCTGCTTGGTGTGTGGGGTGGATGGAGAAGATTCTCCCCCAGCGGTTGGACTGAGGGGAGATTCGATCACCCTGGGCAGCTGCTAGGGTTGGGGTAAGCCCTGAGATGAAGTGAGGCTGCGTCTGCCATGGAGTGGTAGCCTTATGGCAGACTCAGGGCAGCACAAGGCTAAGAGGTGGGGGACATGGCAGAGGGGGGAGGGGCATGACCAAGAGGAGGAGAGAGCCTGGCAGAGGAGGCACATAGCTGCTGCAGCCAGGGGCTGACATGCTTGCGCTGTGGGGGCAGGGTAGCCCTCGAGAGAGGTGGTGGCAGAGAGAGAGAACAGAAAGATGAGCAGCCACATGCACCAGGGGATGTTGCGTCAATGGCTGGCCTCTGCTCCTGTAGGAGCACAGGTGTGGCCCAGGAGCACAGAGCACAAAGCCAGCACAGCAGGTACATCCCTCCCACAGGCCCAGGGAGGCTCAGAGGCCAAGTAGGCCCTGAGTCCAAGGTCCCTGTGCCAGGAGTTCAGCTGGGGCTGGGGCACGCTTAGCCCTGCCACCTGCTTGCCCCTGTCCTGGCCCCTCTCCTGCCCTCTCCGCGACATCCCATTTCAAACATGTCGCTGCTGGCTCGGACCCACAGTGCCTCTCGGAGTCATCCAGCGATGGCGTGCCCCAGCCCAGATTGTGGCCCTGACCACGTCCTGCCCCCCGCCCCCGTCCTCTACTCTGGGCCCGAGCATCTGCCATGATGCTGCCATTGCTGCCCTCTGCACCTAGAACAGCAGCCTACAGCTTGTCCCAGAAGCACACATGAGTGTACATCCTGTGGGCCCACACCTCGTGACTCTCCCAACCCCCCTTCCCCCAAACCCAGACCCACGACTCCTGCCTCCCTTCTTGCATCCCAACCTTGCCTCACCAGCACCAGGTGCCAGCCCTGGCTCTGCCACAAATGTGCTCCAGGAGTGGGAGATGGGGGAGTGGGTGTGGACCCAGGGATCCCACTCCCATCCCCAGTGTCATTGCCCCAGGAAATGGGGAGATGCAGGGTTGGGTAAGAAGGGGGCATCACCAAGCCCCTGGCCTGGAGCAGTGGGAACCACACAGCCCCACATGTTCACCCTTCCTCTCAAAGATGGGAACTTGGTAGCTTTATTCTGAGGTGGGGAGCAACTCCACACCTACCTTCTTGGGTCTTTTCTTTTTTTCTGGGGGTGGGGCGTATTGGATGCAGAAGATAGGGCCCCCTTGCTGTGTGAGTCCTTGTCCTCTGTTCTCAGTCACCCTCTCACCTAAGGAGGGTCCCAGAAAGGCCCACTAGAGAGGTGAGGGCACTGGGGGTCAGATGGAAGGTGAATATCTGGGAGTAACACACTCCCTCTGACACACATACACACGACCTGTCCCCCCCACCACATGTCAACAGTACTCACAGGGTGATCACATTTCCCAGCTCTGCCAGCATCTGCTGGTGCTCCCGGTACATCTGGTCTCCTTGTCCTCCCCAAGAATCCACCCAGTCACCCAGAAGCATCTAGGCTGGAAGTAGGGAGTCTGTCCATGTATGTAGCCTTTAGAACCCCATCTATTTCCTCAACACCACCCCCACCCCGGATCAGACACCACCTGGCTACCCCATGACCCCCTGCTTGTTTTCAGTCCTGGCTCTGAGGAGCCACCTGTCTGGGGATTTTTTCACCCAGTGTCTTGTCTTAGGGTTTTGGTGAATGGGGAGTCAAGGCTGGTTGTTCCAAAGGGGACTTGTCTCACCCTGGAGAAGGGGAGAGGCGGGGTGGTGCTGTGTCATTAGAGTGGTGCTCCCCTTGGGTGAGAGATCTTGGTTCTGACAAGGGAATGGGGAATGGGAACCTGTGCGCTCTAGCTTGTACATTGTCCCAGATGAGGAACCAACAAACTTAGGAGAGGCACTACTCTGATTCTGTGTGTGTGTGTGTGTGTGTGTGTGTGTGTGTGTGTGAGAGAGAGAGAGAGAGAGAGAGACAGAGACAGAGACAGAGACAGAGACAGAGACAGAGAGACAGACAGACAGAGAGAGAGAGAGAGAGAGAGAATCTTTCTCCTTGTACAGCCTGACTGTGCTCAGGTAAGTGATCAGTTGGCAAAATGCGGGTGCTGCATGGAAGAGTCTTCTGTCACCATTCTGAATGTGTTTGTGTGTGTGTGTGTGTGTGTGTGTGTGTGTGTTGAGAGAGCACGATGAGAACAATGAAATTTAAGTCACCATGTCTAAAAACAGCAAAAGCATTTTATTTCTCTCTCTCTCTCTGTATATTTGTTGTTGTTGTTTTTTCATCAATAACAAGTATGAGCCCAGTCACAACTTTTGTTTTCTCCTTCACAGTTTCAGGGCTCCTTTATGGAAGATTTCAGTAGCCCATGGTTGTCATCCTAGGTACTCAGGAGCTGAGATCTGAGGATCACCCTTCAAAGGCAGCCTGGGCAGGAAAGATCCTGAGACTCTTATCTCCAAAAAACTACCAGAAAACCAGAAGTGGTGCTGTGGCTCAAGTAGTAGAGTGCTCACCTTGAGCTGAAGAGCTCAGGTACAGCACCCAGGCCTAGAGTTCAAGCCCCACAACTGAAAAGTAAAACATGTTTGCCTGCAGAGATGTGGAGGTGTGTGTGGGTGCTGTGTTTGAGAGACCAGGTGCTAGCCTCACTGTACAGACATTTCTAAGAACTCCCCAAGTTTGCCCCCATTTGAATCCACAGTAGGATGGGTGGTACCTTACCAAGAACTCAAGAGGATGAGGTCTGTGTCAGGCAGGGAGTGGGCAAATGGGTACTGGGGAGGGGTTGTTGTGTCTGCATTCTCTCAATTGAAGGATGGATTTGGATGCTGGGTGTCAAAGTCTGAAGTCAAGGGTTGCAAGAAGTTTGTGGCCTAACGAATTGGTTTTCCTCTGGGTATTTGAAGGTGGCTGAAGCCAGCTGCTGCTGGTGGCTCACAACTGTCATCCTAGCTACTCAGAAGGTTGAGATGTGAAGACCATGGTTCCAAGACAGCTTGGGCAGAAAAGTCTGTGATACTTGATATCCAATGAACCACCAGAAAACAGGAAGTGGCTCTGTGGCTCAAGTGGGAGAGTGCTCATCTTCAGCTGAAGAGCTGAGGGACAGTGCACTGGCCCAGAGTTCAAATCCCATAACCAACAATAAACAAGGAGGTGGCCTTAGTTTTTCCACATAGCAGTGTGTATGGTAGGAAATTCCATGCTGGGTTATGAGATACTTCAGATATGTGAGAGGCTCAATGTTGTGTCTACAGTTGGTCTGAGTATGATAGTGCCATCTTCTCACGAATCGGATGGGATCCTAATGGAGAGAATTCATAGTTCTCAGGAACTGCTGAGGCCTTGGAATGTCTGTGTGTGTATGTGTGTGTGTGTGTGTGTGTGTGTGTAACTTTTCCTCGTCTTTCTCTGTCCACTTCCTGGGTGCCTGTCTGTATCTTTCTGACCTCAGATGGTGCCCCTCCTCCACACCAACCTTGCCTTTAGTTCCCTATCAGGGTCTACAATGACTCCTAAATTGCCAGAGGCCTATGTCCAGATTTTCTCTGGGGCACAGTTCTGACTGTCCTAATATTTGGCTGACTCCAAGGAATTCTGAGACAGCAGTGCCAGCTGGCAGAGGATCTCCCCTGCCTCTGAGGGAAGGCCTCAGTCATGTGATGTCCTGTCCTTTACCTCAGCTGCACCTCTGACTGCACATCCCTTTCCGCAGGCTTGCAGTGGAGTGGGGAATAGGGGTTGCTGGTGGCTCTGGGCAACTTGAGCTTGACAGCTGACTGAAGACCACCCAAGCAAGGAGGATCCAGGACTACATGGGAGGTGAGGACAATGTGGCTTGAAAGTATTGATCATTGTCTAGGAAATGTAAACGTACTTTATCATAGGAAGGTCTATCTTCTGGCCCCAGCTGGGCCTCTCATGTCCTTCTAGACAATTCTGGATGCCCAGAATACAGAGGCACAGACTTTAGATTCCAGGACCAGGGAACTGGGAGATAAGAGACTGGTATGGCCAATACCTCAATGTTCTGGGACATTAGTCTTGACCTGGCTATACCCCCCCCCTTTTGTAGTTCATCTTTTAACCCAGTGTTGGCCACACACCGGCCACTTGTGGGAGTACTGTGGAAGTGGCAAGAGGGGAAGTGAGATTTATGATGACCAAAATCTGGATTTATGGCCTGTGGGAGTGGCAAAGGGTGTCTTTAAAAAAAAATCTTAGATCTGGAACTCAGGGCCTAGGCACTGTCTCTGACCTTGCTTTGCTCAAAGATAACTGTCTACCATTTGAACCACAACTCACCTTTCTACTTTTTTACTAGTTTAGTTGAGATAAGAGTTTCATGTCTTTCTTGCCTGGGCTAGCTTCAAGCTGCCATTCCTAAGATCTCAGCTTCTTGAGTAGCTAGGATTGCTGGTATGAGCCACTGGCACCTGCTAAGGATGTTAGTGTGTGTGTGTGTGTGTGTGTGTGTGTGTGTGTTTACTGGGACTTGAACTCAAAGCATAGACATAGATGCTATCCTTTAGCTTGTTTGCACAAAGTTGGTGCTGTACTACTTGAACTACAGTAGTTCTGCTTCCCAGTTCTTTGATGATTCATTGGAGATAAGAGTCTGCCCTGGCTAGCTTTGAATCTTGATTAATTCTCAGGTCTCAGCCTTGGGTAGCTAGGATGACAGGAATGAGTCAAATGTGCCCAGCTAATAATGGACTTTCTCCACAGTGGACTGGGAGCTCCTGAAAGGTTTTATTTATTTTTTCTGTGCCAGTACCGGGGCTTGATATCAGGGTCTGGGCTCTGGTCTCTTAACATTTTCCCTCAAGCTGGCACTCTACCACTTGAGCCACAGTTCCATTTCTGGCTTTTCGTAGCTCATTGGCAAGAAGAGTCTCATTAACTTTCCCCCCCTGAGCTGGCTTTGACCCACGATCTCTGATCTGAGTCTCCAGAGTAGCTAGGATTTACAGGGGTTGAGCCACTGGTGGCATTGGGTTAGAAGATTTTCGTAAGCAAGAGTTCTTCCCTGCATTTGCCCTGACTTCTCAATGCAAATGAACCCTGGGGGTCAGGAGCTGTGAAAAATAGGCTTCCAGCCACAGGAAATGGCTGTGGTTCATGGTAAAAAGCCAAGCTAATCTTCCCCCTGAGCCCCATACTGGGATCCCAAGCTCTGCCCTACCTGTGACTCAAGTACAAACCTTGACCCAGCCTTGAAGGATCTGCCATACTTTTCTGAAGCCACTGAGCTTTCATTCCACTCATACCACCTGATCTACACACCTCAGGACCTTTGCCCATGCTGTACCTTATGCCTGAGGCTCTCTGTCCTTTATCCACATCTCAGAACTCCTGTAGAGTTTTGGCACTGGTTATATCACCTCCTGGAGCAAGTCTTTCCTTCTCTTCTCCCTCTTTATTTATATTGAGTTGCTAGAGATGGAACTTGTGCAGGCTGACTGGCAAATGCTCTATATTGGTGTGTGTGTGTGTGTGTGTGTGTGTGTGTGTGTGTGTGTGTGTGTGTGTGTGTGTGTGTGCCAGTTCTGGGGTCTGAATTCAAGGCCTGGACGGTATCCTGAATTTTTAGGCTCAATGGCAGCATTCTACTACTTGATCCACAGCTCTGGCCTTCTGGGTGCTTAATTGGAGAAAAGCGTCTAATATAGACTTTCCTGCCTGCACTGGCTTCCAATTATGATCCTCAGGTCTCAGCCTCTTGAGTAGCTAAGATTACAAGGATGAGCCACCAGTACCTGCCCTCTACCTCTTACTTATAAACTCGGCTCTCTTGAGTCCCAGAAGAGTATGTCTCACCAAGATCACTTTTTTTTTTTGCCAGTGTTGGGGCTTGAACTCAGAGTGTGGGCATGTTCTTGAGCTGCTTTTGCTAAAGGCTACATTGTATCACTTAAGACACAGTGCCACTTTTGGCTTTTTCTGTTTATGTGGTAATGAGGAATCAAGCCCAGGGCGTCCTGCTTGCTAGGTAAGCACTCTAACACTAAGCCACATTCGCAGCTAAGGCTTACTTCTAACAGGAGCTATGAGGGTGGGATTTATTTGCGTACCCTTTTCAACAAAGAAATCATTGGCCATTTCATATCTTTGCCAGGATTTGGGACCAGCCTGAGACTTGGCAATGAAAAATGTTGAATGAGTGATAGCCACGAGGCCCCAGAGATCTAGGCTTACATCCTACAGAGGGATAGGGAATATGGAGCCAGAACCTTTCATAACTCCTACATCCTAGGAACTGTGGTCTCTCTTGAGGCAGTGGCTGACTGCTAGATATCCCAATGGGACATCTCAGCCAGAACATAATGCACCCATTGCATACACCAACCCAGGGAAGCCTTCGGGGCTTTATTTACTAAATGGCAGAGAAGGATGTTTTATTTAAGCTGCCAGCTCAGACTTAGTATTCTGTGAGTGCTTGTCCAAGCTTGCCCAGTTTGGGGGCTGGGCATGGGCCACATGATGAATGCTCACCATCCATACATCTTCCATCCATACACAGAAACATGGAGTTACTGCCTTCTTTTTTATCTTTGGCAGGTCCAACGTTGAAATATGAGCCCTATCCCTGATCTCCTTTTGCTCAATGGCAGGTCTCTGCCCTTGAGCCACAGCCTTAACCCATGGAGATATTTTCCTGTGATCTCTTAGAAATAAGATTGTCGAGGACTTTCCTGCCCTGGCTGAATTCAAATTGGCATTCTCTACATCTCAGCCTCCTGAGGAGCTAGGATTACAGACAGGAGCCACTGACACCTGGCTTTATTTTGTTCTTCATGTTCTTTTTTAAATCGTGACAATCTGAAATCTTCACAGTGTCATTCCAATGGTTTGCATTCGAAGTAAACTACCCAAGCCTGGAGTTCGAATGCCAGGACTGTCACCCACAAATGGAAGGAGATCCTGAA
Organism: Dipodomys spectabilis; assembly: GCF_019054845.1. NCBI lineage: Eukaryota > Metazoa > Chordata > Mammalia > Rodentia > Heteromyidae > Dipodomys > Dipodomys spectabilis. Next base: position 804,445 of record NW_024870923.1, read on the forward strand.
AACTCATTCCTATTTATGTGAATACTGATGGAATGTTATAAAAGTAATCATTAAATTTTCAGTTAATTCATGATTGTATTTTAGAATGCCACACAAAAATTATAGGATTTATATCTTCCATTCTAGCACCATGGTATGATTCCCTAATGGAAGGATATTGACTAATTTTTAATTAATGTTTTTTATAAGTGTTTAGCCATGATACTTCATTAAATGGAGACATAACTTAATAACTAATAATTGGTAAGTATATATATAATTTAATGATATCCTCCCATTCTCTCTCTAAGTATATATATATATATATATATATATATATATATATATACAGCAATCTACACATCTAACAATATATATATATATATTGGGCACTACTGTGGCTTCATCACAAGTCCTCATAATTTCCTGGCAGCTCAATTTGCCAGAGGCTGGTGTGCTAAGACTGTGACCCCATTTACGGATTGGGCATTCTAGGCTGTGAGTTGAAATCTCAGCATGGTCAAAAATTATTGATGTAGTAAGAGACCACTTTTGACACATTTTTTTTCCTGAAAAAAACTCCTGGGTCTCAGTATGATGTATAATCCATATCAAATATATCCTGCTTGACAGGATGTAATAAATGAAATATTATATGTGTAATAATACTGAATAAAAAGGGTAATAAACATCATACTCACTAAACCCAGGTATGTAAATAGATATCATATATGAATATTATTTTTTCCAGTGCTGGGGATTTAATTCAGGCCCTGGGAACTGGTCTGAATTTCTTGTCTTCAAGGACAGTGAGCATCCCCTTCACCCACAGTGCCACAGAGTTACCCAGACTCTGAGTTCAAATCACAGGCCTGCCAGAAAAATGGTGCAAATTCCAAGCCAAAGCCTTTTTTATTTTGGCCAAGCACGGGGCTTGAAGTTAGGTCTCGGCATCTGTACCACAGCTGACCCTGGGATACTAGGACCCAAGTTCAAATCTCAGGGTTGACAAAAAATAAAAATAAAAAGGAGAAGGATAAAACAGAGATGTTCAAGAAGGTGGTTTTACATTTTTTTCTCTTTGCATTGTGACCATCCTTGGTCTAAATGACGAGGCCCAGAAAATGTACATGACCTTGCATGCTGATGTTTGGCTGACTATTAGGGAAACCATAGCTGAAACCTCAATTTAGGCCTGGAGGTTGAATCTGAGACTGTCACTAATGATTGGCAGGAGATTCTAAGAAATGCATTCCAATATACATACATACAAATGGAATGTTATAAATGTAACAATTAAAATAGTAGTTAGTGTATAAGTATACTATATAATTATACACAACAATTATACTACTTTGACTAATTTTCAATTAATACTTTATTATGTATTCAACAATGAAACTTAAAAATGGAGGGAATAATTTAATTGTCAGTAATTGGTAGTAATATAATATATGTAATTTCATAATATACAGACATCTTTCCCTTGTTTTATACATACATATGTATATATATGCCAATCTACACATTTATCTGTTTATACACTTTTCTCTCCTGGCGCTCACTGGTATAGTGATGGCTAGTACATACAAAGCCCTGGATCTGATTCCTTACTTCCGGAATTTGTGCTGTCACTGAAGCACTTGAGCACTAGCTTTAAGCATAAATACTTAGGGACTGTATCTAGACCCTTACTCAAGACCCAGAACGGACACCAAAAAAGATTGAATATTGTGACTGCAACTCTATAAGGATAGGACTTCAAATACCTCATCACAGAGCAAGCCGGGAGTCTGGTGCAGACAGCTGCCATCTAACTTGACTTAGCCAGAGGTATACCACTGCAACCCAGCTCCACAGAACCAGATGCTGCTGGCTTGCTCACCTTTGTCATCAAAGGTACTCAGGGGCTGAGATCTGACACTGGTGGGTTTAAAATCCAGCCCTGGCAAGATGGCTGTAAACTCTGAATTGTGGCTCAAAGTGGTGGAGCTCTAAACTTGAGCAAAAGATCTTAGGACAGTACCCCCAACATTTTAGTGCAATCTCATGGCTGACTCTCCCCCCCCCCAAAAAAAACCACCTCTGAATCATTAGATGTGAACTTTGTGCAGTTTGTGATATGTTTCTGAAAGAATGGTGATACTGATGAAAGCACCCTAATACTAATGACAGCTTGTGGGATACAGCTATTTGATGAGTCCTTCCTGGGGTGGTGGGTCCCTCCTTGAGTTCTGTGTGCTGATTCCTGCACAGGATGCTGTGTGCTGAGGCCTTCACAGGATGCAGTGTGCTGAGTGCTGCAGTGGGTGCTGGGTGCTAAGCCTTTCATAGGATGCTGTGTGCTGAGCCCTGTAAAGAGTGTTATGTGGAGCCGGGAGTTGGTGGCTCAAGCCAGTAATCCTAGCTACTCAGGGTCTGAGATCTGAGGATCGTGGTTCAAAGCCAGCCCAGGCAGGAAAGGCCATGAAACACTTATCTCAATAAAATACCATAAAACCGGAAGTGGCACTGTAGCTCAAGTGGTAGAGCTCTAGCCTTTAGCTGAAGACCTGAGGGACAGAGCTCAGGCCCAGAGTTCAAGCCCTATGACCAACAAAAAAAAAAAGATTGTTGTGTGTTTTGTCCTTCAAAGGGTGCATTCTGAGTTCCGGGAAGATGGCGGAGGAGAAGCTGGAATCTGAACAAGCTCTTGCATAGAAAACAGTTTCAGAGTTCCAGTGAACAGTCCCAAGCCAGAGAATCACACCAAGTGTGCCATCACAGGACAGAGAGTTAGTCAAGAGAGGGGAAGCCAAGCAGACACACCTGAGCAGCTGCCGCTGCGGCGGCAGGGTCGCAGCGGCGACCACCGCCGCGGAGGCATACCTGAGACGCAGTCCGGGACGAAGGAGCCAGACGCAGCAGACGAGCGGATTCTACTCAACACCAGCAAGAACCGACAAGGAGTGGACAACTTCATCCTGCACTTTGCAGACCAGAGACGACCCGGGATCCAAGACTCCGCGTGAGTAGAAGCCCCACTTCCTCACTCCTTCTCTGGGAGCAGAGGAGGGAAGGCAACCCCTCCCCCCCCCAGCACCGGTGATCTCCATCTTGGATACCGACAAAGCTCGGAGGAGCGGCTAGCTCCAGCTCAGGCCTTGGAATAAAACTAGTCATTTAGCAGGTCACAAGAACTTAACGGAGAAGTGACCTCACAGACTCAGTTCCATCCAGGGAAAAGTCACCCAGCTCAGGCGCCAGCCATTGGAGTGGCTCTCCTCACTGGGTAACCAGAGCCAGAGGCTCCCCCTCCCTCTAGCAGCCACCACAATCAATTGAAAAACAGAAACCCTGAGAATGGCTCCAGGCTGGGTGCTGTGAGTTTATTTTTCACAAAATAGCCCCAGGGAAAAGCTACTGTTCATTGAAAGGCCTCAACTCTACCCAGAACCTAGCCTCATCACTGTATCCCCCTCTTTTGTGATTCTCAAAGCAGATCACCCTCCCAGTAAACTAACCTGGGAGGGGGATCTCAAAATCTTGGGTAAAGCAGAGCATTTTTCTGCCTGTTCCAACAAACTGACTTAAGAAACCAATCAAGCCACAGGACCTCAAGCTGACCAGAGACTCCAACCAGACTCTGGTTACAGACAAAAGGGAGATACAGGACTCTTCCCACCCCTCCCAAAAAAAAAAAAAAATCAAAGAACTTTTTTTTTCTTCTTCTTCTTTTCTGTTTTTCTTTTTCTTGTTTTGTTTTTTTTTCGTTTTTTGTTACCTTATATATATATAAAAAATTTTTTTTGCTTTTCTAAAACTTTTATTAATCTTTAATTTTTGCCTCTTCTGAAAAAATAATTGTTTTCCATTAACTTTTTTTTTTCTCCTCTTATAATTTTTATTTTAGGAATACGTGAATGTGTGTTTTCTTTTCTTGTCTTCTTTCTCTTTTTCTTTCATTCTTAATTATCTTTTTGTTTTTTTTTCTAGCTCTACTGAGCTTCTGATCTTTTCTTCTCACTTTCCTATCCTTTCCATCTTTTCCTCTTTGTTCATCTTTATGTGACTTAACTCTTGTCCTGCACATCCTCCGATAAACCCGTAGTTAACCAGTAGACCCTATCCCCCATTGTGTACACACTTAATCCACAAACTTATTACTCAATTCAAAACCTCTGAGACTTAAATTCATTAATAGCAGTACTAATTCTTTATACCTATATAATATTTTAAGCATTTTTTTAAAGTTTTTCTCATCTCCTCTATGTCCCTCCCTTTCTCTCAACATATTCATATTCCTCTATAAATAGATGGTCTTTTAATCTCTAAAATAACATTAGTTTTTACGTTTCTATTTTTTTTCTGGTCTCTTTTCATTCCCCTTTCCCTTTCTTCTTTTTCTCTCTCTCTCTCTACTTACATCCTACCCAACCTATTTCCTGCATTGTGATTAGGACATAGTTAACTCTCCCTGTGCCTCCCTACACCAATCTATTCCTATTTTTTACCCACATCTCTCCCTAACCCTAATAATTTCTGGTTTTCCAAATTCTTCTCTGCGGTTCGAAGTCCTTTAACATATAGTTGTTTGATGTCCAATAGATGTATCTGTTGAACTAGATTGTATCTGTAGACTATTGACTGTACAAATGCAAACTTTGGTTGATGGTTGCCTTAAGATAGTGTTCTAGCACAAAACTGGTGCTATCTTCATCTCAAATGGGCAGAGTAAGCCGGAAAAACACAAGAAAAATGGCAAATTCGGGTATCTCAATTCCCAATCCTGATAATCAGGGGTTAGAACAGATAATGAATAATCCAGAGGAGAGTTCCCAAACAGCTCTACAAACACTGCTGGCAAACATGATAAATGAAAAGTTTGACAACGTACAAAGGACTCTGTATGAGCGTGATAGGGAGAGAGAGGAGGCATCCCAGAAGTTTATACAGGAATATCATAAGCGTGAGGAAGCTACTCAAAAACTGATACAGGATTTGCGTGAACAACTTGAGAATACTCAAAGAGAAAGGGAGGAATGGCGTGAGCAGGCAGAGACACTCAAAGATATCTGCAGGAATCCCACGAACGGGAGGAAGCTAATCAAAGAGTAATACAGGAATTGAGAGAGCAGGTAGAGAACACACAAAGATCACTAAAGGCATTCATGGAATCCATTAACAAAGAGCTGAAGGAAGTCAGGGAGACCACAAAGGGAATGCTGAATGGAACCCAACAGAAGGAATGGGAGCCCAAAGAAACCATAACCAATCAACTAAGTGATTTGAGGACAAACACTGAACACCAAATTAAGGAAGTAAAGAAATTCATACAAGACCTAAAACAGAGCTTCAACAAAGAACTTGAAGCCATCAAAGCTGACCAACTAGAAGGAAAAGAGATAAAAAACAAAGTAGAGAGTCTTGACAGCAGGTTAGACCATGCAGAAGATCGAATCTCAGGGATTGAAGACAGCCTAGATATTATAGAGAAAGAACATACAACCATCCAAGACAAGTCCAAGAAATATGATAGATCTATCCAACACCTGGAAGACACCATTAGAAGGCCTAATCTAAGGATAATGGGTGTAGAGAAGCACCTAGAAACAGAAGTTAATGGTCTAGGAAATCTGTTTAACAGGATCCTAGCAGAGAACTTCCCAAACATGCAAAAAGATAGGCCTGTCCAGATACAAGAAGCCTTTAGAACCCCAAATAGACCAGACCAGAATAGGACATCCCACTGTCACATTATAATCCACACAGGATCAACTCAGAACAAGGAAAAGATCCTTAAAGCTGTCAGAGAGAAAAGGGTAAACACTTATAAAGGGAAACCAATTAGAATCACCTCAGATTTCTCAGCAGAGACAATCAAAGCAAGAAGAGCCTGGAATGATGTATGCCATGCCCTAAAAACAAACAACTATCAACCAAGAATACTGTACCCAGCTAAACTCTCCTTCATAACTGAAGGCCAAATAAAAACCTTCCATAGCAAAGAAAAATTGAAACAATACATCTCCACCAAACCAGCCCTACAAAAGATTCTTAAAGATGTCCTACACATAGAAAACCAACAAGGCCGCAATAAAGGCCAAGAAACTGCACCCAAACTGAGAATCCAAGAACCATAGGAAGAACCCAGTTTTCGCAGCCCCCAAGAAGGTAGATAACATGGCAGGAACTCCCAAATACCTCTCAGTCCTATCTCTTAATGTTAACGGACTGAACTCTCCAATTAAGCGACATAGAATGTCTAGTTGGATTAAAAAACAAGACCCTTCTATCTGCTGCCTGCAGGAGTCACATCTTGCCCGTAAAAACAAGCACATTTTCAATGTTAAAGGCTGGAACAAAATCTACCAAGCAAACGGACCGCATAAACAGGCGGGAGTTGCAATCCTAATATCAGATAAAATAGACTTCAAATTAAAATTCGTGAAAAGAGATAAAGAAGGTCGCTACATACTAATTAAAGGATCTCTCCTTCAGGAGGATATTAAAATTCTAAATATCTATTCACCAAACAATAGAGCACTCAAATTTATCAAAGAAACACTACTTTCCCTCAAATCCCATATAGATCCAAAGACATTAATCGTTGGGGATTTTAACACACCACTCTCCCCACTAGATAGATCAACTCGGCAAAAACTCAACAGAGAAACCGCAGATCTAAACAGCTGCATAGATCAACTAGACTTAACAGACATTTACCGAGCATTTCACCCAGCAGCATCAGAATACACGTTTTTCTCAGCAGCACATGAAAAGTTTTCTAAAATAGACCACATTTTAGGCCACAAAGCAAACTTGTCTAAATTCAGAAACATTGAAGTTATACCTTGCATTCTCTCTGACCACAAGCGAATAAAGTTAGAACTCAACACCAAAAGCCACCAAAGAAAGTCCGGTATCACATGGAGGCTGAACAACACACTGCTGAATCATGAGTGGGTCATGGAAGAGATTAGAAAGGAAATTCAAATGTTCATGCTATTCAACAAAAATGAACACACAAAATACCAGCTCCTCTGGGACACAGCAAAGGCAGTACTCAGAGGCAAGTTTATAGCTCTGAGCTCCTACATCAACAAATTGGAGAGATCTGAAACTAACAATTTAATGACACATCTAAACCTCCTTGAAAGAGAGCAGCAAGATATACCCCAATCCAGTAGATGGAAAGAAATAATCAAAATTAAATCAGAATTAAATGAATTAGAATCCAAAAAAACTATAGAAAGAATCAACAAATCAAAGAGTTGGTTCTTCGAAAAACTTAACAAAATTGACAGACCCTTAGCAAATCTTATCAGAAAAAGAAGAGAACACACCCAAATTAATAAACTCAGAGATGAGAATGGAAACATCACCACGGAAGCAAGCAAGATTCAGAACATTATAAGGGAATACTTCTCAAAACTTTATGCTAATAAGTTTGAGAACTTGACAGAAATGGACCTCTTCCTAGCAAATATTGACATGCCAAAACTAAACCAAGATGAGGTAAACTATCTTAACAGGCCCATATCAAGCATTGAAATAGAAACAGCAATAAGAGACCTCCCAGCTAAGAAAAGTCCAGGACCAGATGGTTTTACAGCGGAATTTTACAAGGCCTTCAAAGCAGAGCTCACACCAATTCTCCTCCAACTCTTCAATGAAATTGAGAGAAAGCTCACTACCGAACACATTCTATGAAGCCATCATAACCCTCATCCCAAAACCAGGCAGGGTCTCATCAAAGAAAGAGAACTATAGACCCATTTCTTTGATGAACATTGATGCAAAACTTCTCAACAAAATTTTGGCCAACCGACTTCAACAATTCATCCAAAAAATCATACACCACGATCAAACAGGATTCATTTCAGGGATGCAAAGCTGGTTCAATATACGCAAATCAATTAATATTATTCATCACATCAACAGGAGCAAGAATAAGAACCACATGGTTATCTCAATAGACGCAGAAAAAGCATTCGACAAGATCCAACACCCCTTTATGATGAAGGTTTTGGAAAAATTAGGAATCTACGGAACATTCCTCAATACAATAAAGGCTGTATATGACAAACCTACAGCCAGCATTATACTCAATAGTGAAAAACTAAAGCCATTTCCTCTTAACTCAGGAACAAGACAAGGATGCCCACTCTCTCCACTTCTCTTCAATCCAGTATTAGAATGCCTAGCTACAGCAATAAGACAAGATGCAGACATAAAGGAGATCCAAATAGGGAAAGAAGAAATAAAACTCTCCCTCTTTGCAGATGACATGATCTTGTATTTAAAGAATCCCATAGACTCCACTCCCAAATTACTCAAGCTGATTCAAAACTTTGGCAAAGTAGCAGGTTATAAAATTAACCCCCAAAAATCAATGGCTTTTCTGTATGCCAACAATGAGAAAAGTGTGGCTGAAATTAGGAAAGAAACTCCATTTGTAATAGCCCCACAAAAAATAAAATACCTAGGAATTAACTTAACTAAAGAAGTGAAGGACCTCTATGATGAAAACTTTAAAATCTTGAAAAAGGAAATCAACACTGAACTTAAAAAATGGCAAAACCTCCCATGCTCCTGGATTGGAAAGATTAACATCGTGAAAATGGCAATACTTCCCAAGGCTATCTACAAATTCAACGCAATACCTATCAAAATTCCACCCTCATTCTTCAAGGAAATAGAAGAGGCATTCCAAAAATTCATATGGAACAATAAAAGACCCCGAATAGCAAAAACGCTCCTCAACGGAAAGAACACTGCTGGAGGAATATCAATACCAAATTTCAAACTCTACTATAAAGCCATAGTAATCAAAACAGCTTGGTATTGGCATAAGAACAGACCTCAGGACCAATGGAATAGAATTGAAAACCCAGAAATGAACCTACAGACCTATAGCCATCTAATCTTCGATAAGGGGGCTAAAACAATAGAATGGAAGACAGACATCCTCTTCAGTAAGTGGTGCTGGCAAAACTGGCTAACTACATGTAGAAAACTAAAGCTAGATCCTTATATATCACCCTGCACCAGAATCAACTCCAAATGGATCAAAGACCTTGAACTCAAAGCAGACACTCTGAAAACGTTACAGGATGGAATAGGAGAAACCCTGGGTCTCCTTGGCTCAGGCCGAAATTTTCTGAATAGAGACCCGGAAACACAACAAATCAAAGAAAGGCTGGACAAATGGGATTGTATAAGGTTGTAGAGCTTCTGCAGGGCAAATGACATAGCTAGCAAGATCAATAGAAAGCCCACGGACTGGGAGAAGATCTTTACTAGCCATACAACGGACAAGGGTCTCATATCTAAAATATACTTGGAACTCAAAAAATTAAACCACCCAACAACAAATCCTCAAAGAAACAACTGCCCAATAAGTAAGTGGGCGAAAGACTTAAAGAGAAGCTTCTCTGAAGAAGAAAGAAGGATGGCCAATAGACACATGAAGAAATGTTCAACATCCCTAGCCATAAAAGAAATGCAAATCAAAACAACATTGAGATATCACCTCACTCCAGGTAGAACAGCAAAAATCAAGAACTCTCACCACAACAGATGCTGGAGGGGATGTGGACAGAAAGGAACCTTACTTCATTGTTGGTGGGAATGTAAACTTGTTCAACCACTTTGGAAAGCAGTATGGAGGTTCCTCAAAAGACTCCACATAGAGCTCCCCAATGACCCAGCAATCCCACTTTTGGCCATTTACCCAAATGATCACAAACAAGGCCACACTAAAGCTACCAGCACAACTATGTTTATTGCAGCATTATTTACCATAGCTAAGACATGGAACCAACCCAGATGCCCCTCAGTAGATGAATGGATCAAGAAGATGTGGTATATATACACAATGGAATTCTATGCCTCCATCAGAAAGAATGACATTTCCCCATTTGTTAGGAAATGGAAAGGCTTGGAAAAAATTATATTAAGTGAAGTAAGCCAGGCCCAAAGAAACATAGGTCCCATGGTTTCCCTTATTTGTAATATCTAGTATAGGTATGAGTCAAGCGGAAAAAGTCAGATAATGTGATGTTAGGAAAACGAAACCTCAAATATGTATTTTAATGTTTTTGTTTCTTTCATGCATGTGTTTCTAACGCATTTATAAGATTATTTCTTTGTTGCTTTGTATGTCCCTCCCCCACAGTGTAACCCCCGCTTTCACTATATTTGATGTCAGTATAACATGTGGAGGAGATGGGGACAAACAAGTCGTTTAAGGATTCAGGTGGACCTGTTGCAACAATGAGAAGTACAAAATGTCATGTCAAAACCAGCTTTACAATGTCGGTGGGGGGGGGGGAGGTATGATTGGGTGGGAGGGAGGGGGGAGGCTGGGAAGGGAGGTGAAGGGTAAACAAAGGAGGAGGCTGCAATGCTTGGTAAGAAATGTATGCATTATCCTGCCCATGTAATTGTAACCCCTCTGTACAGTATGTTCTCAAATAAAATAAAATAAAATTAAAAAAAAAAAGAATGAAATTGCAACACACAATTCAAAAATCAGAAATTCAGCTATGCATTTTCAAGTTTGAAAACTAATAGACATTTTAATGATGGCAAAATTTATTGAGAGTGTCAACAGACTGTGGACAGTTACCGTGGACAACTGTGGCAGAATCCCTGCTGGCGCCTTCGACTTGTCTTTGCTGGCCGGTTTGTCCTGCATGAAAAATATGAGGTTGGGGGAGAGATGTTTACTCTTTTTGGAGCAAAAAACTGACTTATTTGACACAATTTTACAGTGCCTACCATAAAATAAAGCATACATTAGACATCAAAAAAAAAAAAAAGGGTGCATTCTTTCATCTTTTCCTTGTAAGAGCTCCACAACTGAGATGATTATGCAGACAAGAATATTGAGGCTCCGATATATCTCCATGGCAGGGACAAAATTATGTATTAGTGAAGACTAGTGGGCTGTCTATGGCAGACAATTGTTTTGTTCTGTTTTATCTCAGTCATGAACCTTGAACTCAGGGCATAGGCACTGACCCTTACCTCTTGGGCGCATGGCTACCACTCCACCATGTGGAGCCAAGGACCCCCTTGCAGCAGAGTGCCACGGCCTAGGGTTCTATAGTTGAGGTATGTCATCCTGCCTTCTCAGGAAGCTGAGGTCTGAGTATCTGGGTTCCAAACTATCCAAGACACAAAAGTTCCCATGAGCCTATTATCCCCAATTCATCACTAAGAAACCTGAAGTGGAAGCTGGGTGCTTGTGGCTCATGCCTGTCATCTTAGCTACTCATGAGGAGGAGATCTGATGATCATGGTTCAAAGCTAGCCTGGACAGGAAAGTCCTTGAGACACTTAGCTCCAATTAAACACCAGAAAATGGGAGTGGCTCTGTGGCTCAAGTGGTATAGCACAAGATTTGAGTTCAATTCCTCAGGGACAGCAACCAGGCCAAGATTTCAACTCCTACAACCGACAACAAAAAAGACAGAAACAAACTAAAAACCTGAAGTACAGGGCATGGAATGTGCATTAGGGGTAGAGTGCTTTGCATCTGTGAAACCCTGGGCTTCATTTATCAAGACCATACCACTAGGAAAAAAACCTGAAGTGGCTCTGTGGTTCAAGGTGGAGAGGGCAATCCTTGTACATGAGACACTAGGTACAGTGATCATGTCCTGAGTATAAGTTCTAGGACTAGTGAATGCACTCTCTCTCTCTCTCTCTCTCTCTCTCACACACACACACACACACACTCACACACACAGAAAGCAATAGTGAAGTTGGACACAAAATGGTAAAGCAATAGAATTCTCTGAGCTCATGATCAGCACCCAGGCCCTGTGTTCAACCACCAAATCTAGCCACCCAGGGCCCAACTGGGAGAGGTCAAAGGTTTCGAAACCTGATGAGCTTCACCAGAATTAGATGACAGGAAGGTTTGTGATATCTGACATGTGCTTCGATTTCCCAAGCTTCTGGAAACATCAAAGAGGCATCATAGGCCCATCATCAGCCTCAATGAAACATTTCTTTAAGTTCAGTGCCCTAGTTGTCTGCCAGAAGGACTCCTGAATTATATTGAGCACTGTATCTGAACACCAGAATATAGTCTCACAAAGGCAGTATAAGTGCACAGAACTTGGCCTGCCATGGGAGGTGGCACAAATGAATGCTTCCTGTCAAATCAGAGCACTGGGAAGAGAGATAGCTTGGGGTGCAAAGCGGCCTTTTTCTCCTGGCCTTCAGAGCCCACTCACGCTCCTCCTCACTAATTGGCCCAGATAGAGTTGCCTGTTACACAGCTGTACAGGAGTGAGGCCTTTTGTCTGCCTGTCCAGACAATGAGAGAGACTTCTGGCCTGGGATGCAGAGAAACCCTTAGGCTAGACTGAGAGCAGTGAGGGGAACCCTGGAACATGCAATATCATGAAAACAGTCTCTGTGTTATGAACTCATTGAAGTGAATACAAATTTCATAGGTTGATGCCATTCATCATATCTACTCTGGAGCTTCTCCTATAAGAATACATCCAAACAAAATGAAAACAGCACCGAAAAATGCCACAAACCGCGGACAGTCAGCAGTTTCTGTTTTCCTTCCTTGCATGGTGACCATCCTGGGTCTGAATTACATAGCTGCAACCTGTAGGTCACCTGGCATTGCTGAAGGCTGGCGGGCTGTCAGTAAAGCCATAGGCCAACCTGACACTAGGCCCTGAGTTCGAATCATGGTCATGCCATGTAAAAAGGGCTAGAGAGCCTAAGAAATTATTGCCTGTGCATTGGAATACCAGAGGAATGTAATCAATGTCATGGTTGGATGAGTAGTCTGTCAATGTGTCTAACATAAAATTAGACCCAATAATCACAGGGCACAGATTGATTTTAATTCAGATTATTATGCATTAAAAGAACTGTTGATTAAATGGAGTCCTCCCTAAATACATAAGAATTGGTAGGAACGTAGTATATGTCATTGAATACTAGATAACTCTGGCAGTACCTAAATATCTAAATTTATATTTATTTAGATACCACCATCATCATAGAAAGTTACTGCTATTATGGCCAAACCTGGGGCTTGATCCCAAGTCCTGAGATCCACTTGGCAGCTGAATGGGCTAAAGGCAGCAGTGCTGACACACACCCATTCATGAATTATGCCTCTCAAGCCTTCAGATCAGGCCCCATCATTGCCAAAAATTTCTTCCTGGTGTAAGATTTCAAGTGTGATACCTGTTTTCCTTTTCTGTGCAAGTTCATAATAGGTCTGCAAAGCTACATGCTATGGAATAGATGGGAAGAAATGTAATAAATGTTATTAGTGCACTCACAGTCCATAAAATAAATGCTAAATAAGTAAATCAATAATAAAATATAATGAATCACTCCAACAAGCACGATATAGACTGAATATATAGAAGTAAGTATAAATCATATATTTAACATGTTTATAAATGTTATGAGGTACTTGAATTCAAGCCTAGGGAAGAGTTTAATTCATGCATGATTCTCGTAGGAAATGATAGGGAAGACATATGGCACAATGATTATTTTAAATTAAGAGTTCATGAAGTGTGACAATAAGAATCACATTCAAGAATTGGAGGCATTGGGAAAGATCCAAGAATCGGTACTCTCATGATACATAGGATTCCAACACAGTTCACCACATCTCCTATTCTATCCAAATAGGTATTTATTAGCATACTAGCTTCAGCTTATGAATGGATGAATATTGTGCCCCACCCCCACCCAGTGGCTCTATCTCAGTTCATGGGTATGGCCTAGCTCCTTAGTGGCTCACAAGATTGTAGGCTCATGTGGACCCATTAGGCTGTTGGGCCTGCTAGACCCCGAGTTTAAATCCCAGCACTACAAAAAGGTTCATCCTGATGTGAGAGGCCAATCCTTGCACCTGTTTTCCTGTACTGTGTAAGTGCTGGGTCTCAGCAAGAATAAAGAATCAAGAAAGCATAGGCAACTCCACACCCATGGGAATATGGTGTCATCCATGTCAGCACATTTATATGTCATTCTATAATCAACAAAATATACAATACCTCCTTGAAAAAGACACAAAATAAAAAAATAACTACACTAAATGCAAGATGCATACCATACCTGTATATAAATAGAGATCTTGTGTTTAAAAGAGGTGGGCTTCTTATTTTGTCCACAGTTGGGGCTTCAAATCAGGCCCTGGACCAGGCCTGATATTCCAGTCTTCAAGTATGGTGAGCCTCCCCTCCCTCCACAGTGCAACAGTTACCCAGACCTGAGTTCAAATCCCAGTACTGACAAAAGATTCATCCTGATGTCAGAAGCCAGTCGTTGCACCTGTTTTCCTTTCCTGTGAAAGTCCTGGGTCTCAGCTAGGATGGAGAATGAATGCATAAGCAACCCTATAACCATGGGATTAGGTTGTTATCCATGTCAGCACAGTTAAACCTGTCACCATACTCAGTAAAACACACAATATCTCCATGAATTAGACAGAAGTTAAGGAGAAGTGAACCTAATGCAAGAGGCTGTCTGCACATGTATGTCAATATAAATCCTATGTTTCAAGGATGAATCTCTTCCTATCCTAGCCCTTCCTTGGGTTCGATGTCAGGTCCTGGGAATGGCCTAGCTCTTTAGTTGCTCACAGGCCTGTATCCTCACCTAAACCCTTTCCCCAATTGGACCTGCTAGACTCTGTGATCAAATCCCAATACTGCCAAAAGATGAATCCTGATATGAGAAGCCCATCAATCCACCTGTTTTCCTGCCCTGTGAAAGTCCTAGGTCTCAGGGAGGATGAAGAATGCTATATAGGCAACTCTATAGCCATGGAAATAGGTTGTCATCCGTGTCAGCACAGTTATGTCTGTCATCATACTCAATAAAACACAAAATGCATCCATGACTAAGAGACACAATAAAAAGAATAACTACACTGAACATAAGACACATTCTGCACATGTACGTAAATAGAGATCCTATGTGTAAAATAGGTGGGTATATTATTTTTGCCCGTGCTAGGGCTTCAATTCAGGCCCTGCAACATAATCTGATATTGCAGTCTTCAAGAATGGTGAGCTTCCTTTTTTCCCACAGTGCTATAGATTTACCACCAACGGAGTTAACTCTAAATCAGCTTCAATCATATTAGGGTGGCAGGCTGCCACGGGTCCATAGCCGACCCCTGGGATCCTAAGCCCTGATGTCTTGCCAGAAAAAACCAAACCAAAACAACAAAGAGAGAGGGAGAGGGAGGGAGAGAGAGAGAGAGAGAGAGAGAGAGAGAGAGAGAGAGAGAGAGAGAGAGAGAGAGAGAGAGAGAGAGAGAGCGAGAGAGCGAGAGAGCGAGAGAGCGAGAGAGTGGGAGAGATAGAGAGAGAGGGGGGAGAGAGAGAGAAAGCCGTGGGATGGATACTTTATATTTTGTTCCTTTTCATGGTGACCATCCTGGGTCTCAATGACACACCTACAAAAGGGTACTTCAATTTGCATTGGGGAAGGCTAGTGGGCTAAGCCATAGGCCCATGCAGCCATGTAGGCCCTGAATTCTTGTCCTGGTCCTGACACCTACCAGTGGGGTGATTTCCCAAGAGACTCTTCCTATGCATGGGAATACCAATAGAATGTGAGCAAACTCATGATTTAATGAAAAATTTTTGCGTGCATTAGTCTAGTCTAAAATTAGACACAATGATCCAAGGACGCTGATTGATCTTAATGAATATCTTACTAAGCATGAAAAGAATCCTATTCTTTCAATGGTGGTGTAATAACTACCTAAGAGTTGGTAGGAACATAGTTGATGTCATTGAATCCTAGGTAGATGTCTCTGGCACTCCATACAAATATATACTTCTTGGTATACTACCACCTGCCTATCCATGTATGGCTATTTTGTCCACCCCTGCGGCTTGATCTCAGGGTCTGGGAACTTCCTGGCAGCTTCCTGGGATAGAAGTTGCCTTGTTGACACACCCATTCATGAATCGGGTTTCCTAGGCTCTGAGTTCATATCCCAACACTGCCAACAATTGGATCATCTAGTAAGAAGCAGAGTGTGACACCAGTTTTCCCTTTCTCTGAGAGTCCTGGGTGTCAGACATGATGGAGAACACGTCAACAAATCTAGATACCATGTGATAGGATGTTATCAATATAATAAATGGAATGTGTGTTATCACAGTCAATAAAATAAATGGTAAATAAATGAATAAAACAGAAATGCAATAAATAACCACAACAAACAAGATATGGACTGAACATCTATAGGTAATTACAAATCCTATCTTTACAATGTATATAAATAGTATGTTTCCCAGGGCTGCGGCTTGAATTCAGGCCTAGGGCCCAGACCTGACTTTCTTGTCTTCAAGCATGGTGAGTTTCCCCTTGGTCCACAGTGCTGCAGAGTTACCCAGACCCTGAGTTCAAATCCAAAGCCTGGCAGATAAAACGGCACCAATTGCAAGCCAAGGATATATATATATATATATATATATATATATATATATATATATATATTTTTTTTTTTTTTTGGCCAAGCAAGATCTTGAACTCAGGTCAGTGCAACTCTGCCACAGCTTCCATCACCCTAGGCTGGGGTGCAGCCACTGGAACCACAGCCAATCCTGGAATCCTAGACCTCCAGGCCTTGGAGGGGGGATGCCCAGTAAAGAAGAGGTGGGATGGTGCTTTTACATTTTGCACCATGACCATCTGTGTCTGAATGACACGGCTCCAAATGGTACTTCACCTTGCATTGCTGAAGGCTGTTGGGCTATTGGGTAAGCCATAGTCCCGCAGGGCAAATCCCACTCATGTCACTTCCAGTTGGGAGATCCTAAGAGACATTTTCCATCCATAGGAATAACGATGGAATGTTATAAATGTGACGGTTGAATGAGTTGCTCGTGAATGATTCGCCTATAAAATTCGACATCATGATTTCAGTAGGCTGATTATTTTTATTTAATATGAAGCATTAAAAGAATATTATTTCCTACAGGGATGCAATAATTTCAGGACACTGATTTACTTAATAGTTTATTAAGGATGAAAACAATGACATTAATTACATGGAGGCATAATAAATACCCAAGAATTGGTAGGAATGTAGTCTATATAACTGAATAATAGATAGACCTCTCTGGCACTCTATAAGGATATATATATTATATATTATATATATATAATTACAATTTATATATATAATATATAACATATAATATATATATTAACGTACTATTATCTGCATATCAATCTTATTTTGTCAACACCTGGGGCTCAATCTCAGGTCCTGGGAACTGCCTGAGAGTTCAATTTGCCCCAAGATGGTGTGCTGACACTTACTCATTCATGAATTGGGCCTTGTAGGCTATGAGTTCAGATGCCAGCACTCCCAAAAAATGAATTGTGTCATAAGAAACTGATGATGACACAAGCTTTTCTTTTCTGTGAAAGTCCTGCTTGTCAGTGGAATACATATGCAAACATATGTCCTATGTAATCAATGTAATTACTGTTCTACGTGTCATAATAGTCAATAAAATGAACAGTCAATACATGAATAAAACAAAAACTAAAATGAGTAACTACAATGAACACATATGAATATAAATCATATATTTGAAATGTACACAAATAGGATGTTTTCTAGTGGTGGGGATCGATTTCAGGACTTGATTTTTTTTTACTTTAAGGAAGCACGCTTCCCCTTCCCACATAGAGCAACAGTGTTACCCAGACCATGCATTCAAATCCCAGTCCTGGCAGAAAAAATGGCACCTTTATAGTATGTGAGGCCCAATTCTTAGGTATTTCATTCTGTCTCCATTTAATGAATGTGATTGTTTAAATGCTTCATAAAGTGTTAGTTAAAATCTATCAGTGTCCCATAATATTATTGTGTATAATTTTATCCTAGAATCATTCAAGAACTTCCCATTCAATCATGAAATACCTCACATTCCATTGGTAATCATATGAATAGGAAAGAGTTTCTTAGGATCTCCTGCCATTTGGAGGTGGCAGGATTCAAACTGTGAGCTCCAGCTCCCACCACTTAGACCTTAGGGTAGGGAACTCACCGGTCTGTTCGAGTACATCAGCAAGACCAATGATTAGGCAGGCACCAGTGGCTCTCAACAGTCCTCCTTGATACTTACAAGGCTGTGATACTAGGATCATGATCAAAGTCAACCTAGGCAGGAAATTCCTTGAGACCCCTGTTTCACTTCAGTACCAACAAAGCCAGAAGTAGAGCTCTGTGGCTCCAGTGGTTAGCCTTGAGCAAAAGCAGCTCACAGATTGTGCCTAGATCCTGAGTTCAAGGTCTGGGACTGGCAACAAACAGACATACACAACAATCTGTGCAGCCATCTGGCTAAAGTAGGTCACCCTCTTGTCCCCAACTGGATTGGATAGAGTTTCCTGGGAAAGGGACTGCTGTCATCTTGACTCCATCCATTCTGCCTGCATCACAGTATTTGAGGCACCCCCCCCCATTCTTTCATGGTTCTTTCTGACCAATGGTATACAGAAATGGTGGCCATGTCCACATTTTATGCTGCCCTGTAGCACCGGGATTACCTCTGTGGTTGACACCACTACCAGTAGTTGAGGAAGGTAGAGGTGGGTGAGTGATGAGCAAGAGACTTGAGGCCTAGGAAGAGAGGCCTTGCTCAGCCCCACCATGTGCCAGCCCGTGCCCTGGCCCCCTTTTCCCCTTCCCAGCTGTGCAGCATTTCAAACCTGCTGTTGCTGGCTCAGACCTGTGGTGCCTCTTGGAGTCTTCAGGCAATGGTGCAATGGTGTGCCACTGGCCGGCTTGTGGCCCTGACTTAGTCCTGGCCCCCCTGTCATCTGCTCCGGGCCTGAGTGTCTGCCATGCCTCTCTCACGCTGTTGGCCTCACCCGGAGCAGCTGCCAACAGCTTCTCTCAGCAGCACATGTGAGTGTCCACCCACGCAGGACCACACCCCACAAGCCCACATCCCCCTCTCCTCCCCCCTCTCGACCAGGACCTGCACCTCCCCCATGCCCCACAGTCTGGCCCAGGCCCTGCCACAAATGCCCCAGGGATGAGGGTGGGTGTTGACCTGAGGATCCCACCCCCATCCCTAGCCTCCAGTGTCCCAGAAAATGGGAGGTGCAAGGTTGGGTGAGGAGTGGGTGCTACAGAGCCATTGGCATGGAGCAGTGGGAGCCACACAGTGGTGCATTTGCACCCTTCCTCTCCATGGTGGGAACCTGGTGGCTTTAGTTCAGAGGTGGGGAGCAGCATGTCCACACTTGCCTTCTGGGTCCTTTTCCTTTTTTCTGGGGTGGAGGGTGTTGGATGCAGAAGATAGACCCCCTTGCTGTGTGAGCCCTTGTCTTCTGTGCTCGGTCACCCTTTCACTTGAAGAGGTTCCCAGAAAAGCCCAGTAGGGAGGTGAGTGTGTTGGGGGTCAGAACAGAAGGTGAATATCTGGGAGGAACACCCCACCCACACACATGCACCCTGACTGTCCCCCTGCACAAGCTGTCAACAGTTCTCACAGGGTGATCACATTTCCCAGCTCTGCCAACTTCTGCTGATGCTCCTGGTCCATCTGGTCTCCAACAAACTCAAGAGAGGCACTGCTCTGAGTGTGTGTGTGTGTGTGTGTGTGTGTATGTGAGAGAGAGAGAGAGAGAGACAGACAGACAGAGAGACAGAGACAGAGACAGAGACAGAGAGACAGATACAGAGAGGGAGAGAGACAGAGAGATAGAGAGAGAGAGAGAGACAGAGAGAGACGGAGAGAGACAGAAAGAGAGACATACAGAGAGAGATAATCTTTCTCCTTGTACAGCCTGACTGTACTCAGTTGAGTGATCATTTGGCAAATTGCAGGTGCTGCATTGACAAGTCTTCTGTTACCGGTCTGGATGTGTGTGTGAGTGTGTGTGTGTGTGTGTGTGTGTGTGTGTGTGTGTGTGTAGATGTGGGCTGTAGCTGTAACAAGGAAACTGGCTATGGTAACTTCTACCTGCTATCTTTTGGGGGGTGCATGGGCTTCACAGCTGAGCTCTGGGGACCTGGATGGGAGGGACACTTGAAGGGGACTCAGCACTGTTAAAGGAACAAGAGATCTGTGTGACCTGCAGCTGTGTATTCCCTTGGGCCTGGTTAGTGGCAGTGGGAGCTTGGGAGAACCTGGGAGTGCGGCTCGCATTGGGTGGCTTCCCAGGGGACAGAGAGCTTGGCAAACACTTAGTAAGGATATGCACCCTACTAGTAGGGAGCACAACAACATAGGTCAGACTCCAGGTCTCTCATCATGACGTCTGATGGGCGAGGCCAACCCTATTTTAAATCTTGAGCTGTGATCTTCTGATCTAAGTCTCCTGAGTAGCTAGGATTATAGACATGAGCTTGTGGCACTGGGCCTCTGATTCTTTTTGGTATATTATAGTTTGACCTCAAGGCCTTAGGCTTGCCAGTCAGGTCTTCTACCATGCGAGCCAAGCTTTTCTGTCTTGGGCATTTCCAAGATTGAGGCTTAATATATGCTCAGGCTGGGCTGAATTGTGGTCCTCCTATCTGTGACAGGCATGCACCACCAGGCCAAGTCCTCTGTAGTTGGGATGGTAGACATGTAGTGTCACACTCAGTAATTTATTTAGATGGATTTTTCCAAACTTAGTCCACGGCAGCCAATTCTTGAGCACAGGTGAAGTTCTGGGTTCGGCCTCGACCATTGGACCTCAGTCTCCTCATGGGACAGTGTGAGGAAACAAGGGATTAATACAGAGGGATCTCTGGAGCAGGGCTAGGCACAGAGGGATTGGCAGTCAGATACGGTTCTCAGCAATTCTGTGAGAATATCACAGGAAGATACCCGGAAAGAGCTCAGATGGTGTGTGTTATTAATGGTGGGACAGGTATAGGATTATGAAACAAAACATTGCTCTCTTTCATTATTACCCAATCCCCATGAGGAAAGGGTTCCTTCACTTTGCTCAGTTTTGCAGCTGGGGAAATTGAGGAACAGAGAAGCTGGGTGACCTACTCATAACTCCTCTGCCATGCTCCCTAGGACAATGGTGCTATTCAGTCCACTTCATGTGGAGGGAAGTCCACTGCTTGTCAGTCGTGGGGCTTGAACTCTGGGCCTGGGCATTGTCCCCGAGCTCCTCAGCTCAAGGCTAATGCTCTATCACTTGAGTCACAGTGCCACTTATGATTTTATGATGGTTTTTTGGAGATAAGAGTCCCATAGATGTTCCTGCCCAGGCTGACTATGAACCATGATCGTCAGATTTAGCCTCCTGTGTAGTTAGGATTATGGACCTGAGCCACCGGCACCTGGCTTAAGTGTAATTCTGACCATCTTTCTTTCACTCTCTCTATTTCAGGAACTGATTGAATGGGTGCTGGAGAGGTGGCCCAGCATCCCCATGTGGCTGGAACCAAGGGGGCCCTCTCATTCTGGAGGTGAGCTGTGGTTCAGAAGCTGTCTTGCTCAGTCTCTTGTACCAGCTACATGAGGTAAGCCCCTCTGTGCCCTGGCTAGACTGTGACAGTTATTCATTGTCCACCTAGCATTATTGGACTCAGTATTGTGTTCAACGTCCTTTCCTAGCAAAAATTTCTGGCCAAAATTATGATACATTGTTACAGAACGAAAATGTAAAGCCATCTTAAGAAAGACTTTTAGGGCTCTGGGAATATGGCTTCATGGTATGGTGATTGCCTAGCATGCAGGAAACCCTGTGTTCAATTCCTCAGTACACATAAACAGAAAAAGAAACACTGGAAGTGGTGCTGTGCCTCAAGTGGTAGAGGGTTAACTTGAGAAAAAAAAAGCTGAGGAATAATTCTTTAGCCCACAGGACTGGCAAAACAACAACAACAACAACAACAACAACAACAAATATTTAGTTAGTAAATGCTAAATAAAAAACCCATACTTGGAATATATAATTTCTCCATCCATACTGATACCTGAGGATAGTACCTAATTAATGTACATTACCTATATTTGGATACTGTGTTGAAAAAAAAAAGTTTGGTTCATTAGGTCACAGCAATTAATGCCAGGAATGTGCTTAGATGTCAGGTGAAGATTAATTCTGGAAATTCAAAGATTCCTGGCTTTTGAGTGGTCCCTGCTAATCACAATGAGAAGGGTAGTCTAAGTGAGATTTAGAAACCTTTTGGCCAGTCCTGGCACCAAAAAGACAGGCTAATTAACAGTTGTGACAGAAGAGAAGGAATAACTCCAGATGAAAGGAATAAGTGATAGTCAATAAGGTATAGCAGAAACCGTTCTAAGGAACCATTTTTGGTTATTGAAGAACAAGTTATCAACTAGGCTTATTCCTCCTTGCCTTTAACATTCTAAATCTCTTAGGATAGTTCTTAATCTCTGTGTGATAAATATATCTTCTTCTAGGGTGTTCTTTGATACTTGATCTCCTTTGTTTTCTAAAAACCTGTCTTTCCTTATTTCTCTATGAACATTTCCTAATATTAAATACACCTACACAGAGGGAAGAGATGGTAATCTAAGGGTCCCATAGCTCATGAGGCATTAATGTAACAAAATGGAAAAGGAAGACATATTTATTGCTACCTCAATTATTCTGAAAAGCTGCAATGTCACATCATTTGATTCAGATTTCCATTCTTTGTATACTTAGTGTCATTAAGTGCACTAAATGCAAATATGAGCCAAGGGTGGTGGATTATGCCTGTAATACTGGCTATTCAGGAGGTTGAGACCAGAGGATTGTGGTTCAAAGCCAGCCTGGTCAGGAAAGTCCATGAAACCCTTATCTTCAATTAACCACAAGAAACCTGGAAGTGGTGCTGTAGCTAAAGTGGTAGAGCACTCAACTTGAGCTGGAGAGCTGAGGGACAGTGCCCAGGATCAGAGTTCAAGCCCCACGACCAAGAAAAATGTGTAAATATGACTAAGTTTCCCCAAAAGGAATGACGAAGTCAATAGTAATCTTGCTAAGCAGAGAAAATAATTCCAAAATGATTCAGTGCACCTATATTTACTGAGTTATTTAAGTTATGGATCCTTTGCTGAACATATTTTCTTCTTTTACCAATTGTCAAATATTAGCCTAATAATAAGCTTCATCTAGTATTTCTTGGTTTAAGAGAGAAGTCCATAAAGTTGATGTCACTTAGCTTTCTTCCTGTCTTAGTTCAAAGCCAAACTAGACAGGAGTGTGTGTCAAATTCTTATCTGTAATTAAAAACCAAAAAAGCCAGAAGTGCAGTTTTGGCTCAAACAGTAGAGTACTAGCTTTGGGGGCAGGTGGGCAGGGACATTGCACAGGGACAGGGTCCAGCCTCTGAGTTCAAGCTCCAGAACCAGCACAAACTAAACAAAAAAAACCAAACACCAAGTATTTCTTTGGGAGCCTCCTTAAAGGAGTACTGGTCTGAGAAGAGGCTGCTTTTGCTGATCATACTCACTGGATCCTGCATTTTTGGAATCCTTATTGCTATGGAAAACTCCGGACCAGACTAAAGGAATTGATAACTGAGTCCTGCAACAAGAAAATCATCTCAGGAGTGAAACATCCATGCATAAGACACATTAAAACATCCATGTCTTTGTTTCTTTGCAGCAGATCACTTTTAAAACAAATATTTCCTTTTGTTCTATGCTGGCCTTCAAATGGCATATTGTTTCCTTTGGAAATACTCTCAATCAGAAGTTTACAGACAAGTTTTATATGAGTAAAGAACACACTCCAAAAGTCTTTGGCCCACTTATTAATTAGGCAGTTGTTTCTTTGAAGATTTGTTGTTGGGGAATTTAATTTTTTAAGTTCCATGTATATTTTAGATATGAGACCCTTGTCCATTGTATGGCTAGTGAAGATCTTCTCCCAATCCGTGGGCTTTCTATTGATGTTGCTAGCTATGTCCTTTGCCATGCAGAAGCTCTGCAATTTCATGCAATCCCATTTGTCCAAACGTTCACTGATTTGTTGTGTTTCTGGGTCTCCATTAAGAAAATTTCGGCTTGTGTCAAGTAAACCTTGGGTTTCTCCTATTCCATCCTGTAATGTTTTCAGAATGTCTGCTTTGACTCCGAGATCTTTGATGCATTTGGAGTTGATTCTGGTGCTGGGTAATATATAAGGATCTAGCTATAGTTTTCTACAAGTAGTTAACCAATTTTGCCAGCACCATTTACTGAGGAGGCTGTCTTTCTTACATTCTATTTTTTTAGCTCCCTTACCAAAAATTAGATGGATATAGGTCTTTAGGTTCATTTCTGGGTTTTCAATTCTATTCCATTGGCCCTGGAGTCTGTTCTTGTGCTATGATCAAGCTGTTTTTTTAGTGTGAAAATACTGTACAGAGGGGTTAAATTACATGTGCAGGATAATGAGTACATTTCTAATCAAGCATTGTAGCCTCCTATTTGTTTCCCCTTCCCATCCCTTCCCATCCTCCCCAAATCCCCTCCAGCGAATCCTGCTTATCCACCTGCCCCGCCACACCACATTTTTAAAGTTTGTTTTTCGACATAACGTCTTGTATATCTCATTGTTGCAATGGATCCACCTGTATCCCTAATTTAAAGATTTGTTTTTTCCCTTCCCCTTCTCAAATTACACAAACTTCATATACAGTGAAAGCAGGGGTTATATTGTGGGGGAGGGACATATAACGGAACCAAAAAATAATCTTCTAAATATTTTAGAAACAATCTCATGAAAGAAAAAAAAAACATTTGAGTACATATCTTAGGGTTCATTTCCCTAACATCAACTTATCTGACCTTTTCTGCTTGACTCAGATATATACTAGTTGTTGCAAATAAGGAAAGCCATGGGACCTATGTTTCTTTAAGCCTGCCTTACTTCACTTAATATAATTTTTCCAAGTCTTTCCATTCCCTAACAAATGGGGCAATGTCATTCTTTCTGATGGAGGCACAAAATTCCATTGTGTGCATAAACGATATTTTCTTGATCATTCATCTACTGTGGGGCATCTGGGTTGGTTCCATATCTTAGCTATGGTAAACAATGCTGCAATAAACATAGTTGTGCTGGTAGCTTTAGTGTGGTCTTGTTTGCGATCATTTGGGTAAATGCCCAAAAGTGGGATTGCTGGGTCATAGGGGAGCTCTATGTAGAGTCTTTGGAGGAACCTCCCATAGTGCTTTCCAAAGTGGATGAACAAGCTTACGCACCCACCAACAATGTCCACATCCCTTCCAACATCTATTGTTATTAGAGTTCTCGATTATAGCCATTCTAACTGGGGTGAGGTGGAATCTCAATGTTGTTTTGATTTGCATTCCTTTTATGGCAAGAGAGGTTGGGAATTTCTTCATGTGTATGTTGGCCATCCTTCTTTCCTCTTCAGAGGGTTTCTCTTTAAGTTTTTAGCCTACTTATTAATTGGGCAGTTGTTTCTTTGAAGATTTGTTGTTGGGGGATTTAATTTTTTTATTTCCAGTTATATTTTAGATATGAGACCCTTGTCCGTTATATGGCTAGTGAAGATCTTCCCCCAATCCGTGGGGTTTCTATTGATCTTGCTAGCTATGTCTTTTGCCATGCAGAAGCTCTGCAATTTCACGCAATACCATTTGTCCAACATTTCTTTGATTTTTTTGTGTTTCTGGGTCTCTATTAACAAAATGTTATCCTGTGCCAAGGTGACCTAGGGTTTCTTCTATTCCTTCCTGTAATGTCTTCAGGGTGTATGCTTTGTCTCCGAGGTCTTTGATCCTTTTGGAGTTGATTCTGGTGCAGCCTGATATATAAGGATCTAGCTTTAGTTTTCTACAAGTAGTTAACCACTTTTGCCAGAACCATTTACTGAAGAAGCTGTCTTTCTTCCATTCTATTGTTTTAGCTTCCTTATCGAAGATTAGATGGCTATATGTCTGTAGGTCCATTTCTGGGATTTAAGTTCTATTCCATTGTTCCTGAGGTCTATTCTTGTGCCGTTACCAAGCTGTTTTGATTATTATGACTTTGTAGTAGAGCTTGAAATTTGGTATTGATATGCCTCCAGCACTGTTCTTTCTGTTAAGGATTGTTTTTGCTATTCGGGGATTTTTTTGTTCCATATGAATTTTTGGATTGCCTCTTCTATTTCCTTCAATTAGGAGGTAGGAATATTGATAGGTATCGCATTGAATTTGTAGATAGCCTTGGGAAATATTGCCATTTTCTCCGTGTTGATATTTCCAATCCAGGAGCATGGGAATTTTTGCCGCCTCCTAAGTTCTGTTTTGATTTCCTTTTTCAGGTTTTTAAAGTTTTCATCATAAATACCCTGCACTTCTTTAGTTAAGTTAACCTTGGTATTTTATTTTTTGTGTGTGGGGCTATTACAAATGGAGTTGGTTTCCTAATTTCAGCCACACTATTTTCATTGTTGACATACAGAAAAACCATTGATTTTTGAGGGATAATTTTATACCCTGCTACATTGCCAAAAGTTTTGGATCACCTTGGGTAATTTGGGAGTGGAGTCTGTGGGATTCTTTAAATAGAAGATCATGTCATCTGAAAAGAGGGAGAGTTTTACTTCTTCTTTCCCTATTTGAATCCCCTTTATGTTTGCATTTTGTCTTATTGTTGTAGCTAGGCATTCTAATACTAGATTGAAGAGCAGTGGAGAGAGTGGACAACCTTGTCTCGTTCCTGATTTTAGAGGATTTTATTTATTTATTTTTATTGTGAAAATGTTGTACAGAGGGGTTACAATTACATAGGCAAGGTAGTGAGTACATTTCTTATCAAGCATTGTAGCCTCCTCCTTTATTTACCCTTCCCATCCCTTCCCATCCTCCCCCGCCCACCCAATCCTCCCCCTCCCCAAGTTGTAAAGTTCCTTTTTGACATGACAACTTGTACTTCTCATTGTTGCAACAGGTCCACCTGTATCCTTATTTAAACGACTTGTTTTTCCCCTTCCCCTCGACAAATTATACCGACATCAAATACAGTGAAAGTATGAGTTATACTGTGGGAGAGGGACATACAAAGCAACAAGGAAATAATCTTACAATTGCGTTAGAAACAAATGCATGAAAGAAAAAAAACATTTAAAATACATATCTTAGGGTTCATTTTCATGACATCACCTTATCTGGCCTTTTCTGCTAGACTCATACATATACTAAATATTGCAAATAAGGGAAATCATGGGACTTATGCTTCTTTGGGCTTGGCTTACTTCACTTAATATAATTTTTTCCAAGTCTTTCCATTTCTTAACAAATGGGGCAATGCCATTCTTTCTGATGGAGGCATAGAATTCCATTGTGTATATATACCACATTTTCTTGATCCATTCATCTAATCAGGGGCATCTGGGTTGGTTCCAGATCTTAGCTATGGTAAATAATACTGCAATAAACATAGTTGTGCTGGTAGCTTTAGTGTGGTCTGTTTTATAAACATTTGGGTAAATGCCCAAAATTGGGACTGCTGGGTCATAGGGGAGCTCTATGTGGAGTCTTTTGAGGAACGTCCATACTATTTTCCAAAGTGGTTGAACAAGTTTACACTCCCACCAACAATGAAGTAAGGTTCCCTTCTGTCCACATCCCCTCCAGTATCTCAATGAGCTGGTATCTCAATGTTGTTTTGATTTGCATTTCTTTTATGGCTAGGGAGGTTGAGCATTTCTTCATGTGTCTATTGGCCATCCTTCTTTCTTCTTCAGAGTAGATTCTCTTTAAGTCATTAGCCCACTTATTTATTGGGCAGTTGTTTCTTTGGAGATTTGTTTTTTGGGGAATTCAATTTTTTGAGTTCCAAGTATATTTTAGATATGAGAACCTTGTCCATTGTATGGCTAGTGAAGATCTTTTCCCAATCCTTG
The DNA here is from genome assembly GCF_019054845.1 of Dipodomys spectabilis. Classification (NCBI taxonomy): domain Eukaryota; kingdom Metazoa; phylum Chordata; class Mammalia; order Rodentia; family Heteromyidae; genus Dipodomys; species Dipodomys spectabilis. The sequence goes on from NW_024870923.1 coordinate 832,253, forward strand.
GGCTTTCTATTGGTCTTGCAAGCTATGTCCTTTGCCATGCAGAAGCACTGCAACTTCATGCAATCCCATTTGTCCAACATTTCTTTGATTTGTTGTGTTTCCGGGTCTCTATTAAGAAAATTTCGGCCTGTGCCAAGGAGACCTAAGTTTTCTCCTATTCCATCCTGTAATGTTTTCAGAGTGTCTGCTTTGACTCTGAGGTCTTTGATCCATTTGGAATTGATTCTGGTGCAGGGTGATATATAAGGATCTAGCTTTAGTTTTCTACAAGTAGTTAACCAATTTTTCCAGCACCATTTACTGAAGAGGCTGTCTTTCTTTCCTTCTGTTTATTTTAGCTCCTTTATCGAAGATTAGATGGCTATATGTCTGTAGGTTCATTTCTGGGTTTTCAATTCTATTCCATTGGTCCTGAGGTCTGTTCTTGTGCCAATACCAAACTGTTTTGATTACTATAGCTTTATAGTAGAGTTTGAAATTTGGTATTGATATTCCACCAGCAGTGTTCTTTCCGTTGAGGATCGTTTTTGCTATTCGGGGTCTTTTATTGTTCCATATGAATTTTTGTATTGCCTCTTCTATTTCCTTGAAGAATGAGGTTGGAATTTCGATAGGTATCGCATTAAATGAGTAGATAGCATTGAGAAGTATTGCAATTTTCACGATGTTAATATTTCCAATCCTGGAACATGGGAGTTTTTTAGAGTATAATACTGGCTGTAGGTTTCTCATATACAGCCTTTATTGTATTGAGGAAGGTTCTATAGATTCCTAATTTTTCCAGAACATTAATCATAAAGGGGTGTTAGATCTTGTCAAATATTTTTCTGCATCTATTGAGATAACCATGTGATTCTTATCCTTGCTCGTGTTGATGTGATGAATTATGTTAATTGATTTGCATATATTGAACCAGCTTTGCATCCCTGAAATGAACTCTGTTTGATCGTGGCGTATGATTTTTTGGATATTTTGTTGAGGTCGATTGGCCAAAATTTTGTTGAGAAATTTTGCATCAATGTTCATCAAAGAAAAGGGTTTATTCTTTCTTTGATGAGTCCATGCCTGGTTTTGGGATGAGGGTTATTATAGCTTCATAGAATGAATTCGGTAGTGAACTTTCTCTTTCAGTTTCATTGAAGAGTTGAAGCAATATTGGTGGGAGTTTTGATTTGAAGGACTTGTAGAATTTTGCTGTATAACCATCTGGTCCTTTTCTTAGATGGGAGTCCGCTTATTGCTGTTACTATTTCAATGCTTGATATGGGCATGTTAATATTGCTTAACTCATCTTGGTTTAGTTTCCCTATATTGATATTTGCTTGAAAAAGTTCCATTCTGCCAAGTTCTGAAACTTATGAGGATAAAGGTTTGAGAAGTATTCCCATATAATGTTCTGAATCTTGGTTGTTTTTGTGGTAATGTTTCCATTCTCATCTTTGAGTTTATTTATTTGCGTGTGTTCTCATCTTTTTCTGATAAGATTTGCTATGGGTCTGTTTATTTTGTTAATTTTTTCCAAGAACCAACTCTTTGTTTTGTTGATTTTTTCTATGGTCTTTTTGGATTCTAATTAATTTAAATTCTGGTTTAATTTTAATTATTTCTTTCCATCTACTAGATTGGGGTTTATCTTGCTGCGCTCTTGCAAAGAGGCTCAGATGTCTCAATAAATTGTTGGTTTAAGATCTCTCCAATTTGTTGATGTAGGAACTCAGACCTATACCTTGCCTCTGAGTACTGCCTTTGCTATGTCGCAGAGGAGCTGGTAATTTGTGTGTACATTTTTGTTGAATATCATGAATACTTGAATTTCATATCTAATCACTTCCATGACCCACTGGTGGTCCAACAGTGTTGTTCAGCCTCCATATGTTACAGGACTTTCTTTGGTGGATTTTGGTGTTGAGTTCTAATTTTCTTCCCCTGTGGTGTGAGAGAATGCAAGCTATAATTTCAGTATTTCTGAATTTGGACAAGTTGGCTTTGTGACCTAAAATGTGGTCTATTTTGGGAAATGTTACATGTGCTGCTGAGAAAAACGTGTATTCTGATGCTGCTAGGTGAAATATTCGGCAGATGTCTGTTAAATCTAGTTGATCTATGCAGATTTTTTGGTCTGCGGTTTCTCTGTTGAGTTTTTACCGAGTTGATCTATCTAGTGGGGAGAGTGGTGTGTTAAAGTCCCCAACAATTAATGTCTTTGGATCTATGTGGGATTTGAGGGAAAGTATTTTTTCTTGGATAAATTTGGGTGCTCTATTGTTTGGAAAATAGATATTTAGAATTGTAATATCCTCCTGAAGGAGGGATCCATTAATTAGTATATAGAGAGCTTCCTTATCTCTTTTCATTGATTTTAATTTGAAGTCTATTTTATCTGATATGAAGATTGCAACACCTGCCTGTTTATGGGGCCCATTTGCTTGGTAGATTTTGTTCCAGCTTTTCACATTCAAAATGTGTTTGTTTTTATGGGCAAGATGTGACTCCTGAAGGCAGCAGAGAGAAGGATCTTGCTTTTTAATCCAACTAGACAGTCTATGTCGCCTAATTGGAGAGTTCATTACGTTAATGTTGAGAGATAGGACTGAGAGGGATTTGGGAGTTCCTGCCATTTTTTCCACCTTCTTGGGAGCTGTGCCAACTGGTTTCTTCCTATTATTCTTGGATTCTCAGTTTGGGTACAGTTTCTTGGCCTTTATTGTGGTGTTGTTGGTTTGCTATGTGTAGGATATCTTTAAGTATCTTTTGTAGGCCTGGCTTGGGAGAGATATATTGTTTCAATTTTTCTTTGTTATGGAAGGTTTTTATTTGACCTTCAGTTATGAAGTAGAGATTAGCTGGGTACAGGATTTTTGGTTGATAGTTGTTTCTCTTTATGGCATGGCATACACCATCCCAAGCTCTTCTTGCTTTAGTTGTCTGTGCTGAGAAATTTGAGGTGATTTTAATTGGTTTCCCTTTATAAGTGATTACCCTTTTCTCTCTGACAGCTTTAAGGATCTTTTCCTTGTTTTGAATTGAGGATCTTTTTCCTTGTTTTGAATTGATCCTTTTTGGATTATAATGTAACAATGGGATGTCCTTTTCTGGTCTGGTCTAGTTGGAGTTCCAAAAGCTTCTTGTATCTGAATAGGCCTATCTTTTTGCATGTTTGGGAAGTTCTCTGCTACTATCCTGTTAATCAAATTTCCTAGACCATTAACTTCTCTCTCTATGTGTTCCTCTATACCCATTATCCTCAGATTAGGCCTTCTGATGATGTCTTCCAAATGTTAAATAGATCTGTCATATTTCTTGGATTTGTCTTGGATGATTGTTTGTTCTTTCTCTAAATACCTGGGCTGTCTTCAATCCCTGAGATTTGATCTTCTGCATGGTCTAACCTATTGTCAAGACTTTCTACTTTGTTTTTTATTTCTTTTCCTTCTAATTGGTCAGTTTTGATGGCTTCAAATTCTTGTTGGAGCTTTTTTTAGATCTTCTATGAACTTTTTTACTTCCTTAATTTGGTGTTTAGTGTATATTCTCAAATCACTTAGTTGATCGGTTATGCTTTCCTTGGACTGCCATTTCTTCTGTTGGGCTCCATTCAGCATTCTCTTTGTGGTCTCCCTGACTTCTTTCATCTCTCTGTTTATGGATTCCATGAATGCCTCTATTGATCTTAGTCTATTCTCATCCTGATCTCTCAGTTCCTAAATTTCTCTTTGATTAGCTTCCTCACGTTCACGCAATTCTTGCAGTTCTCTTTGAGTGTTCTTAGCCTCCTCATGCCATTCCTGACTTTCTCTTCATCTGTTCTCAGCTAGCTCACACAATAACTACCTATCTCTTTGACTAATCTCAACCTTCTCAAACAATTCCTCTCTATCTCTTTGATCTCAACTTGCTCAGGCAATTCCTTTTTTCTCTTTAAGTGTTCTCAATCTGCTCATGAAATTCCTGTATCAATCTTTGAGTAGCTTCCTCACGCTCATGACACTCATGTATTGATCTTTTTTTGCCTTCTCTCTATCCTTGTCATGCTCACACTGAGACCTTTGCATGTTTTCACTCTATTCATTTACCCTGTTTACCTGAAGTGTTTGTAGAGCTTTTTGGGAACTCACCTCTGGATTATTTATTATCTGTTCTGTCCCCTGATTGTCATGAGTGGGAGTTGACATCCCCAGACTTGCCCTTTTTCTTGTGTTTTTCCGGTTTTCTTCTGCCCATTTGGAATGAGAGTAACACCAGTTTTGTGCTAGAACACTATTGTAAGGTAAGCATCAACCAAAATCCGTAGTTGCACAGTCAAAAGTCTGCAGATACAATCTAGTTCAAGAGATACAATCTATTCAACATCAAACAACTATGTCTTAATTGCCTAAGAACAGCAAAGAAGAATTTTGCAACCAGAAATGATTTGGCTTAGCGAGAATGTGGGGAAAAAAAAGGATTAGAGGGATGAGAGAAGGTGAGGGAGATTGGACTCAACCAAGTCCTGATCTCAAAGAGAGAAATGGATTGGACAGAATGATAGCAGAGAGAGAAAAAAAGAAAAAAGAAAAAGAAAAGAAAGAATAAAAAAAAAGAAAAAGAAAAATGGGACAAGAAAAAATGGAAAATCCAAAATTTAAAATTAAAAAGTGAAACCCTTAAAAACTGCAATTTTGAAGAAATAGTATTCAGAGAAGAATGGGGATGGGATAAAAGGAGGGGAGGGATCAAAAGGAGACATGAAAAACTAGAAAAATAAAAATGTTTTAAAATATTATATGGGTATAAAGAGGTAATACTGCTATTAAGGATTTTAAGCCTAAGATTTTGAATTGAGTAATAAATTTCTGGATTAAGGGTGTACACGTTGGGGGATAAAATCTAAAAATTGACGACATGTATATCTGAGGATGAGCAGAACAGCAATTAAGTCACGCAGAAAAGAATGAAAGAGAAGAAGTGAAAAGAATGAGAAAAGAAAGGAAGAAAGAAAAAGGATCAAAAGATCAATAGAGAAAAAAAGCACACACACATATACACCTAAAATAAAAATTATATGAGGATGAAAAGAAAAAATAATAGAAAAAAAATTAAAAACAATTAAAAATGAAAATTAAATTAAAAATAAGGTCCAAAAAATTTCTTTAATTTTTGGGTGCAGGGGATGGGAAGATTCTGTATCTCCCTTGTGTTCGCAACCAGTCTCTAGGTGGAGTCTCTGGTCTGCTTGTGGTATTTAGTTTTTCTGTGGCTTGATTGGTAACTTAGGTTAGTTTGAGCAAGCAGAAAAATGTTCTGCTTTACCCAGGATTTTGTGATCCTCCTCCCAGGCTAGTTCAGTGGGAGGGAGATCTGTTTTGAGTATTGCAAAAGAGGGAGATGGCTGTTTATTCTAGTTTGGAGATGCTGTGCTGAGGCTAGGTTCTGGGTAGAGTTGAGGCCTTTCAGCAAACAGTAGCTTTTCCCTCAGGGGCTAGCTTGAGACACTCACAGATCCCAGCCTGGAGCCATTCTCAGGGTTTATATTTACAGAATTTCAATTGATTGTCTAGGCTGCTGTACGGAGGGGCAGCCTCTGGGTCTGTTTACCCAGTGAAGAAAGCCACTCCTGAGGGTGAATTTTCCTCTGCCTGGGGTAGGTAACTTTTTCCAGGGTGGAGTAGAGCCTGGCAATTCTGAGCAGGTTCTGGTGACCTGCTAAATGATTCTCTTGATTCTTCCCAAAGCCTGAGTTTGTGCTAGCAGTTCAACCGGGCCTTTGCCAGTATCAAAGATGGAGATCTCTGGTAGTGGGGTGGGGAATTTGTGGCCTTCCCTCCTCTGCTCCCTGAGAAGGAGTGAGGATGTCAGGCTTCTACTCATGCTGCCAGAGTGTTGGTTCCTGGGTCGTCTCTGGTCTGCGATCTGCAGGGTGAAGATATCTGCTCCTTCTCAGTTCTTGTTGGTGTTGGGTAGAATCCGCTTACCTGCTACATCTGGGACCTCTGTCCCGGACTCTCTGTGTTGCAGGTATGGCAGCTACCACCGCTGCCGCAGCAGTTGCCACTGTCATGGCTGCTGGCAAGTGTTCAGATCTTTCTCCTTGCCTGGATTTCCCCCCTTTGTCCAAACTCTCTGTACTGTGATGGCACATTTGGTGTAATTCTCTGGCCTAGGACTGTTCACTGGAACACTAAAACTTCTTTCTATGTGAGAGCTTGTTTAGCCTCCAGCTTCACCTCAGCCATCTTAGTGCTTCACAATCTTACGTATGTTTTAACATCGATGCATTCAATGACAAAGACACATTGCTTAAGTCACCCTTTTGATGATTGAAAAGAAGCCATACTGCAATCTCATTCTATGGCAAATTCTTGCTTTTAAATTCTTCTGGATTAAAAATTGATGGGGGAGAATGAACATTCTATATTCAATTTTATATTTTCCAAATTATTTTAATATACTTTCCAATATTATATAAGGTTAAAACATTACTACTTAATTAGTTTTAGGATTTCTAAAATGGCCAGAGTAAAAGTTCTATTCATTCACAATTTTAAGACAATAGAGTGTCCATTATGACCAAGTGAGAAATTTTACACTTTTTATTTGTCCTCCTTAAAGATTGTGTTGGGGAATCAAGTCCAGTGCTTCATGTGTCTTAGTCTACTGCATGCCTCTGAGCCTGATGTGACCTGTGGTTTTATTTTAACTCAATTGGCATAAAGAAAAATTTCACTAGAAAGGTAATTACTTGGTTACTTTCTCCCATATCTCTTGCATACATAAATTAATATAATTCTACACTGACAGAAAATGGTGTTCCTATTAGCAGTAACTGTTTATTTTTTGAATCCCCATTCTTCACTCCCTTGCCCCTTTCCTATTCTCCCGTCCCATAAAACTTGACTAGATCCACTGGAAACCCTCTTCCAGTCAGCCTCCTTCTAAAAAAGTCCAAAGTTAACTAAAATACCACCTGGTAGTCCTGCTATAAATTTTCAAATCCACCAGACTCCTTCCTAAAAGCCCTCCTTTGCTACAGGGAAAGCCTTCTTCTGCTCCACCCCTTCCTAGAATCCCTGCTCTGCACCACCAGAAACCAGGCCACATCCATATCTCCTCCCTCTATGTCCTGCTTTGATGCACCAAGAACCCCGCCTAAATCGGGCTCCTCCCTTGAATCCTCACTTCATCCACCAGATTCCCTGCCAATAACTACTCTAGTCCCTCATAGTCCCATTGCTCCCATATTCTAGTACCTACAAGCTCCTCCTTCCTATTCATACCCCACCCAAAACCAGACTGCTCCCTCAAGCCCCTCTTGGTTTCATCAGAAATTACACCCATAACTAGCTTACTTTTAAGTGGGCTAACCTCTCAAACTCAGCCCTGAACCTACCTCTTCCCACAAAGCCCATCATTCTACACAAAAAAAACCTCCACCTTCGGATAACTGCCCTTGCAGCCCCACCTAGTGTGGCTGGAAGCTTCTTACACAGCCCATCTCCTGCCTATAAAGCCAGCCCTGCTTCACCACAAGCCCCTCCACCTCCCAAATCTACTATCTCAATGCCCTACATTGTTCCCCAGATAAACCCACCCCCTATTGGATCCTCTCTCAAATCCACACCCTACTCCACCAGATATTCTGCCCATAATTACCCTACAACGTTGTAGACCTTCCACTCCTTCTCAAAGCCCCTCCTCCAATTAGCCCCTGGCTCCAAGACCTGACCTGCTCTAGAAAACCCCCACCACACTATCCCATCTCTCGACACCCACATTGCTCTACTGGAAACCACTGCACCAGTTAGCCTCCTTCTGGAAGCCTCACCAGGCTCAACTGTAAATCCCTATTCCTCCAAAGTCCCTTTTTGAAGGTTGCCTTGCCCTACTGGAAACCCTGTCCAAAGTCCTTGTCCTGCCTTGCAATACTGAAATTCTTACCCAACATTACTCTTCTAAGTGGTGACTGGCTACACCAGAAACAAGTTCTAACTAATCCAGTCCACTGGATCTTATCCCTGCTCTCACAAAGACCTGTTCCTGAAAAACTCCTCCAAACAAATTGCAACTACATCTTGCTCTGATAGAAACTCCACCCCCACCCTAATACACTTCCAAGAGGCCTGCCGTTCTCCACCAGAAACCCTGCCCCTTATTAGCCCACTTCTTCCTAGCACCTCCCTGCACTCTCAAGGCCAGACCAAGAAAAGCTTCTCACTCATAGATCTGCATTCCTGCACCAGAAACCCCAACTTCTGTCAGCCTCTTGCCTCCATTTCTCACCCTGCCTTGTGGGAAATCCCACCCTACATATCCCACAAGGGCTGACAGTGCTCTACCAGAACCTCTCCTCTAAGTAAACTCTTCTTTGTAGTCTTGCTCTTCTTCTCAAAGGTCTGCCCCAAACAGCCTCCTTTCCAGTGACCCCAACTTATTCCACTGAAAACTCATCCACCTGCCAGTCTCCATCCTAAAATCCCACCTACGCCACAAGACACACAGCTCCCAATAAGTCTAGTCCTTCCAGTCCCCTCCCTGCTGTCTCAAAGCCCTACACAGACTGGCCTTCAACTTCCAAGCCCTTCCCTGCTCCACCACAGAGGATGTACCACAACCAACTCCTCCTTTGTACCAGACAGGGCTCCACCAGAAACCCCACATCACCTCATCCATGAAGGTCCCACCTAGTAACTTTTAGTACAAATGTGATTTCATACTGGTCATAGAATTCATACTAATCAATACGATAAGAAAGCAACATTAAATAAAGACAACAAAAATTAGACAGCTATTAGATGCCTTAGTCTAGTTTGGGGTTCTGTTACCAGGCAGATACACATTGTGCGAAAATGTGTGAAGATGATTCCTCTAACTGGAAAGTATTCTTTGAAGTATCACTAAGGTTTCACGAGTGATCATTTTATTTCTAGAAAATTCGTGAACATTAGTGCCCATTAACTTCAAAAATATTAGTTATTATAAATCCTCTGGTTTTGCCCAAAAATCAATGGCTTTTCTGTATGACAACAATGAGAAAAATGTGGCTGAAATTAGGAAAGCAACTCCATTTGTAATAGCCCCACAAAAAATAAAATACCTAGGAATTAACTTAACCAAAGAAGTGAAGGACCTCTATGATGAAAACTTTAAAATCTTGAAAAAGTAAATCATCACAGAACTTAAAAAATGGCAAAACCTCCCATGCTCCTGGATTGGAAAGATTAACATCGTGAAAATGGCAATACTTCCCAAGGCTATCTACAAATTCAACGCCATACCTATCAAAATTCCAACCTCATTCTTCAAGGAAATAGAAGAGGCAATCCAAAAAATCATATGGAACAATAAAAGACCCAGAATAGCAAAAACGCTCCTCAACGGAAAGAACACTGCTGGAGGAATATCAATACCAAATTTCAAACTCTACTATAAAGCCATAGTAATCAAAACAGCTTGGTATTGGCATAAGAACAGACCTCAGGACCAATGGAATAGAATTGAATACCCAGAAATGAACCTACAGTCCTATAGCGGTCTAATCTTCGATAAGAGAGCTAAAACAATAGAATGAAACAAAGACAGCCTCTTCAGTAAATGGTGCTGGCAAAATTGGTTAACTACTTGTAGAAAACCAAAGCTAGATCCTTATATATCACCCTGGACCAGAATCAACGCCAAATGGATCAAAGACCTCGAAGTCAAAGCAGACACTCTGAAAAAAATTACAGGATGGAATAGGAGAAACCCTAGGTCTCCTTGGCACAGGCCGAAATTTTCTGAATAGAGACCCGGAAACACAACAAATCAAAGAAAGGTTTGACAAATGGGATTGCATAAAGTTGCAGAGCTTCTGCATGGCAAAGGACATAGCTAGCAAGGTCAATAGAAAGCCCACAGATTGGGAGGAGATCTTTACTAGCCATACAACTGACAAGGGACTCATATCTAAAATATACTTGGGACTAAAAAAATTAAATCTCCCAACAACAAATCCTCAATGAAACAACTGCCCAATAAGTAAGTGGGCGAAAGAATTAAAGAGAAACTTCTCTGAAGAAGAAAGAAGGATGGCCAATAGACACATGAAGAATTGCTCAACATCCCTACTCATAAAAGAAATGCAAATCAAAACAACATTGAGATACCACCTCACTCCAGTTAGAATGGCAAAAATCAAGAACTCTAACAACAACAGATGCTGGAGGGGATGTGGACAGAAGGGAACCTTACTTCATTGTTGGTGGGAATGTAAACTTCTTCAACCACTTTGGAAAGCGGTATGGAGGTTCCTCAAAAACTTCACATAGAGCTCCCCTCTCACCCAGCAATCCCACTTTTGGGCATTTACCCAAATGTTTACAAACAAGACCACACTAAAGCTACCAGCACAACTATGTTTATTGCAGCATTATTTACCATAGCTTAGATATGGAACCAACCCAGATGCCCCTCAGTAGATGAATGGATCAAGATAATGTGGTATATATACACAATGTAATTCTATGCCTCCATCAGAAAGAATGACATTGCCCCATTTGTTAGGAAATGGAAAAACTTGGAAAAAATTATATTAAGTGAAGTAAGCCAGGCCCAAAGAAACATAGGTACTATGGTTTCCCTTATTTGCAATATCTAGTATATGTTTGAGTCAAGTGGGAAAGTTCAGATAATGTGATGTTAGGAAAATGAACCCTTAGATATGTGTTTTAATGTTTTTTTCTTTCATGCATGTGTTTCTAATGCATTTATAAGATTATTTCTTTGTTGCTTTGTATGTCCCTCCTCCACAGTATAACCTCTGCTTTCACTATATTTGATGTCAGTATAACTTGTGGAGGAGATGGGGAAAAACAAGTCGTTTAAGGATACAGGTGGACCTGTTGCAACAATGAGAAGTACAAGTTGTCATGTCCAAAAAGAGCTTTACAAGTGGGTGCGAGGGGGAGGGGAGGAGAAGGATTGGGATGGTGGGGAGGGGTGAGGCTGGGAAGGGATGAGAAGGGTAAACAAAGGAGGAGGCTGCAATGCATTATCCTGCCCATGTAATTGTAACCCCTCTGTACAGTATGTTCACAAATAAAATACAATTAAATTAAAAAAAATTTTCTTCCCCCCCCAAAAATAAATCCTCTGGTTTTGTTGAGGAAAGAGTATTAGTGTGTAAAATGATGTCTTTCAAATAATCTCTCTAATGAATAATTTCGGAGTTGCTCACCTTACTATGTACCAGAGATTTTAGTAACAGCAATTGTCTATCAGAATCAACTTTGATTTTCCTCCTTCCACTAAAGTGCCCTGTGGAAAAGATTGAAGTGTGATTACACAGGTAATATGCCAGAAATAAAAACATGTTTGAGATTATAACAAAATTATGATGAAGATCCCACTCAATGTGCTTTAAATTTTCTAACAAAAGGAACTTAAGCATACTTAACTGCAGACTTTGTGAAGACTAGAAGACAAAAATACAAGGAATATTCTGTTATACCATGGTTCTGAAAACAAAACAAAACCAAGAAAAGACAACATAATGAGACAAAAGGGAATGAGAAACATGTACAAGTGTTGTAGAATGTAAAACATACACTGAATCAGGTAAAAATAATTTTGGTCATGATGCTTGGTCATTCAATATATTTCATTGTAAATATTGTTCTTTGTTAACCTGTGACTTAATATAGGTCTCAGCAGGGAAATGCCCAAGTAATTGTGTAATTAGTCAATTTCATCATTGCAAGATCGTCAGGATGGTAAACTCCCACACACCTTAGCATAACTGCAACAGCACTAGACATAAACTCTTATTGGTCCAACAGAGTAAGCCAGACCTGTAGTTTACCAAAGCTTTGTTTGTCGTATGCTATGGTTTATTCAGGTTTGATGCAAAATGTCTCTGCCCAGAATTAAATGATGGCATTTATAGCTAAAATAATTTAGGGTCATTATTAACATCTAACACATGCTGAGTTTTTTATTTATACCTCTCCTTTTCCCTTTCTTTTTTCCTCCCTTGTTTCTTTTCTTTCTTTCTTTTTTTTGAGGGGGTGTGGTCCGGTCGTGGGGCCTAAACTCTGGGCCTGGGTGCTGTCCCTCAGCTCTTCAACTAAAGGCTAGTGCTCTACCACTTGAGCCACAGTGCCACTTCCCGTTTTTTTCTTTTTGTTTATGTGGTGCTGAGGAATCGAACCCAGGGCCTCATGCATGCAAGGCAAACGCTGTAGCACTGAGCCACTTCCCAGCCACTTTTTATTTCTGTTTTCTTCCTTGTTTGCTTTCTTTCTTTCTCTCTCTCTTTCTTTCTTCCTTCCTTCAATTCTTTCTTTCTCTCTCTCTTTCTCTCTTTCTTCCTTTCTTTCTCTCTCTCTCTTTCTTTCTTAGTTTCTTTCATTCCTCTTTTAGGAAATGAGTATGAATTTAGATATTTTGTTGGTTGAACAAGTATCCTACCATTAGAACATCCTTTTTCAATTTAGTTACTTTGCTCATAGGTTATCAATTTTGCTGAGGGTTGAACAGAGGATAAGTTCCTCACTTCTGTCTGCCAAGTAGCTGGGATCACAAATGCATTCCAACATGCCAAGCTTTAGGATGATATGAGACTCTTATTACTTTCCTTGCACATTGGTTCTGAACTGTGATCTTCTCAAATTTTACCTCTTCAATTAGACATGTGCATTCCAGTAGCCTGCTCTGGGTATAGAGTTCTAAATGAATTATTGAAGGCAATTTCACTTTAATCTTTTTTTCTTTGCCAGTCCAGGGACTGTTGTAGTTTTATTTCTATACATTTTTTGTGTATATGTGCACATTAGCTTAAAAATGTTACATTTTGCCCCTTTGTTTTTTTTTTTTTCCTTCTTCTTGGTCATGAGCTTGAATTCTGGGTCTGGGCATTTTCCCAGGGCTCTTCAGATTAAGGCTAGCACATTACCACTTGTGCTACAGCGACACTTCTGTTTTTCTGGTGGTTAATGAAGGTAAGAGTGTTACAGATTTCCTCTAGGACTAGCTTTGAACCACCATCCTCAGACCTAAACTCCTGAGTAGCTAGGATTAGAGGCATGAGCCACTGGCACACAGCTAAATTGTGAATTATTTTAAGTTCTATGATTTAGTTGAGGGAGTAGCATGAGTGTGTAAAAAGTTAACTTTCAAGTCATCTCTCTAAATAATTTCAGAGTTTCATTTTCATAATATTTATTGCAGTGATTAATGACAGAAGCTCCCAAATTAACAGAATGATCCTTCATATTCTCTTTCCCATAGGTATTATTAGAAGAGAATGAGTGAGACCTAAGTCTAAGACAATATGTACTTGAAATTATAAAAAAAAATTTTTGATGATACATAAAGAGCCAGATAACAAAATGTGCTTTTCATTTTCTAAAGAAAGGAATGTCATACAAATATGTTTATTGGCAGGCTTTTTCATCTGAAAAACAAAGAAAAAACAATATCTTAAAAAAGTTGAAAAGGGTCAGCAACCATGAGTCATATAGCATTGGAGACTTTAACACATGAATTGGTTCAGGTAAAATAATTCTTTGGGAAAGGTACCTGTTCATTAAATTTATTCATCGTAAATTTATATATATATATATATATATATACACACACACACGTGTGTGTGTGTGTGTGTGTATCTATCTGGTGAACTGTATGGTTAGGAAATTTCATCATGTCAAGTTCATCAAAAGGATGCACTTCAATAAGCCTTAACAAACCTGCAACACCACTGCACATGCATACTTATGTGTTCATCATTGTAAGCTAGACCTGTGTTTTACCAAAGCTTTATATATAGTGTGTTATTTTTTCATTTAGGCTTGACACAAAATGTGTTTACCCCTAGAAATAGATGATGGCATTTATAATGACAATAATTTAGTGTAAATCTTTACATTGAACACATGCTCAGTATGACTTGTTCTTTCTTTTGTTTTCTTATTTTATCTTTAGGAAGTTGATTTGAGTTTTGATGTTGTGTTTGCCAGACAGGTATTCCACCACTGGAGTCACTCCACCAATCCTTTCTTGTTTAAGTTACTTTACTCATAGAGTAACAATTTTTGCACCCATCCCACAAAACAGGAATCATGATTGCATTCCAATATCCCTACCTGGTAGGTTGATATGGGAGATACTTTCCTTCCTAGACTGATTCAGAACTGTGATCCTCTCAAATTCTGCCACTTTAGTTAATGGTGTGAACTCCAGTTCTGCCTACCTCTAGAAGATATGACGGAAATAAATGATTACAGGTAATTCGAGTTAATCATTGTTTAATATAGGTGATTTGTTATTAAAATGTAGGGTAAGTTTGAAAGTAAGAAAGAAGAATGAAGAAAGAAAGAAAGAAAGAAAGAAAGAAAGAAAGAAAGAAAGAAAGAAAGAAAGAAAGAAAGAAAGAAAGAAAGAAAGAATGAAAGAAAGAAAGAAAGGAAGGAAGGAAGGAAGGAAGAAAGGAAGGAAGACTGGAAGGAAGGAAGGAAGGAAGGAAGGAAGGAAGGAAGGAAGGAAGGAAGGAAGAAAAAGAAAATGATTGAAAATGAATTTTTTGGAGTCAGGAATCACATGGCAGAAGTACTTCCTGTATTTTGTATTAGGTCTGCCCCAGGCCATGCAGACACTTTGCAGACACCTTCCCACTTCTTGACTAAGTTTTCACCCTTTAAGTGTTACCTATGTATTTGTCACACCTGGAGGCAGCCACCTTCCCCTCCTGCTAAGTCACAACCTGGTCAGCCTCTGGTCACACTTTCCATCTAACCAGAGGTTAGTCCCAGGTCTTAAAGTTACATCTAGATCCAGTGTGGCCAGAATTTTCCCCCACCTGGCCACACTTCATCCGGTACTTCAACTGTACGCGTCCTCGCCCGAGGTTCGGTCGCCCCATTTTTTGTACATGCCTTTCTACCATGTATGGCATGGGCAGCAGTTCAGTAAATAAACTAGTTTACCTGACTGAATACAGTGTGTTGTTCTCTTCATTGACTACCCATGAAACTCACCTAATTAATAAGCTTTACTCTTAAGAGTTTCTAGCTATGAATCCATGGATACTTTTGTGACACATGTGAGTTCAGTATCTACAAAACATATGTACTGACTCATCATTTTAACAATATAATTCTGCCTGCAATCTTTTTTTTGGGGGGGTGGTCCAGTCAGGGGGCCTGAACTCTGGGCCTGGGCACTGTCCCTCAGCTCTTAAGCTCAAGGTGAGTGCTCTACCACTTGAGCCACAGCGTCACTCCTGGTTTTTTTCATTTTGCTAATGTGGTGCTGAGGAATCGAACCCAGGGCCTCATGCATGCAAGGCAAGCACTCTACCACTGAGGCACCTACCCAGCCCCTGCCTGGAATATTTAATAGCAGTTTAATTAACCATAAAGTCTATTTTGTTGGCTTTTCTTTTTTTGTTTTGTTTTTTGTTTAAAGTAATAAAAGTGTTGGTGGAAGAATCTGAAAGGATCTCTGGCTTCATATTTTCACATCACTCTGGGCTACAATCTGTGTGTTACCAGCTCCGATGGTGGGACTTTGAAATGTTGGAAAGAAAATGAACATCATAAGGACCCATGGCTTCGGGATTTCTCAGATTCCTTTTATAAATGTAATTGTTACTAAGATATATACAGTGAGGTTACATTTCACAAGAAATTCAGACATTTAGATGTTTATTTATATTTTTGTCAGTTGTGGGCTTGAATTCAGGACCTGGGAACTGTCCTTGAGACTCTGTGCTCAAGTTAGGTAGCATTCTACCAATTGAGCCACAGAGCTACTTCTGGCTTTTGAGCTGTTAAATGGAGATAAGAGTCTTATGGGGACTTTTCTTCCTGGGCTGGCTTTGAACTGCAATCCTCAGATCTCAGCCTCATGAGTAGCTGGGATTACAGGCATGACCAACTGGCACCTGCCTTGAAATTGTCTTTTTCTGTGTTGTGAAAATACCGTAGAGAGGGGTTACAATTATATGGGCAAGTTAATGAGCACATTTCTTACCAAGAATTGTTGCCCACTCCTTTGTTTCCCCTTCCCATCCCTTCTTATCTCCCTGCCACACACCTCCCCTACCCCCCCATTCCCCACTTCCCACCACCCACCCCCGTTGCAAAATTGTAAAGTTCGTTTTCCGACATAAAGTCCTGTACATGTCATTGTTGCAGTGAGTCCAACTGTATCCCTAATTTACAAATTGTTTTTCCCTTCCCCTCCACAAATTATACCAACATCAAATACAGTGAAAGCAGGAGATATACCATGGGGGAGGGACATACAATGCAACAAATAAACCATCTTATAAATATGTTAGTAACAATCTCATGAAAGAAAAATAAACCATTTGAATCTTTATCTTCGGGTTCATTTCACCTAATATCAACTTATTTGATTTTTCTGTTTGTCTCAGACATATACTATTTATTGCAAATAAGGGAAAACATAGGACCTGTTTCTTTGGGCCTGGACTACTTCACTCAATATAATTTTTTCCAAGGCTTTCTGTTTCCTAATAAATGAGGCAATGTCATTTTTTCTCATCGAGGCAGAGAATTTCATTTTGTATATAGACCACATTTTCATGATCCATTCATATACTGAGGGGTATCTGGGTTGGTTCAATATCTTAGCTATAGTAAATATTGCTGCAATAAACATAGTTGTGCTGGTAACTTTAATATGGTCTTTCTTGTTTGTGATCATTTGGGTAAATGCCCAAAAGTGGGATTCCTGTGTGATAGGGGAAATGTATGTGCAGTCATTTGAGGAACCTCCATACTACTTTCCAAGGTTTTTTTTTGGGGGGGTCCGCTGGTGGGGCCTGAACTCTGGGCCTGGGCGCTGTCCCACAGCTCTTTAGCTCAAGGCTAGCACTCTACCACTTGAGCCACAGTACGACTTCGGCTTTTTTCTTTTTACTTATGTGGTGCTGAGGAATCGAACCCAAGTCTCAGGCATGAAAGGCAAGCGGTCTACCACTGAGCCACCATCCCAGCCCCTCCAAAGATTTTAAACAAGTTTACACGCCCACCAACAACACAATAGGGTTCCCTACTCTCCACATCCCCTCCAGGTTCTGTTGTTATTAGAGTTCTTATTTACAGCCATTTTAACTGGGGTGAGGTGGTATCTCAATGTTGTTTTCATTTGCATTTCTTTTATGGCTAGGGAGGTTGAGCATTTCTTCATGTGTCTATTGGTCATCCTTCTTTCCTCTTCAGAGAAGTTTCTCTTTAAGTCTTAGGCCACTTATTACTTGGGCAGTTGCTTCATTGAGGATTTGTTTTTGGGGGATTTAATTTTTTGGATTCCAGGTATATTTTAGATATGAGACACTTGTCCATTGTATGACTAGTGAAGATCTTCTCCCAGTGCGTGGGCTTTCTATTGAACTTGCTAGCTATGTCCTTTGCCATGCAGAAGCTCTGCAATTTCATGCAATCCTATTTGTCCAACCTTTCTTTGATTTGTTGTGTTTCTGTGTCTCTTTTACGAAAATATTGGCCTGTGCCAAGGTGACCTAGGGTTTCTCTTATTCACGGACTGCACTCACAAATTATTCATGCTGATTCAAAACTTTGACAAAGTGGCAGGGTATAAAATTAACCCAAAAAGTCAATGGCTTTTCTCTTTGCCAACAATGAGAAAAGCGTGGCTGAAATCAGGAAAGCAACTCCATTTGTAATAGCCCCACAAAAAATAAAATACCTAGGAATTAACCAAAGAAGTGAAGGACTTCTATGATGAAAAGTTTGAAAACGTGAAAAAGGAAATCAAAACAGAACTTAGAAAGTTGAAAAACCTCCTATTCTCTAAGATTTGAAGGATCAATATCGTGAAAATGGCAATACTTCCCAAGGCTATCTACAAATTCAATGTGATACCCATCAATATTCCAATCTCATTCCAATCTCATTCTTCAAGGAAAGAGAAGAGGCAATCCAAAAATTCATATGGAGCAATAAAAGACCCCAAATCGCAAAAATGATCCTTAACAGAAAGAACAGTGCTGAAGGAATATCAATACCAAATTTCAAACTCTACTAAAAAGCCATAGTAATCAAAAGCGCTTGGTATTGGCACAAGAATAGACCCCAGGACCAATGGAATAGAATTGAAATCCCACAAATGAACCTACAGGCATATAGCCACCTAATCTTCGATAAGAGAGCAAAAATAAATAGAATGGAAGACAGCCTTTTCAGTTAATTGTGGTGGCAAAATAGGTTAATCACTTGTAGAAAATTAAGCTAGATCCTTATATATCACCGGGCACCACAATCAAATACAAATCGATCAAAGACCTCGAAGTCAAAACAGACACTCAAATAGTCATTTGTACTATGATAAACTGCTTAGTGCCTCAGGCTCACCAATATAGTCCTAGCTATAGTTAGGATTATAGGCATGAGAAACAAACACTAGGTGTGTGTTGTTCATGATGGTTCGTATTGGCTTGTTTTAATATTGTTTGTTTCTTGTACTACAAAGCTCTTATTTTTATTTTCACCTAGGTGGGGGAGATATGTGCTAGCCAGTGTTGAACATTCTTTCGTTGAGATGGAGCCATGTGGAAGTTCTTGTCTAGAATGGCGTGGAATAGAAATCCTCCTGCTCTCAGCTCCCCATGGACCTGGGATGATAGACGTATTCCATCACGCAGAGCCAGGGGTTGGGGAGAATTGCAGGTAAAACTACACTGGTCTTGAAATGATGTCCCAAACTGGTAGCTTTACAGGCTTGTACCTCCAAAATATTGTTGTATTCCGTTTCACTTTGAAGTAGTGCTTGTATATACTTAGAGATACAATGATAATACACTACATGTTTAATATATAGAATAGTAAACATAATTAGCATGTTGATCTCCTAAAACATTGAAGCTAAAATATTTTGGTAACCTCCTGACTCTGCTAGTTATTTTTTGGAATATACCATAAACATGAATACATTGATAATATGCACTAGAAGATTGGAAGTTGATAGAGATAGAAAAGTTAGACTGTGTAATATATATAGATATATAGTTTTTTTTTATTTATTTATTTATCTATTGCTGCTCTGAAGAACATTATCATATATTCACCATGACAATACCACCATATATTCACCATGACAATTTTTCTACAGTGTAGAATTTTCCATTTCATAACCTGCCATTTTTATCCTTTTTACATTCTCCTTATAAGTATGAATATTTTCTTGTTTCTAATGATGTCTTGAAATTATTAAGGGGGAATTTAAAAATTTGTAGGGTCTACTGAAATTATCTCATTTTGTTTGGTTTTGTGATGCTAAGTCATTAAGACCAAGTTTTCCTGAAATTTATGCTAGCAGACTATATCACTAAATTGTATTCTAATTAATTCTTATTATTGTATTTTGATATAGGGTTTTACTGTTGTTGTTTTATGATGTAGAGTGTTGTAAGGTGGACTAAAACATGCAACCCCACTGTCTCCAGTAACAATGCTTTATCACCAGGTTCTGGAGGCTCATATTTATAACTAGCTAATCAGGAGGTTGAGACCTGAGATTTAGTTCAGATAGCCTGAGGAGGAAATATTATGAGTCTCTCCTCTCCAGTGCACTACAGGAAAGCTGGCAGTGGAACTGTGGCACAACTGTTAGAGCACTACAGTCAAGGGCTAAGATCTGAGGATCACGGTTCAAAGCCAGCCTAGGCAGGAAAGTCTATGAGACTCTTATCTCCAAGAAACCACCAAAAAACCGAAAGTGATGCTGTGGCGGTAGAGCTCTCACCTTGAGCTGAAGGGCTGAGGGATAGCAAACAAGCCCCGAGTTTAATCCCCATGACCAACAAACCCAGGGCTGATGAGACCCCCTGGCAGAGTATTGGAATAATTGCTATCTTTCTGAGACTGTTTCACTGGGGTCTTATCAAAGGAACTTGGCTTGAGAAAAAGAAGTGCACTCCCCGGCTAATTCCTTACTACTGGGCTGCCAGAACATTTCATTTACCTCATAAGTTAGTGGAGGCTTAGCAATTTCCTTGCTGAGAGACTAGGTTTAAAGGAATGAGCTAGTGACACCCAATGTCCACCTTCACCTAGTAAATCACTATCTTGGAGGCTTTTGAAGGAATATAGACAGAAGAAAGGATGCAACTTGAATGTGAATTTGGGGCCTGAGTGTTGTCCGATTTGTAGCACACTACCAATTGAGCCCAAGGTCTAGTTTTGGCATTTGGCTGGTTAATTGAAGATAAGTGTCTTTAGAATTTTACAAACTAGAGAGGGTTCAAACTGTGATCCTCAGATCTCACCCTCCTGATTAGTAGGATTAGAGGCATGAGCCATTGTGTATTTATTGGGACAGATGCACAGAATTTCCATGAAATTGTATAGACATAACTCTACTTTTTGTCTGTCATGTTTACTTTACCATGTGGGACATAGCCAGTCCCATTTGTGTCCTATTAGTCCATAAAAGGAGAAGCATAGAGTTAACTTCAGAAAAGAAGAAGCATAGAGTTAACTTCCTACTCTCCTCCCATTGGTAAAGATCCTTCTACCATAACTGGGAGGAAGATGAACAAGTGAAAAAGTAAGTGGATGTTGGCACAAAGAGTAGTTTTTGTCCTTGAAAACTTGCTATTTTCAGGTTTCTGAATCAAAGACATCTTTCTTCTTTGCACACCAGTTGTGATTTTCACCAGGGAGCTGAGGCTTGGCACTTCAGTGAATAGCAGATTACACAGTTATGGATGTGCTTGTGGATTTGGATTCTCATGGATGACAGGGAGGGCTGTGGATAGCAAATCTGATCCAGTGGGGAAACAACTTTTTCTTCCTACTACAGAGAGAATTTTAGGGGATTATATTTGAGAAATTTCTAGAAGTGGGTTGTGAGGAGCATGCTGCTTGCAGGAGTCTCTTCCCACTTCCCAACATGCAAATCCTGCCAGACAGAGGCTATAGTACAAGACTCAGAATGGGGAGTGGGCTCTCATTTTCTTTGTCACCAATCTGCACACAGCATGGTTTGTTCCATCCTCCCTATGTGGATGGACTTCTACCCTGATGATTTCTATGAGCCCAAGGACCATGACACCCAAAAGAACTTACACAGTGTGTCAAGCTCAACATGCCCTCTTCAGACTTTCTCTTCTACTTATGTATTCTTCTGACTAGCTGGAGGAACTCATGACCCATGAGACCAAGAAAAAGAGGAAGAACTCCTTGTTTAGATGCCTCATGAGTAGGGATGGAACCTGTGTCTCTAGGGATGGGCCTGATTGGCCAAGAGCCCTTAGTACACCCCAGCTTGGCAAAATGTCATTTTATGGATATTCTAGGCCAGGTAATATCTGTTCTCCTTTTGAAAGAACTTGGAAGTAGCCACTCATTAGAAACACCCTAAATTCTCATCAGTTTTCAGTCTGAACTCAAATCCTACAGCTTCCTGCATTCGGTCCTAATGGAAGTTTAGTCACACTTTAACTTCTAGGGTCTACTCTAAGACTCCTGTACCTCTTTCCATTCTCAGGTTTGCATCACCATAGAGCAGCTCCTGTAGAACTCCAGATAAAAAACCCATCAGTGATGTCATCTATGGTGACTGATGGAGATCAGAATCCATCACTGATTTCCAGAAAGCATGTGAACGTAGAGGGTTTTTTTTTCAATTTGTAGAAAGGCCCAATTAGATTTTGAGTCCTGTGGACATCCCACTGGTTCTGAACCCCACATGGGATGCAGGTGTACCTGCACATACCACCAAGGAAGAAGACGATCCAGAATGTCTCCCACTGATGTTCACAATCCAGCTAGATCAGCTCCAAACCAATAATAATAATAATAA
Source organism: Dipodomys spectabilis (assembly GCF_019054845.1). NCBI lineage: Eukaryota > Metazoa > Chordata > Mammalia > Rodentia > Heteromyidae > Dipodomys > Dipodomys spectabilis. Next base: position 854,054 of record NW_024870923.1, read on the forward strand.
AATCATGTCATAGTGTTCAGGGTAAATGTGTGCTAATGGAAAATGACCCCAGTCTATGTTCAGAAAAACCAATACGTGAGGTCCAAAATCTAGATTTATCTGAGGAAAGGTAATCTTTTGTCACAGAATTCCCAGACCAATCTGTCCTCTTGCAGGGGACCCAATTTCCAATTGAGAAATTAGAATCTGTCCCTACCTGGTCTCAGGAAGAAAATCCTGTCTTTAGTGAGGAAGTAGATCACTTTGAGGACTCTGAGGCAGAATTTCTGCCTGAAGGCAATTTAGAGGCCAATCTAGATTTCAAGATTCCTTCTCCCCTTTCTGAGAAAATCCTTCTTTTTCTTTTTGTCCTGATTGTTGTAAGAGATTCATTGTATTTAGTCTTCTAACTTTATTAAAATGTCAATGTTTTTGACATATTCTAGAATTCTTGAATCCTAAATGTTTCCTTTTAAACCTACAATCTGAAGCATCGTGAATACATGTGCTGTGAGAGGGAAAACACAGAGTGACAGGGGTCTGTACAAGAGATCTTACTGGACATAATGGGAGATGTTAAATGCACAGGGAATGGCAATGAAGCCAGGCCATGCCTGTATGAAGTGATAAGGTGGCTACAAAACGTTTAGGACATAGCAGATCAAATGTCCTAGAAAACTATTCTGTCTATTGGGACAAATGCCACAATACTTATAGTGGTATGTGGGACACGCTTTCAACAGTGAGTTCCAAACTGTAAACATCTTCATTGTGCTTTGAGGAAATATGGAAGAAAATTTTGGTTCCAATAATATAAAAAGTCTACTTAGGGCTGAAAATATTTGAAAAAATATATAGGAGATATGTATACTGGAAAGTAAAAACGATCATCAATAAAAGAAAGAAGGCTTACAGATGTGAACAAACACAAAATCAGGAAGAAAACACACAATTAAATCAGTTATATGTAAATACATGTTATATTCTTTATGTTATATAGAGTATATTATATGATATGTAAGATTGAATATGATTTTTCAAATTAAAAAGGCACTTCAATTTTTAGTCTTGAGTATTCTTTTGCATAAAACATTAGTGTAAATATTATTGGGGAAAGAGGTCTTATAATTTGATTATAATTATATGAATATATATTTGTGTTTCTAGATATAACACTGATTTTAAGTAGATGAATAACTATATACATATATTTGTATATATCTATGAAGTGAATATAATGAAAGTGAATATTATGAAACTGACTACAATATGTATAAAAAAGTTGAGTCCATGAAACTCAGGCCTGTAATCCTAGTGATGTGGGAAGCTGGGTTCTGAGTTCTAGTATTTCTTACCCCAAGCCTAGATTTTTAGAGAAGGCCTGGACCGGTCAGTATAGCAAAGAGACACATATACAGTGGGATCACTCTCCCTGACCCCTGAGGAAAGTCAGTAGAAATCAGGACAAGCCTCTGATCTTATGACAGTCTACTCAGTTCCTGTAGCAAGATGGCCACCTGTAGAACATCAAATGGAAAGTTGATAATCCCTCCAAAAGATTCCAAAAAGAGACTTCTGAACTATAGTCTCTGACTATACTGACTTAAAACTTATTTCTGTTCCCAAGCTGCAAACACATAGAACTATGGCAGGGCTGAAGGGAGATGATCAAAGACTCACAAATACATAAAATTATATACTCTGTTTCAATAATTCAATGACAAATCATCAAAGGAATGTCTTGATTTTTTCTTTTTTTAAAGGAAATGGACACACACTCTGAGTTGATCAGGAACTGGTGATAGTTTGGTTGTTGAATTGTTGAATGCACTCCTGAGCAAAGGAGACATATATCTTGGGGAAATTGTGTGGGGGTTGGTGTTCTCACACAGGTTAACAATAAAATGGCCATAAATTCTGTGATGTCACAGCCACTTTTGCCATAGCAGCAAATAGGTGTCAGGCACTGATTTGGCCCTGAAGTGGACTCAACAACACCAAAAGGCAGAAAGTATGAGAGGGAATGACTACTAGCCACCAAAATTCAGCTTAAAGAGCTCTCCTGACCAGAAGCTAGGATTAATTGAGTTGGAGAAGGCTGATCTCCATGTAAGGCTCCTGAGCACTAAGAACTAGGCACTATTACAGGTGTTGGAGAAACAGAAGTGAATGTGGCTCTCTCCTCACTAATTTCATACTGGAAAGAAAACCAGAAATCTTAATGATAATTTCTATAAATCAGAGACATGAAATTGGTGATTTTGATGAGGGATGTTTATATGAGAGCCATCATCCAGGCAATTATCTAGGAGCAGGTACTCCAGGCAGTAAGAACAGTAAGTACATCCCCCATTGATGGGAATGGAACTGACTTGCCTCAGAAAAGGAAAACAGCACTGACATGCTTGCTTGTGAAATAAGAATGGAAAAGTTCAAAGAAGAAAAAATCAGAAATGAAGATAGGAATAAATTAGATAGATATTGGATGATACCGATTACAAGAAGAAAAGTTCTGATTTTAGTTTAAATCTGACCCTCTGGAAACAAAGTGCTAAAATAGTAGTCAGACACATCTGATTCAGTAAAGAATACTTTTAAAATGTGATTCTAGCTGGGCTCAGGTGGCTCACAACTGGAAACCTAGTTACCCAGGAGGCTGATATCTGAGGATCAGGTTTAAAGCAAGCCCAAAGAGGGAATTTGGTAAGACTGATCTCCAATTAACCACTAAAAATATGGACATGAAGCTGTGGTTCAACTGGTAGAGCACTAGCCTTGAGGAGAAAACAAAGGGAGAGGACCCGGGCCCTAGGTCCAAATCTCAGGACTTCACAAAACAAAGAAGCCAACAAACAAAATTTGGTGCTGTCATTAATCACTTAGCATTCTAATTCAATATATTTGGTATGAGTCTTGGAAATTTTCTTGTTAGCAAATGCTCTCCCCGAATATTTTTCTTCATTACCAGCTTTCAAAGCCCTGGCATCACCACTGTCTCCTCCCAGTTAGCATAAAAGTCTACCACTGTAAATTTGAAGATATATTTTATTAATCATAAGAATTCTGATCATTTCCCACATACATCAAATTAGTAGTGGCCACATTCCACTATTTTGAATAATTTAATCATCCTTTGATTTAATAAGCATTAGGGCTTAACAATTCTAGAGTGGTTATCAAATTAATTCAATAGTCATCATTCTTCCACCCAATCATGTAACATATGTTTATAAAAGGAGAGACTATATGAAAGTGTGCACATACCTTCTGACTATAATACTCTCAAGAAGTAGGGTTTTACAGAAATGTCCTGATTGCTTTGCCAAAGAAAGGATAAGAGATTTAAATAAGTGACCTAACATCTCAGAAGGAAAATGCTATTGGCTTTAGAACAAATTCATCTGCCTAGAAGTGAGAAAATGAGTTTCAGTAATGTCAGAGGCAAAGGGTATTATTCAAATCACCTTATCATGAGGCACAAGCAGCCTGTCTAGATCAACCTTCCAGGGAAAAAAGCAATGAATGAAAAACAATTAATGCTTCTAAAACAAGCCAGTTGGTGGTGGTTCATGCTTGTTATCCTAGCTACTTAGAAGTCTATGATGAAAGGATCTCAATTCAAAGCCTAGCCTGGAAGAAAACCTTCCTCTCTGCAACCAGCAGACAGGAAGCATCAGCTCTGTGCCTGAAGCCCAGATGCACGGCTTCTGCCCAGAGACATCCAGATACACGAGACCACCCCCATCTGAAATATTATCAAATACATTCAAATAATATCTCCTGTTTGGGAGATAATATTTAAAAGACGTATCAAAAGCATTTCATGAGTTCCTGTTAAAAAAGTCAGAATGAAAGTGGAAATATGTATTCACTCACTGAAAGGTAAGTAACTGACCAGAATGATGTTAATGGGGCTAGAGGCCCATTTGGTAACTTATCCACTCAACCATCTTTCCTCACAACTTTTCAGTCAGCCTGAACAGTGAGGTTTTTGAATGCAAGGAATGTGTGTGAGCATGTAGCTTTTGAAAGTAATAATCAAAAGCTAGGCACTGGAAGCTCAGGCCTGTAAAACTAGCTATTCAGAATCCTGAGATATGAGAAACTCAGTTCAAAGCCAACTGAGCAAAAAGACTCTTACGACCAATTAAACAGTAAATAAGGAAAGCTGAGCTATGCTTCAAATGTTTGAGTGCTATCATCGCATACAAAAGCTAAGAGACAGAATCTAGGCCCTGAATTCAAGCCCCAGTACTGGCTCTTATACAAAAAATACTCATGACAACACCACAGTATATGCATATGTTAGCAAGGGATGTAGATGAATGGGATGATGACATCATTTACCTCACCTTAATCTCAAGCATTCTGTACAGTGTTGCTCAGTCTGTGAAAAGCCCTAGGTGAAATCTTTCCTCAAAATCAGTAGATACATCCTCATTTCCCTCAGCACATTCACACACACACACACACACAAACACACACATAAAGGGTTATATTTTTTTTTTAAGACTATATTTTTCTAACTAATTTTGAAATATGTAACCATATATACATGCTTCAGAATTATGTGCCCTTGTTTAAGTTTCACAGAGAGCTAATATATCCAGGTTCTGGCTCATTCTTGTAATCTTAGCTGCTCAGGAGGGTGGGATCTGAGGATCACAGTTTGATGCCAACCCAAGCTAATAAATAATCAATATTCTTATCTTCAATTAAGTAGCAAAAAGCCAGAAGTGGAGATGTGGTTTGAGTGGCACAGTGACCGCAATGAATAAAATAATCTATGCAAGAGCTCCAGACACTCAGTTCAAGCCTGAGTTCTGTCCCACTAACACTCCAAAAGCCAAAAACCTCCAAAACACCAAATCAAAAATATGACAAAATATTTTGCAACTTTTGAAGCAAAATCCAATGAGGCAACATAGTTTCTGGTTTGTTGAAGATTTGGTGGGGAAAACCCAAATTCATCATGTGATTAAGTGATTTAATGAACAAGCAACCAAATAAAATTTCCTAGTAAAGAATCTTCCTTAGTATTCACTGGGACCCCTGGCAAAGGTATATTTTTCTATGCTTTCTGAAAATCAATGTTTTCTTTTTCAGTAAGGGAAATAGTATAAACTTTACTATGTGTTATAGGAGTCATTGGAAGCTCCAAGTGAAATGAATGTATAACAAAAAACACACAATATTACAAGTTTCTATGTGTCTTTGAGACACTAAAAAACTGAAATAGTGTGGTTTCTCAGAAAGAGAAGGGGGATGCTCAGCAGCACTGGTCATAAAAGAAATGCAAATCAAAACCAAAACCACATTTGGATTTAACACCCCAGTGAGAATGGCCATTATCAAGAGAACAAACAACAGATGCAGGGGTGGATGTGGCTAAATGGGAACACTACTACATTGATGGTAGGAATGTAAACTGGTTCAACCATTCTGGAAGGCAGTATGGAGGTTCCTCAAAAGACTAAACATAGAACTCCCCTAAGATCTGAAGTAGGTCCTGAGAGAAGACTTGAACTATTACAGTTTCTTTCTAGGCTTTGCCTTTGTTTTAGGGATATTAGAGAGAGAAAAAAAAACCTTTAAAAAAGATTTACTAGACCTTGGCTATAACCAGCCCAGTTTCTGGAATGGAAAGAATGCCCCTATCCCGCCCCCCCCACCCTGCCCTTAACAATCTAACCCGCCTTGATTGTTCTGTTAGGACTAACCAATAAAACAGATACTTGTAATCTGGGTCCTACTGGCAATATCTCAAGCTTACCATAAACTCCACGTTTTTCACGTGCTTATGGTAAACTCCAATAAACTCCTACTTTGTGTATGCTTACCATAAACTCTGCGTTTTGTGCGTGCTTCACCTTACCCATTGAAATTGTGAGTCATTTAAACCAAAAGTGATATGCTGGTTTAAACAGTCATTATGTGACAAACTCTAACCTCATTGACCACCTGTGTGTGGTCTAATATCACTGTGCAATCTTTTGTGTGTGTGACAATCTCATTGGTCATATACATGACCAGGATTGACCTCATGAATTTTGCCTAAGATATGTATTCAAATGTTTTTTTTTTTCTTTCATGCATTTGTTTCTAACACATTTATAAGATTATTTCTTTGTTGCTTTGTATGTCTCTCTCCCCACAGTATAACCCCTGCTTTCACTATATTTGATGTCGGTATAATTTGTGGAGGGGAAGGGGAAAAACAAGTCGTTTAAATAAGGATACAGGTGAACCCGTTGCAACAATGAGAAGTACAAGTTGTCATGTGGAAAACGAACTTTACAACTTTGGTGGGGGGAGGAGGATTGGGTGGTGGGGCGGGGGGGGGGGGGAGGCTGGGAAGGGATGAGAAGGGGAAACAAAGGAAGAGGCTACAATGCTTGTTAAGAAATGTACTCATTATCTTGCCCATCAAATTGTAACCCCTCTGTAGAGTATTTTCACAATTAAAAAATTAATGAAAATTGAAAAAAAAAAACAAAGTACGTGGTCCGCTAGGGGTAGCAGTATCAGCTCATGAGCCTGTGCTCAGTCCCTGACAGGACAGTGTAGGAACCTTCTCAATAAAGTTGCTTCTTTGTTAACAACTTTGTTGTGGTGAGCTCTGTCACTCTGGACGACTAGGTGGGTTTGCCTGCCTGAGTAGGAGTCTTCCTACTAGAGATCCAACAATTCAAGTCCTCAGCATCTATCCAAATGATCTCAAACTAGGGCACAATAATCTATCACCACAACTATTTTCATTTAAACATTGTTTACCATAGCTAAGATACAGATCCAACCCAATTGCCTCTCAGTAGATGAATGGATCAAGAAAATGTAGTATATTTACACAATGGAATTTTATGCTTCTATCAGAAAGCATGACAGTGTCCCTTTTGTAAAAAAATGAAAGGACTTGGAAAAAAAATCATATTAAGTGAAGCAAGCCAGGCCCAAAGATACATGAACTCTATGATTTCCCTCATTTGCAATGGTTAGCATTAGCCTGTTACTCCTGAAAGTTGATCATAATAGCTCAAGAGTTATGAGCATATATATGACCATACAAAATGATGCTAATTGAAATGAACACCAAGACAAGAAACAGCAGGTCATCTCTTGTTTAGTTGTCAAGATTGATGTAGCCAATGTACTGCAGCTAGTTCTTTCTTCTTATTTCATGTCATTTTTCTTTTCCTATTGTTTTAATCCATGGCAATTCCTGTCTTTGATTCTGATACCCTGAATCCTGTATATGCATTTATATGATTGGGGGAAGGGAAGGGAAATAACAAAATGCTGAAAGAAGTACAAAAGCTGACCCATTGCAACAATGATACTCACAGGACACTAGGGCAGAAATTAACTTTACAATGTAATGGTGCCGGGGGGGCGGGTGGAGGGACGGGACAGAGGGAGAAAAACACTGGAGTAGGTAACAATGTTCAATAAAAAATGTAACTTACTCCTGTAAATGTAACCTCTCTGTACAGCAGCTTTATAATAAAATAGATTTTTAGAAATATAAAAATTAAAAAAGGTTTTTTCATAAAATCTCAAGCTGATATAACAACGGAATTTCTGAGCTCATTACAAAGAGATGTTTTGGACTTCCAAGAAGGTAGTACTAAGTACATATAACCACAATTAAGCGATAATGAGAAAAGTAACTCTTTTAATTGTATTATATGAATAAAGGAAAATTTCTTTTCAGAATTTCTATTTATTTAGAATTCACGTTTGTGATCTGCATTGTTCCCAAGTCAGATTAATGTCTTGTCCTTAGCTTTCTTTGGTATGTATAGCTTGGACATGTAATCTGAGGTATAAGTATTCTTTGTTCCATTTGGAGGCCTAGAATAGAGACACTTCTCTCTGGCCAAGGAGTTAGACTGGAGGACGCCTAATACTCGCTGTGGTTTCTCTCACACAGCTCACTGAGGAACTTAGGAGTTTGAGAAAGTGACTGCTAATTAAGTGCCTCTTACTAATAAGAATTATTGGTACAATTTGAAAACATATTTGGGTAACAAATAGACTAGAAAAAATGTTGTTTGATATTTTTATCACTACATTTCTTTTTGTCTAAGTAGAAAAGATAGACTTTCCCAAAGGGCCTAGACTAAGCAAAATGGCTTATAGAGCTCAGATCATTTCTTTCCACAGAAGATGACAGCAATAGAAGAAAAACAGGTCCACAACTGGTACAAGGTAGGGAGAGTTTGTTGTCTCCTTAAATCTTAGGATCAAATGCTCAATGAGGAGCCCTAGGGACTGATGATAGCTTGAGGCCCTAACATTTCCTGTGTCGTTCCACCATAGGAAACATTCAACAGTCTCCCATCACTCTGTAGGTGCCATGCCTGACTGGTGACCTTGGCTGTGTCCTGAGAACGTCCAGCAGGGCTCTTTCATGGTCACTGGAGATTCAAGATTGTACTCTAAGAAGACCTACAGGAAGGTCTGAGTCAGGGTTTTGTCAGATCTAGATGATTTGTAACAGGCACTACTGTCTTCTTGCTAAGAATGTGGATATATCATTGGGGCCCTGCAAACAAATTTTTATCACAAGTGTTAGCTTGCACCATTTCTTTATGAAAGCCAACAATAATGCCCTCGACATATTCTCATCAATATTTAGTAGGTAAAAAGCTATAAAATCAAGGTTATCATGAGGAAAACAACCCAGGTAAAAACCAAATTGCAGGAGCATTTACAAAAATTGTTTTTCCGTACATATCAAATGTGAAAAAATATTAAAAGTTAATGAAGTTAGGAAAGTTAAATTGATATTTTTACTATGGTTTCAACTGTCTTTTACATTTCAACTACTTAACAAAAAGAAGGTAGGCATAGCACCACCAGTGGCAGCACACACCTGTAACATTTCTATGAAGAAATCTAAGATCTCGGGCTGGGAAGGCGGCTCAGTGGTAGAGCACTAGCCTTGAGCTGAAGAGCTGAGGAACAGCGCCCAGGTCCAGAGTTCAGGCCCCACGACCGGACCCCCCACCAAAAAAAAAGAAATCTAAGATCTAAGGAAATCTAAGCTCTGAGACTAGGTAGGAAAAACTGGTGACACGTTTATCTCCAATTAACTATTCAAAATCAAGAAGTGGAAATTTGGTTTAAGTCGTAGACTTAAAAAAAAGTAAAAAAAGCTAAAGGTCAGCTTCCTGAGTTCAAGCCCCAGTACACACACACACACACACACACACACACACACACACACACACACACACACACACACACACAGACACTATCTCAAAAATAACCAGTGACCAGGATACAGAAACAAGATGATATTTTTCTTTATTTTCTTTCATTTTTGTCATTTTTTTAAAATTTATCTCTCTTTGAGAAGTTAAAGGCATCATAGAAAAGGAGGGACAAAGGATGAACATGTGCAACAGGGGTATTCAATTGGTACTATGTTGAAAAAGACCTATGCAACTTGTTTGTGGGGAAGGACGGGAAAACTGGAAGAGATGAAAGGAAAGGGTAACATTGTCCAAAAAGAAATGCACTCAAGAAAGTAGAGCTGTGGCTCAATATGAGTGCCATTCTTTAGCAAAAGAACTCAGAGACAGTTTCCAGGTCCTGGGTTCAAGCCTCATTACTGACTAAAAAAAAACATAGACAAAAGAAATGTAACCATTACCAAGCGAATGTAACTAAACCATCTACAGAACAATAATAATAATAATAATAATAATAAGAAGAAGAAGAAGAAGAAGAAGAAGAAGAAGAAGAAGAAGAAAAGTTAATAAAACCAAACCAGTGAGAGAGAAAAATTGAGGAGCAAGGGAAGAGGTGACCTTTCAAAAAAATATATATCCATATCTGACATAAAACTAACATCTGTGTAACTCGCCTTTATAATAATAATACAAAAGAGGGCTGGGAATGTAGCTCACTGGTAGAGCACTTGCCTTGCATGCCTGAGGCCCTGGGTTCAATTACTCAGCACCACATAAGCAAAAAGAAAAAAGCCGGAAGTGGCATTGTGGCTCAAGTGGTAGAGTGCTAGCCTTGAGCTGAAGAGCTGAGGGACAGCGCCCAGGCCCAGAGTTCAGGCCCCACGACCGGACCCAAAAAATAATAATACAAAAGAAAAAAAAAGAAATATATTGCTAGAGGCAAAACTCAAATGGAAGATCAGATTAATATGTATGTGATACCAAGTTCAAACCCCATTATCAATTTCCCCTTCAAAAATGTCTCTTCTCATCACTTGTGCTGTCCCTAGCTTATGAAAGGGGGTGCAAACAGTTAAAGAGAGAGAAAGATAATCTCTCAGGCACAAAACTGTACTTGCAAAGAGCAGTACTTGCTGGAACAAATGTTGACTAAACCACATGATTACTCCATGTTTTCTGAAATATACAGCACTAGTTGGGCTTGAATACAGGCTCCACTGTATACTAGCTGGGGATTCAAAATTAAGTAAATTCTCTGGATCTCAAATTCTTTTCAGGTAGAGTGAGCATAACAATACTTATCTCACGGGATTATGAGATCTGGGTGTCATCAAACATGGAGCGGGTTTTATCTTAGGTGTGTATGCAACACCTAAAAACTGCTGGAAGGTATATAAACTGGCATGATGTTTACTATATTACTTAACAGTTATACAACATGCCTGTAATCCTACTCACAAAAGAGGCTGAAAAAAAAGGATTAAGTTTCTAAGCCTGGACAGGAAACTGGATCATACTCACCTCCAATGACCTCTAAAAAGCTGGAGATGGAGTTTGGTTCAAATGGTACATTGCTAGACTGGAGCACAAGCCTCAGGAACAGTTCCAGGCCCTGAGTTCAAGCCCTAGGACCTGCACAAGCACACAAACACACACACACACACACACACACACACACACACACACACACACACACTAAATTTTGTATGCTCCTAAAGCCCCATTTAACAATACTTTCCCTCTTCCAAGCTCACCAGTTGGTTTTTTGTTTTAAAAGGGACTTGCTGTGTAGCTCAGGCTGCTCTTTAACAATCTACCTGGGTGCTGGAATTACAGGCCTGCCTACTATAATTTGCTTCACTCAATAACTCTATATATAACATTTTCGCAAGAAATTTATTCATACTCATGAAGATATATGGCTTAAAGCTGTTCACAGTAATATTCTACTGTACAAAATGCAAATAATATAGCTGCACATGGTACTGTGCTAACACATGGTAATGCCTGCCAATAATCACGAACCTGACACAGGAGAATAAGGAGGCGAGGAAAGCCTGGTCTACACTGCAGAACCTGGTCTCCAAAGGAAATAAATTCTATAAATATTAATCTACTATGAAACATACAATCAGTTAAATTTATATAATAACACAAATAGATCATTGTTAATGGAAACAAAATCTTGGCAGAAATTTTAAATACATACTTATGCATATATATTTAAACTTGGAGAAATAAAATTTCAAGTGGTATTATCTGCATCTTTCAGTGTACCTGTCACCTATCTATTTACGGACACATTGATTTCTGTTTAGTCTGCAAAACCCTGTTCTCTCATATAAGTACATAAAATTGCAAACAAAAAGTACAAAAAATACATTATCATAAATACAAATGTAGTGTAATCTCTTCCATAATAATTTGGAGAAAAACAGCATTGAGTTAATGGCATTGAATACTACTCAAGAAGGGGAGTCAAGGAGAATGTAGATTGTGTGTGTGTGTGTGTGTGTGTGTGTGTGTGTGTGTGTGTGTGTGTGTGCAGGCGCGCGCGCATGCGCGCGCACACATGTGCACACACGCGTGCACGCACATGTGTTTTCCATGAGAAAATAATGGAATTAGAATTAGACCTATAATTCTTGTTTGGTCTTTTTGCTCAAAGCTGACACTCTACCACTTGAGCACCATATCTACTTCTGGATTCTAGTTTCTTAATTGTAGAAATATCTCAGATTATCTGCATAGGTTGCTTTAAACCTGAATTCCCAGTTTTTGACCTCTAAATTAGCTAGGTTTTAAAACATGAGCCACTGGTGCACAGCAACTATGTTAACATTTTTGCATGTTTGAATGAATTTTAAAGTAAGATATATATGTTACTTTTGAAAATGGCGGGAAATAGTAATATAATTAATGTTTAGCAGAATTTAAAACATACAAACCTGAGAATGGCAAGTAGCTGAGATCAGAATGGAATAAATCAAAATTATCTATGACAGTTTTCAGTCTGTGCACAGAAATGATTGCGTTGATGGAGCCCAAGGCCATCAGATAGCTGAGCTCCAGCTGACTGCTAAGCTCATGAGGCCAGCTAGTGCTATTCACAAGAATGTGATGTTGTTGGTTGACAATGATCAGCTTCAAGTTAAGAACCTGAAATACATCTATTGATCTAGAAGGGGAAACATACCAGGACAAGAAATGTGATTAACAGTGCTGAAGGCAAAAACCATCCAGTCCAAGGAAGAAAGAATAACTCTTTCTATATCTGAGAAGAGTATTCTCTCACAAAGAATCCTAAACCGAATATGGTGGTCCATGTTTGTAATTTCTGACCTTCGGAGGCAGATTTAGAAGTTAGCTTGAGACCAGCCTAAGTTTTAGGCCAACAGAAAGACACATAGTAAAATGCTATCTTTAAACAACAATAATAACAACCAAAGACCCAATGACTGAGAATGTTGTTAGTGGTAGATTGCTGGCCTCCTCGCATGCATGAAGCCCTTGATTTGATTCCTCAGTATGACATAAGCAGGAAAAATTGAAGTGGTGCTGTGGCTCAGTTGGTAGTGTGCTAGCCTTGAGGAAATGAAGTTCAGAGAGAGTGCCCAGGCTCTGATTTCAAGCACCAGCTTTGGCAAAATTAAAAAAAAAAAAAACCAAGTGGAAAATGGTGTTTGTTGAAATAAATATGTTGGCCAGGCATCGGTGGCTCACACCTGTAATCTTAGCTACTCAGGAGGCTGAGATCTGAAGATCGTGGTTCAAAGCCAGCCTGGACAGGAAAGATCGAGAGACTTCTGTCTCCAATAAACCACTAGAAAACTGGAAGTGGCACTGTAGCTCAAGTGGTAGAGCGCTTGCATTGAGCTGAACATCTGAGGGACAGTCCCGAGGCCCAGAGTTCAAGCCCCATGACCAACAAAAATAAAAAATAAAAAAAGAAATAAATAAGTTGAAGAATTCTTTATACTCACTAGAAAATTGTGCTGTTGGGCATTCATAATGAACTTTGTTAGGAAAAAGTAAAATAAATTAAATGAATATTATCTGGCATTGGACAGGACATAGTGAGATCTAAAAATGATTGCTGCCTATGGTTACTTGATACAACAATGTTACAGATACACTTGCCAGATTGTGATTTTTTTAAGTATACAATCGTGGGTTTTTTCTTTTGCAAAGTAATTTTACTGCCGAGCCCCCTTGGCTCACACCTGTAATTCTAACTACTAAGGAGGCTGAGAACTGAGGGTCTCTGTTCAAAACCAGCCCAGGCAGAAAAGTCTGTGAGATCCTTATCTGCAACTAAAGGTACAGAAAATGTGAAATGGCACTGTTGCTCAAGTGGTAGATTGGTAGCCTGGAGCTGAAGACTGAGGGACCATGCCCAGACCCAGAGTTCAAGCCTCACAATTGACAAAAAATTATAGTAGTAATAATATTTATTTTATTTTTACTATTAAGGTGTTATATATAAAGGCTACCATTTCATAAGTTTGTTTCTTTGCTAAGAAACACATATCCATCTTCATAGCCAACAGCCGGGATTTGGCCATCTGCTTTTCCGATCTCTGGGTGTAGAGGCAATGTGTAATACAAAGCAATACAAACAAGTTCTGACTATAATTTTTCTCTGCACATCTTAAAAATCAATGACAACAGAAATAAAAAATCCTTCAGTTTAAAACCTTCTTCTAGACAAGTTATAGAAATCCTGAGAACAAGTATTTTAAGAATAAGTCCAGATAGCTTGAAATCAGGGCCTGGGTTCTGTTTCTGAGATTTATTACTCAAGACTAGTGCTGCCACTTTGAGCCTCAGTGCCACTTCCAGTTTTCTCGTGGCTTATTGAACAGAAAAGTCTCACCAACTTTCCTCTCTAACCTGGCTTTGAATTAGGATCTAGAGATCTCAGCCCTCTGAGTAGCTAGGATTATAGCCATGAGCCCCTGCCACCTAGCTAGAATAATTGCTTACCTGGGACAGAGGTCAATTAGTATTAAATATCAATCATGATTAACTTTGTAAAATAAACTTAACTGAAATGCCTTGCACTAGAAATAAGGAATCAAATGTTTAGGTGGGTTACAAAGTTCTTACCAAATCTACATATTTCCCTGGTTGTTTTTTTCTTCCAAAATTGTGTGCTTTCCAGAAGCATGCTTTTTCTTTCCTTGCTGGTTTCTTTAGTTTATTTCATACATGCCCACAGCTTCTTCAACTATTATTTATTTATGTGAAGTGATTGCAAATATCTATTTTCAGTCCAAACTTCTTGTATGCATCTCTCATCCATATATTCAACTGCCATAAAAACTTTAATCATCTCTTCTCATTACTGGATATTAATGTGTAAGTAAAATTTAAGAAAATAAAGAATAATATCAATAAATATAACATTATTCTAATAGTAATCCTAAACATAAATACAACGTTGATTATTTTCTGAGCAATTTAATAAAAACCTCAAGGAAAAGAAATCAAGTTTTTTTGAGTGCTGATATTATGGTTTAAAATCTGGACCTTACCTTCTCACTTAAACTTAAACTTTTTCCCTCAAGGGTGGTGCTCTGTATTTGAACCACAGTTCACCTTCCAATTTTATTTGGGGGATTATATAGAGATAAGAATCTCATGAAATAAAAAAATTGTGTCCCTATCTTGGGGTTCATTTCACATAACATCCTCTTATATGGTTATATGGTACCATGTTCTAGTTACTGCAAGTAAGGTTAACCATAGGAAGTATGGTTATTTAAGCCTGGCTTATTTCACTTAATATAATTGTTTCCGGGTCTTTCCATTTCCTAGCAAATGGGGCGATGTCATTCTCTCTGATGGAGGCAAAGAATTCTAGTGTTTGTGTGTGTGTGTGTGTGTGTGTGTGTGTGTGTGTGTGTGTGTGTATCATATTTTCTTATCCATTCATCTACTGAGGGGCATCTGGGTTGGTTCCATATCTTAGCTGTTGTAACTAATGGCGCAATAAACATTGTTGTGCTGGTAGCTTATTATGGTCTTGTGTGTGATCATTTGGTAAATTGCCAAAAGTGGGTTTGCTGGTCATAGGAGAGCTCTAAATGGAAGCTTGGAAAAAAATTATATTAAGTGAAATAAGCCAGACCCAAAGAAACATAGATCCTATGGTTTCCCTTATTTGCAATAACAAGTATATGTCTGGTACTAGCATAAAAATCCAAAAGCTATATAGATATGACCAGATAAGATGATGTTAAACGATATGAACACCAAGATAGGGTTTATTATCTATCATGTGATTTTTTTGTATGTTCCTCCCCCACGATATAACCCCTGTTTTCACTGTTTTTAATGTTGGTGCCCTGCATCTTGTATACACATTTCTCTAGATTAGGGAGGGGAAGGGAAAAAAGAAAATGTTTAAATAGGGATACAGGCCGACCCATTGTAACAATGAGATGCAGAAGACACTATGTTGAGAAAGGAAGTTCACAATTTAGGCAGGGAACTGGGGAAGGGAGGAGAAGGGGAGTGTAGTTGTGGAGGTGGGAGGGAAGGGAGGGTACAGAAAAACAAAGGAGGGGGTAACAATGCTTGATAGAAAATATACTCATTACCTTGCTCATGTAACTATAATCCCCTCTATACAGTATTTTTACAGTAAAAAACTCTTTTAAAAAACAGAAGGTGTCATGTACACCAAGTATAGTAGCCCAAACCTGTAATCCCAGCTGATTGGGATGGTCTAAGGCCAGGACAGAGAAAAAAACTGCCAAGACAGCCATTTCAATAAATGCGCACATCTATAATCCTAGTTAATTATGTGGGAGACATAGGTAGCAAAGTCTCAGTTGATCTAAGATCGCACCTGGGCAAAAAGTTCAAGACCTCAAGTACATAAAATGGACTAATCATAATAAGAACAAAATACTGACCCAAATATTAATCCAATTTATATGTCAATACTAACACTAACACAAGTTCACTAGTTTCCACTCATCCTAACTTGATTCAAATAAGCCTTCCAAAAAATATGTTTCAATTTGTGTCTAAGATCATAGCCATTTTCTAACCCTAAACTTAACCCTAAACTTAACTGGAGCATTGGGAATAACCATAAGCCTAATTGTAAGTAGATTCTAATATTAATAGCAATACTCTAGTTCACATTCTTTCTAATTCCTACCAGGCTTATTCTAAAATTTACCTTCAATTTGACTCCCATTTTTTTTCTCCTTCACTCTAATCCTAACTATGGCTAGAATCCTAACCATATTCGAGACACTAATGATATCCAAATTCTAAAATTTATGTAAAATTCTCTTTTTGTGTCATCCTTACTGAAATTCCACTTGTAATTCTTGAAATAAATTTCAGGTTTTCCTAAACCCTACAGATTTTCTCACTCTTATCTCGGGATCTATCTTGTTCCTTAAGAGGAATCATATATGCATTGATTTCAAATCCTGATATTATGAAATACATTGTACTTCCATTATCCTAGCTTTTTCTGAATTCCTAGAAACAGGAAATAAGTTCAGCTTTACTTAACATTTAACACATTTCTTTTTGTTTTCTTTTTGTCGGATATGAGGCTTGAACTCTGGGCCTGTGCAAGATCCCTAAGCTCTAGGCATGGATACGATCAATGAGTTCTTTAGCTCAAGGTGTGCGCTTTACCTACCACTTGAGCCACAGCACCACTTTTGGGTTTTCTGGTGTTTAATTGGAGATAAAATTCTCATGGACTTTCCTCCCTTGGCTGTCATTGAACTGCGATCCTCAGAAATCAGCTTCCTAAGTAGCTAGGATAACAGGCACAAGTCACTAGTTTAACCAATTTCCTTATCCTATTCTCAACCCCCTTTAACCAGAAACCTAATCCTAATCACAATCTAATTTAACACCAAATGGTTAATGTAAGGAAAACTATTCTATCAAACAATTTTTTTGCTTCTATTTCTTATTGGAAAGCTAAATTTTACCCTAAAACTTATCCTTCCCTAACCCTAACCAGAACAAAAAGTAACTCACACTTTAAGCCAAATTATATCTGAATGTTTAAAGTAACACAGACACTGGTTTTCATTCATTTTAACCTTGATGCCATTCATTCTTCTTAAAATATGTTTCAGTTTTACACCTTTTTATATCTTACATCTTATAAACATTATATCTTACATCTTTTCCTCATCCTAACGCCAGCTCTAACTGGAACATCTTGCCTAATCCTAAGCCTACATATAAGTAAATCATAATGTTAATAGCAAGCCTCTATTGCACATTTATTCTCTTGCTTGGCATGTAGGTTTACATTTTACTTGCATTTTGAGCCTAAATTTTTTAAGCATTTTTCTATTTCCTGTCTGGTTTTATTTTTCATTTTTTTTGGTCGGTCATGGGGCCTGAACTCTGGCCTTGGGTGCTGTCCCTGCGTTATTCAGTTCAAGGCGAGCGCTCTACCACTTGGGCCACAATGCCACTTCTGGTGTTCTAGTGGTTTATTGGAGATAAGAGACTTAGGGACTTTCCTGCCCAGGCTGGCTTTGAACCGTGGTCCTCTGATATCACCCTCCTGAGTAGCAAGGATTACGGGCGCGAGCCACCGGCACCCGTCTTCATTACTTTTTTATTTTATTTTATAGTAAAGATGCTTTAAATAAGAATTAGTTACATGTGTAAGGTAATGAGTACATTTGTTGTTGAGCATTGTTACCCCCTCCTTTGTTGTTCTCCTACTACCGCACCTCCCTTAGTCCTCCCTCCCCATGGTGTAAAGTTCATTTTCAAAATAGGGTCTTTGAGTATCATTGTTGCAATGGGTCATCCTGTGTTGAACCTAAATTTTCTATTTCTCTAACCCTAATTCTAATTCTGTCTGGGATCCTAACCCTAATAATAATAATAATAATAATAATAGTTCAATTCAGAAGTTAACAAAAATATTCAAGTTTTTCCCATCCTGTTATTCCACTGCACATCTTGACTTAAGTTGCAGTTTAGCTTAAATCTATTTTTTCCAAATTAGATTATATGTTCATATATAAAGATGTAATTTTATGTGAAAAACAGAAGATCTTTGGAAAAAAGGGTAATGAAAAGGAAATAGAGGGAGTATAATCAAATGCTTTAAATATATTATGGAATTGCCACTTCTGACAATTAATAAATTTTAACAAAATAAATACAAATTAATAAAGAAAATACACTGCCTTCTAGTGTTCTTTAAGAGAATCATGGTATGTCTTGTGAATAAAATACTTGTGTTAGATAAACTTTGTTCATGAATATTTTATATTGTTATTGGTCTACTTTTTAACATAATGAATAAAAATATATTAAATAAGATTCTATGATAAAAAACATAAAATTATTACTTAGTAATTATTAGAGAATAAGTTATAGTCGTGAGTTTTAGGAAACTAAATTTCTATTTCCCTACAAAGCAATGATTTAAGTTTACTAATTTAGTATTTCTAGTAAGTTAGGGAACATAATTGGCATGAAAAACAACTAACTGTACATATTGTTTCTTGAATGAATGATATTTTAAATATTGTCACTTATTCAAATGAATAATTAGGTTTACTTTTCAAAATAAATGCAATTTTATCTCTTTTCAGAACAAGTAATTACCCTGCAATTAAATGCATTAATATATTCAGATATTTAAGAGCTAAATTTTCTATGTTTGATACATAGCTCTACATATTCAGAATGCCACGATTTTTTTTATTCAGAAATGTCTAACCTCTGGGATTTTTTGCTTCATCAATATAAATTATCTCATGAGGTTGTTGAGAAGGCTCCAGTAACCAGTGTGTTCAAAAACATTTCCTGAATTCTAAATATTAAATCTAGTCATTTTTAGCCTTTGATTACATTATTTATTGTCTCTTCAGAGCAACTAAGCTAAAATAAATACTACTGTTTAAACATTTCACTCACATTGTAAATAATATCAACACAGGTCACAAAGAGACTAATTATTTCAGACTCATCATATTTTGCAAACTTAGTGTGAAGAATGTAGAGAGCAGAAGGTTCTTATACTCAATAAATATTTTTGGTTAAATTAAGTTAAATCCTATATCTGGATTTCTAATTTGGAGGTTAATCACATGGTAACAGGAAAATAATGTTTTTAAAAAATAATTACTTTGGGGCCATTTTTCTTCTTAAAATTATGAAGCAAAAATATCTCTAAGAAATATATCTGTGAAGAAAATGTTTCAACCCTTAGTAAAGTGCTTTATATTTTAATATAAAGTTTATCTCAAAATAGAAATTCTGCAACTAATCTAATGTATGTTTTCATGCACAAAATGCTGTGACTTCTAATCTTGTTATGTGATTTTAATTATATTTTTTTGTTGTGACATGATCCCTACTTACATTTATTACAAACTTCTGTAATTATACAAATCATGCCTGTACACACTAACTTATGTAAAATAATATTCAAACAACATTATCTTTTTTCCTGTTTCCAACAGGGAAGGATGATGTACTGAAGTACAATAATGAAAGCATTCTAACAAAGAGTCTTTATCGAATGGAAATTGGCAACATGAGGATGGGAACATGAGCACTTTCTACTTGGCTGAACAGGAATTTTTGTTTCTACAGTACTTTCCTACCTTTAAATAACACAGGGAAAGCCATAAAATTTGAAGTTCATATGAAGGAATTGCATTCCTAAAAGATGTCGCAACCTTTCTCAAAAGCTTGATCTTATCAGTAGTTCATTGTGCTTGCTGGCTGATCTATTTCTCTATCATATGTTTCATATTATTAAGCATATTAGTAATTCAGCAATGAATACATTACAGGAGACTCCAGAAAATCACAACTATTGGGGTGTAATAATCAGAAGAGAGGAAAAAGTTTATATTAATCTCCAATTCCTCCCTTTGGCTTTCTATATGCCAATTAATTTTCAGAACAATCATGTACAATGTTAGTTTATTTTTCCCTTTTTAATTAGATATTAAGCAAGTGTTTTCTTCAGTAAAAAGAGATGACAGTGGTATGAGAGCTCTTGTATGAGCACCTTCTCCTAACAAGTAATGCTCTATGGACTGTAAATATGGAAGCCATATTAAAATTCTCTACACACTCCTTTCTCTCTCTCTCTCTCTCTCTCTCTCTCTCTCTCTCTCTCTCTCTCTTTCTCTCTCTCTCTTTCTCTCTATCTCTTACACACACACACACACACACACACACACACACACACACACACACACATACACACACACAGCTGCCACCCAGACACATCAGAGATCAGTTGCATTCATCTGTAATGATTGTTGATTGATGTTTGCTCCATTGCTTTACTTCGGCTTAAGATCTTGCCTGGATCTTTATCTTTCCCCAAGATCAAGTCCCTAGTTCTTAGTTTACTGTGGGTCTGAGTATTCATAATATGTTCCTGGCTGCTTCAGGCCAATTAACAATACCCTAAATACAGTATCCCCAAACTTGATATTCAAGTCAAACTCCATGAATTTATACTACTGTTCCAAAATACTAAAATTTATTCGATCTAGGAACCAAGAAAGCGCCCACCTTGATACTTTAATACCAATTTAGTAGCAATTGACAACATGAAAGTAGAAGAATAAAATGTAGAATACTGGATGTGTGTTACAGATACAAAATCATCATCTATAGGCTCATTTATTGGAAAATTGTCATCCTATATTGAAAGCACAATTTACATATTCAGTTTTCCACTTACTTTGCTTACCTATCACTTCTGATCACAAATCCTTTCATGAATTTTTATAGTATCTGTATAAATCGCACGATATGCATGTACTTATCATCTGAAGGAAAGACAGTCTGCTTTTACATCTTTAATTCTATATGACAAACCTTATTTTTTGTTTCCCTGTTTGCTGAATAAATGTATTCCTGGAAACAGGATATTCACATCATTTCCATTTTTTAAATTTGAAATATAATATAAACTTTGTTGTGACTAGTCATTTTCTAAAAATGAGTGATCTTCATGAACACCAATATTTTGGTGCCTTTAAGTAAATTGAGACATGATGTGGTATGGTAGTGCTTCTGTCTAATTGACTTAACCATTAGATTATTCATGTATAGACATGTGACTTGCGCTTTCCCCAAGGATTTACATTAAAGTCATAAAGGGGGTTTTGTTTTCAGGTTCCATATGTTATATATATTTCAATAAAAGTACTAGAAATACATGTTTGCTGGAGCAATATAAAAGATGAGAACCTTTCTAAAGAGAATAGATTTATTGATTAAAACATAGAGAAGAGTAAAATAGTCAGGTTTCTTGCTTGAGACTGCATAAATTTTATATGAATGTAGCTCAAGATGAGACTCAGAGATAAATTCATATTAATATTACGGAGATTTCTATCACAATATAAGCAATATAAGTATTTTAAGGAATTGGTCATTCAAAGCCCTGGATACCTAATGGATGAAGAATGGTATTGAAAATAGCAGAGGAAAACAATTCAACATGCAGATATTATGATTTTATAATACTAATATGAAAGACATGGAGCTTTTGCCATTCTGAAGAAGAAAGTTTAGCCAGTAATTTCAATGTAAGGCATCAGTTGAAATGAGTCTAAAGTCTTTTCCTCCAAGATATCCAAGAGTACTATACTCATCCTCTGAATAGTAAGTAAGTATTTATTTTAATTAGCTTTTTTCAATATTAATTTACATGTAGCAAATAGGTTAAAATGTCTGCTCTCTTTCTTTCAATGTACTAATATAAATTTGTTGTACCTGGACTCGAGACCCCCTAAAAACCACCAGAGACCACGACCAATGCAAATAACAAAGAAGTCGTTTATTTGCAAATTCGATGTTGGTCCTCCACACACTCAGTGACCGGTGACGCTAAGAGGCCCCGAGCATAGAATCAGCACAGTTTTTATACTATTGAATAAACAAATTTAAGGAAGTTTTACATGAGAAATTACATGCTTGGTTAACATTTTAAGCAAACTAAGCTATACATATGTGATTGGCGAATATCATTATTGACATTTTATTGACGGGAATTGTCTGGTCACTGGGTCACCGTATCCTGCATGGCCAGTGTTTGGTCAATGCATCTGGAGAAAATTTCTGTGGCTTTCCCAAGGATTATTTATATCTCAGTTGTCCGGGAATTGTTTTTCTTTTTGTGTCATTGCATGGTCAAACCCATGGTTATATTAATAATTCATACCTCACAAGATGGTTGCTAGCTTGTACTGGAGTTACTTAGGCCTTCATTGTGCCTCTTTAAGCTTTAGGCTCTTCATTTCCCCCTTTCTAATAGGAACCTTAAGGGCCAATCATGGTCCTTACGGGCCTGCACTATGTCTTTTGTCAGGAATCAGATGATATTGTGTTCTCAATACCATCATCTGCATGGTGTTACACGTTCCTTAACAAACATCACTAGTCTATTTACAACGCAAGGCCCTACTGTGAACACAATTACCAGGATGATAATGGGGCCCAACAGAGTGTATATTAAGGTGGTTATCCAAGGGGAATAATTAACCATGATTCAAAACATCCTTCTTGTTATTCTCTTTCTCTTTTTTGTTTTGCTAGTGCCTCTCTTATTTTAGCTAAAGATTCTTTTACAACTCCGGAATGATTAGGGTAGAAGCAGCATTCTTCCCCGAGGGCAGGACATAGACCTCCTTGTTGTAAGAAAATTAAGTCCAGCTACTATCTGTTTTGCAACACTACCTCGGCTAAGGATTCATGTGATTTTTTAAGGTAGCCTATAGAGCTTTCCAGGTTTTTGTTATCCTCATCTATAGCAGCACGAAGGCTAGTGTAAGATGTTCTCTGAGTAATTAGGGATGCCACCACAGTTCCTAGTCCAGCTAAGCCTACTAGGGCCCCATTGTTACTGCTGTTATTATTTCTCTTTTAGGTTTTCTGGGCCAATAGCTTGCTGCAGACATCTTTATCATCATGTCTACATGAGAATGGTAGAGCAGTCGAGGGATATGTTGTACCATGACACAAACACTGTTAGTCCTAAAATACTTCTAAGTGGACACAGGAGGTTAGGCCAGTTGAACATGCCCACCAAGCATCTTGGGGAGGTAATAGATATTCTTCTGGAATCCATTCTTGGGTCTGATTACATAAGTGAGTAAAGTTAGTTGGTACTCATCCCACACATAAGCCTTGTCCTATAACTGACTTGAGAGTAAGTTTTACTTCCTTTTGTTCCCACGTACATGATTTAGTTGTTTTTAGCATTTGTTACATTCTCTACCACTGCAATACCCTCATAAAAGGGAGGTCTCATATCATAACACATCCAAGAAGAACTTGTAATATCAGGACAGATCTGATTGATCACATTGTAAGTTTGAACCAACAGCTGCCATAGGGAATCCTCTGGCAAGGGGATGCTCTCCCTAAGGGGGGTCTCCCTATTTCAGAGGAGTTGGGATCACTACAACCCAGGGCTCTTTCTTGTTGTCTACTTTGGGTTTTACAGCAGAGACTGGTTTTAAAACTGTGTTGGTCCCATCGCTGAAGGGGAATAACTGGCTGTGGCAAATGCTTGTAGGTTTATGAGAATGCCATCGTGTGTCTCTCCCCTGTACAATCTTTGTCCCCAATTCTTTCCTAATTCCCATCCTAGGGCTTGTTTGCCCTTGTCTGTGAACCGAAATTCCAATCTGGCATCAGAAACCTGAAAGACCCTAATTTGTTTTGTACAGGCAGTCCATTAAACTGGATGGCTGCACGTTCTGGTTTGGTAAATGTAACAAGGTCTCCTCCCATTCCTTTCCATTTTCCTGAGGTACTTGTTTTGCAGTCCCAGCTCTTACAGTAAAAGTCCTCTTGTCCTCCAAAATTACTAGTCCTTCTTTTCCCTGGGCATATATACCAGTGTCTCCATCTACATTTCATAAGCCTAGGTCCTTCCCATACTCCATCAGCAAACTGACACAAGTTAAATGTGTGCTTGTCTGGGAACTATAGGGATGATCCCTCTTTCATGGCCAAAGGGACACATTTACCCGTTACCTGATTACTAACAATCCAAGTCCAATTTATGGGTGGGGGGATTGCCTGCACTTACAATTTCCAAGTAAGTTATACATCAATAACCAATTCGTGACTAAGTCTTTTTACAACTGAATTTGAGCTTTAAAGGATTGTCTTTGGAGTGTGAGACTTGCCAATCTGGGTCCTCAACGAGATCCGCTATGGGATCGTCAGGATTCGCATGTGAATGGTGGATCCAGGTAGCAATGCCATAGAATTTGAGGGCTGTCGGTGTCGTGAAGATGACCACATATGGTCCTTTCTACCTCGGTTCCAGGTTTTCCTATCAGTGTGTTTTCACCAGGACCCAGTCACCGGGGTGAAAGTGATGTGGGATTGGTGGAGGGCCCGACTTGTATAGCGCCCTCAGTCTGGGCCAGACATCAAGGTGGGCCCTCTGTAGGGCCCTGAGGGAGAACAAAAGTTCAGAGTCATCATCTTTTCTAAGCAACTGTTGTGACAAGTTAGGAATTGTGGGAGGGGCACTCCAAATACAATTTCATAAGGGGAAAGACCAATTTTAAAAGGGGAGTTGCATACCCTTTATAAGGCAAAGGGAAGGAGAGTTACTCAGTCACTGCCAGCCTCCAAGGTCATTTTGGTCAGGGACTCTTTTAGAGTTCTATGCAACATTTCCATCTTTCATGAACTTTGGGGTCTATAAGCGCAATGCAATTTCCTATCTGTCCCAAAAGCACTTGCAATTCCCTGATTTACCTTGGACATGAAAGCTGGTCCATTATCTGATCCTATCATAATAGGGAAGCCAAACCTGGGAAAGATCTCTTCTAGTAACTTCTTAGCCACTACCTGTGCAGTTTCATGCTTTGTAGTAAAGGATTCTACCCATCTATGAAAACTAAGAGATATTTATATCCATACTTGCCAAGTTAGAAGTCCACCTCCCAGTAAGTTCCTGATCTATCTCCTCTGATTTGACTGCTTGTTTCTGTTTGGTTCTTCTTTGTATTTGTCAGTTGACATGCCTTACAGTCCCTGACAATCTGTTCTATTTTAGCATGGTTATTTTGGATCCAAAGTCCAGTATTTCTCACCAGATCTTGCATCTTCCTTGCACTCATGTGGGTGCTTCAATGCAACTTAAGCAGTACTTTACTCCCTAACTGCTCTGGTAAGATAATGTTGCTCCTAAAATCTCTCTACCAACCATTTAGGCATTGTGCTATCGGCAGTTGATCAATCCATTTCAAGTCCTCTGTGGTGTATATTGGAGTATCCTGAAGAGTTCTTGTACCAGTGTCTGAGTTTTAATCATCATTATAGAATGGCTTTGTAATGCCACTTCCTGGGCTGTTCTGTAAGCCAGGGTACTGCCTTTACTCACAGCATCTTTAGGTTTTTGATGTCTAGGGCAATGAACAATGGCTAACTTAGGCAGCCAAAGAGCAGTAATTAAAGCCAAGATTCCATCTTTATTTTTGATGGTTTTTCCTTCAGCTGTCAGTAATCATCTTTCTTTGTAAATAGCTCTGTGTACATGAGCCGTTGCAAATGCATATGGACTGTTAGTGTACACAGTTAGCCTTTTGTCCTTTCCCAGCGTTAGAGCGTGGGTCAGGGCTATTAACTTGGCTCTCTGGGTTGATATGGCTACTGGTAGAAGTTCAGCCCAGACCACATCAGTCTCAGTCACTACTGCACTCCCGCATAACTCTCCCTGATGAACAAAGCTGCTTTCATCTGTAAACCACATGAGTTCAGCGTCCAGCAATGGCTGGGCCCTTAAGCCCTCTTGGATGTTATGGACTTGTGCCAGGATCTCTGAGCAGTTATGTAGTGGCATGTTTAGATCCTGATCTGGTAGAAGCATTTCCGGGTGGAGAGCCGAGGGAGCCTGGAAATTGATTCTGACAAGGTTGACAAGCATTCCTTGCTAATGGGTTAGTTGGGTATTGCTGAGCCACCGGTCTGGTGGTTGCTATAACACACCCTCAATGTGTGGGGGCTGTTCACATACAGTTCCTGTCCCATGGTTAGTTTATCTGTGTATTTTACCATCAGAGCAGTAGCCACTATCATTCTCAGACATGGTTGCCATCCTACTGTTACTGAGTCTAATTTCTTTAACAAATAGGCAACTTGTTTTCTCCAAGGGCCCAAATATTGGGTTGGGACTCCTTTTTCTATTCCATTATGTTCATCCACATATAAGTAAAAGGGTTTACTGGCGTCAGGGAGTCCCAACACTGGAGCTTATAATAAGGCAGTTTTTATCTGTTCAAAGGCTCATTTAGCTTCCTCTGTCTGTTGAAACCGTTGCTTCTCCTCATAAAGAGGTTTAGCCAGCTCTGCAAACCCTTGGATCCACAGATGGCAAAAAGCAGCAGAACCCAAAAACTCCCTTACTTGGTGCTGTGACAGTGGTGTTGGAATTTTGAAGGACAGTTTCTTTTCTGTCTTTGGTGAGACATCGCTGCCCCCATTTCAATAAATAGCCCAGGTAAGTTACCTCTGATTTGCAGGTTTACGCTTTCTTGGCCCATGCTCATTAACCAAGGTTTCCCAATATCTGGAGTAAATCTTCTGTTCCGTGGATATATTCTCTTTCAGTTTCACCAACAGTTAATAAGTCACCCACATATTGCAACAAAGTCAGACCAGGGTGGCTTCCCCTAAACTCAACCAAGTCCTCATGCAGAGCTTTGTCAAAGTGTGTTGGTGAGTTTTTGAATCCTTGAATGAGTCTTGTCCATATCCACTGACACCTCCTTTGACATCTGTCCACTCAAAGGCAAAGGGATCTTGACTTTTGGGCACCAAAGATAGGCTGAAAAAGGCCTTTTAAATGTAATACAATGTATCACTGCCTATATTGAGGCAGGGTGCTCAGGAGAGTGTAGGTGTTAGGTATGGTAGGGTGATTGTCCATTACCCTTTTATGGACTTCCCTGAAGTCCTGTACTGGCTTATATTCATTAGATTTGAGCTTGCAGATTGGTAGCAGGGGAGTGTTCCACTCTGACTGGCAGGGTCGCAATACACCCAGGTCTAGCAGATGTCTAATGTGGGGTATAATTCCCCCTATGCCTCCATGGACATAGCATACTGTCAAACTCTAACTGGGTCCACCCCTGATTTTACTTTGATGAAGAGAGCTGGTCTATGTTTCGCTAGTCCCACTCCGCCAGTCTCTGCCCAAGCTTCTGGATACCTTTCCAGCCAATAGGTGATTTCTTCGTCAGGAGTCTGGGTGGTTGGAGCAACCGGTCCTCATCAGGCCCTGAGTCAATACTTGTATTGGTCTTCCTTGAGCATCCTCCACCTGGGGGCTTTCTGGATATAAGTGAATCTGTGCCCTGACCTTGGTTAACAAGTGTCTTCCCAATAAGGAATAAGGGCTTTCTGGAATAACGAAGAATGAGTGGGACACTCATCCCATCCCCAGGTTCACTGTTCTTTCGGTGGTCCATGAGTATTGTTTAATCCCATTACTTCTTGTATCCAAGAGGTTTTTTGTTGCTGTTTGGGTTTTTTAACTGTATTTTTTGTCTTTGTTTTGGTACTGGGGATCGAACCCAGGACGTTGTACTTGCTAGGCAAGCACTTTGCCACTGAGCTACATCCTAGCCCAACACCCAAGAGATTTTATTTGAGACTTTTCCTTGGGGCTTTATTAAATCAGAGTATTGGATCCAGGTATCCACTGGAAATTTTACTGGAGTCCCATCCACTCTCAGTGCTACCCTGGGTTCAGGGAGGGGAGGTGAACCCTGACATCCCTATTCATTATTGGTAGTACTGTTAGCCATTAGTGTCGAGGTTCTATGGGGCTGCCACTGATTTGTTCGAAGTTTCCCTTTCTTAGCACATTCTTTGACCTAATGCAATATTTCTTGGCAGTAAGTGCACTAATGTCTGTGTCGACCTCGACTATTTGGGCATTGTAGGGTTTCCTTCCCTGTAAGACCATGTATACTTTAGCCAAATTGGTATGTTTGCAGGCTACTGCCCTGATATCCACCATTAGAGTCTTGCGATAGACCCTTAAACTCCCCCTACGTTCTGCTGTGTTGTAGTCCCAACCATCATTTGGAGGCCTGGTTAATGGAAAAGATGCATTGGTGAAATCAGGGTTAGCAGTAGGCTACCCGTCATTCCCCAGAACCAGTTTCCTAGCCTCTGTTTGTATCCTTTCTTTCTTCCGTGTGGAACAAGACCCGAAGTAACTGCTGGCAATCATCCCTGGTCAGCTGGCACATGAACATTACATTATCTAGGAGATAAATCAAATCCTTGGGATTATCTGAAAGTTTTGCATTTTGTGTTTTCCAATTATATAAGTCACTCATGGAAAGGGCCAACACTGATGTCGGGGGTCTCTGGTTTTGTCCTGTGGCCCAATTTCTCTGAACAGCAACATCATGGTGGTGTCAGGGAGTCTCAGGCTGGCAGCTCTCTGAATGGTACCATGAGTTCTTCCTGCTGGCCCTTCCAAGTTTCTGCTGGCTCCTTGCTCCTCATTTCTTGCTGCCTCCCCTTCCTCCATGAGGGGTGGAGGAGGCAGCAGTGAAGGGTATGGGAGGAGATCAGAGTCTAATGAGAGAAGATCTTCACTCCCTTCCTGTAAAATGGTATATAAGGAGGCTGAGGTGGTAGTTGACACAACCTTTTCTAATGCTAAAATCTTGTTTTTATCGACAGAAAGGGGTAGAAAGGGCAACAGACACTTTGGAGATTCCTGCACCAAATTCTGCCATACTAAAATATAGGGAATCTGATTGGGGTGCCCTGCGCTGCCTGGGAGAAAAGCCCTACATTCAACATCCCAAATGGTGTTTAGATTAAAAGTTCTTTGGGGGCAGGCATCCAACCTCAAAAGTAGGCCACTCTGACTTGAACAAAATAAGTAATTTTTCTTTTTTAACTTCAACACCTAAATTGTTAGCTCTTTCCTTAACATCTTTAAAAGTATCTGTCAGAAAGGTAAGAGGTGTACTTTGGTTCTGACTCATTTCAGCATATATCAATCCACACACAAGACAAGAAAAAAAGGAGGAAGGCAATTACAAATGTCACAAAATTAAACAACTGGTGCTTTCAGGGATTTAGGATAAAACCACAACTCAGAGTGTCCCAATGAGAAAAGTGTGGATTCGCTGGCCTGTTTAAGATCCCAAAAAGGTAGAAGGAGACACTTGGTGATGTTTCAGCAGTGTCATTGAGTGAAAGACTACCCGACTCTAGCTTTGCTTTAAGTGGGCCAACTTTCTAAGCCAAATTTCACCCTTCAAGGCAGAAGACAAAAGAATCTGAAAGAGAAAGTAATTACTGTTGGACAAGAAACTGAACAAAGAATAACAATTTTACATGGAGGCAAACAGGGTTTCCAGGGATCTGTGTCAGGATGAATATGAAAGACAAAATGTTCCACGAATGCCACAATACAGACAGACACACAGATTTTAAGAGAAGACTCATTAACAGCATGCGGGTGATAGACTGGGTGGTAGACTGTCAGACAGAAAGTGCCGGACTAAAGACAGGAAACATCCCAAATGTCCGCACTAGTGAATAGTTTACCTTCCCCGGGCATCTGGGGGACATCTCCCACTGGTCCTGTTGGCTGCCTTATAGTACGTCCGCCAGGATTTCTTGCCAACTCCAATACCCAACCTGAAAACTACACAAATATCACAGTTGCAAAACTTACCGGCTGTTCTTTCCTACTCCCTGATCAGGTGTCTGGGTGAGCTTATGAGGGAGATCACAGATGAGGCCCTATTTGTTGTACCTGGACTGGAAACTCCCCGAAGACCACCAGAGACCATGACCAATGCAAATAACAAAGGAGTCGTTTATTTGCAAACTCGAGGTTGATCCTCCATGCACTCGGTAACCGGCGATGCTAAGAAGCCCCGATTATAGAATAAGCACAGTTTTTTATAGTATTGAACCATCAACTTTAAGGAAGTTTTACATGAGAAATTACATGATTGGTTAACATTTTAAGCAAACTACGCTATACATATGTGATTGGCTAATATTATTATCGATGGGATATTGATGGGAATTGTCTGTCCAATGGGTCACTGTGTCCTGCATGGCCACCCAGTGTTTGGTCAATGCAGCTGGAGAAATTTCCTGTGGCTTTCCCAAGGATCATTTATGTCTCAGTTGTCCAGGAATTGTTTTTCTTTTTGTGTCATTTCTTGGTCAAACCCATGGTTATTTTAATAATTCATACTTCACAAGATGGCTGCTAGCCTGTAATGGAGTTACTTAGGCCTTCATTGTACCTCTTTAAGCCTTAGGCTCTTCACATTTCGCATTATTAGTGTCTCTTCATACAACCCTGAAATCACTATTTCAAAGTAACACAAATATAAAAACAAAAATAATCTGATACAACCAACCCAAATCATAAATTATGTGAAAAAATCCACAATATAAATAAATAAACCTGAGGAAGAGGAAAAACAATGGCAGAATAACAACAAAAAATTACCCTAGTTCTCTCTAATGAAACAGATATTGAGAGTCCTAGAAGATACTCCAATTCTAGAGGTTCACACCAAGTCAGCTATAATTATATATAGATATAAAATTCAGAGGAAGATTTTATACTGTCTTCACAAGAAAACAGAAATCTATGAAAAGTTACCCAGCCAGGCAGGTGACTGCTGTGACTGTGTTGGCCAAATATTCAAAAGCACAACTGCAGTGTGGAAACAAAGGGCCACATGGGAAAAAAATCATGAACAGAGACAGTCACATCTAAAAACAGACTCAATTCAACTTACTACTCGACAGTCCGAACTGTCATTGTAACCACAAGTATTAACATGACAACATCTCACCACAACTGATCTCTTCTCGTACACTTAATGGTCTAGACAAAAACATAATTCCAGAAAAAGAAATCACAACAAAAGATCAAAGCAACATCTGGCAAAAAACGGATTATTTATAAAAGATATAGAGTCAGAATAAATACAGATTTCTCAGCTGATATGGTAAAAAGGAGAGCCTGGAATGATGTATGACAAACATTAAAGGCAAACAACTACCAACCGTGAATACGGTCCCAAGCCAAACTATCCTTTATATTAATAGGATATATAAAAATATTTCATGACAAAGAAAACTTGAAACAATGTATCTCCACAAAATCAGCAGGATAGAAGTTAATCAAATATATCCTACATAGAGAAGATCAAGAAGAACAGGAACTGGTTATATAGAATGCTCCCTACCAGAGAAGAAGGTAAATATATTAAGAGTAGATGAGGCACAGCTCCTAACAACAGGTGCATCCTAAAAACAAGATGCATCCATCTAGTATCTACAAGAGACACATTTTATTGACAAAAACAAACACATACTCAAACTGAAAGGCTGGAAGGAAAAATTTCAAGCAAATGGACATAAACAGGCCACAGTAGAATTATTAACATAAGATAAAATAGAATTCAAATTAAAATTACTAGGAAGAGACATTATATATTGCTAAAGGCAACTCTCCATTAGGAGGATATAACAAGTACAAATATCATTGTCCAGAATCCTGGAGCACCCCACTTCATCAACCAAATACTACTTAACCTAAAAACACATCTCAACACATCATTGTTATCCTTGGATAGGTCATCCAGGAAAAACTCAACCAAGAAACTGCAGGCCAAAATAAGTACATTGACCGCCTAGCACTAACAGACATCTACAGAATATGCATTCAGCATCAATAGAAACATTCTTCTCAGCAGCTCTTGGAAGAGTCTTCAAAATAGAACATATCCTATGTTATATAGAAATTCTATCCAAAATGAAAGAAAAATAAATTGACTTGTCAAATCATGTCAGATCACAACAGAATAAACTTAGAATTAAACAGCTAAAGCCAAAAAAAAATTCTCAAACACATGAAGACTGAACAACACATTACTGAATGACCAGTGGAGCACTGAATACATTATGATGAAAATCTGAAAGTTTCTGAAATTTAACAAATTGAACATACAAAATACCAACTCCTCTGGGACACAGTAAATGCAGTACATAGAGGAAAATGTATACCCCTGAGTGCCTACATCAAGCAATTGGGGAAATCTCAAGTCTGTATTTTAATTATATACCTCAAACTTCTTGAAAACAGGAACAAGCTCAAATACAAAGCAGTAGACACAAACAAATAAAAGAACTAAATCAGAGATTCACACAGGTGGTGGCTCACGCCTGTAATCCTAGCTACTCAAGAGGCTGAGATCTGAGGATCGAGGGTCAAATCCAGCCCTGGCAGGAAAGTCCGTGAGACTCTTATCTCCAATCAACCAATAGAAAACGGGAAGTGGCACTGTGGCTCAAACGGTAACACTCTTGCCTTGAGGTGAAGAGCACAGGGACAGTACCCAAGACAAGAGTTCAGGCCCTACGACCTACCAAAAAAAATTAAATCAGAAATACCTAAAAAAGACAAAATAAAACATAAAAAAGATCAACAAAACAGAGTTGTTTCTTTCAATAAATTAACAGAATTGACCGACCCTTTCCAAATCCGACTAAGAAGAGAATTTATATAGATAGAAAGATAAATAGAAAGCCCACAGATTGGGAGAAGATCTTTACTTGCTCTGCAACAGACAATGGCTTCATATCTCAAATATATTTAGAGCCCCAAAAGTTAACCCCCCAAAAAAACAAATAATCAAAAACCAACAACCTTCTTAATAAGTGGGCTAAAGATTTAAAGAGAGACCTCTCTGAAGAAGTAATATGAATGGTCAATAGACAAATGAAGAAATATGCAACATTTCTGGCCATAGAAATGCAAATCAAAGCAACATTGAGATTCCACCTCACCCCAGTTAGAATGACCATTATGAAGAAAATTAATAATAATAGATGCTGGGCTGGTGGGGATATGGTCAAAAAGGAACATTACTACACTATTGGTGGAAATGTAAACTTGCTCAAATATTCCATATAGAAGTGTACAGGTTCCTCAGAATAGCTCCGCTATGAGCCAGCAATCCCACTCCTGGGCATTTCCCAAATGACCACAAAGCCACACTAACACTACTATCAAAACTATGTCCAATGTAGCATTATTTACCATAGCTAAGATATGAAACCAAAACAGATACCCCTCAGTAGATGAATCAGTCAAAAAAATGTCATATACATTCACAATAAAATTCTATGGTTCCGTTAGAAAGAATGAAATTGTCCCGTTTGTACGGAAAAGGAAGTACTTGGAAAAGAAAATAAGTCAAAAAAGCCAGACCCAAAAAATCATAGGCTACATGTTTTCACTCATTTGGAAAAACTAGAATATATCTAGGATATTCTTAGAAAAGAGCACAATAACTCAATAGCTATATGCATATCACCATAGAAAATGATGTTTATTGAAATGAGCTCCAAGAAATGGATACCAGATAATTGTATTGTGAACTGTTTTTAGTTATTTCTATTTACTTTTTCCCCTTTGGTTTATTTCCTGTACTCACTGTTTTTTATTTCCTTACCCTTTTCTTATACCTAAGTTAATCTGATTTGGGGAACGAAGGGAAATCACAGAAATGGTGGGACAAAGATTAACCAAAGCAACAGTGATATACACTAGACACTATGTTAGAAATGAACTTTATAACTTTGTGGGAATGGGATATTAAGGTTGGGGGTAATGTACTCATTACTTATTTTAATGAACCCCCCCTTTATAACACCTTCATAATAAAAAAAACCTGAAAATACAATAAGAGAACTCACCCAAATAGAAAAAATTAGAGAAAAAAATTAGACATCACAACATACATAAGCAAAATTGAGAATGCTATAAGAAAGTACTTTCAAAACCATATGCCAGTCACCTGGAGAATTCTAGAGAAATTTATGCTTTCCTATACTCCAACTGAACCAGGAAGTGATACATAAGAAGTAATGAAAATGAAATGTCAATAAACAATTTCCTATACCAGAAAAATCTAGGACTCAATGGATTTACCATGAAATTAAGGCCTGCAAAGAGCTTGCAATACTCAGATCTAACTCTTCAATGGCATAGAAAGGGAAATGAAATTATCAAACACATTCTATGAAGCTAGAATTAGACTCTTCCCCAAATCAGATAGGGACTCATCAAAGAAAGAGAACTATTAACTGAACTCTTGATATGCATTGATACAGAACTTCTCAATAAAATTCTCGCTAACCAATTTCAGCAACTAACAAAAAAATCGTATACTATAATAAGACAGTATTCATTCTAGGATCCAATTGGATCCAATATACTTGTCAATAAACATAACATAAACCGTAAGCAGAAGTGGGGATAAGAATCACTTTATCATATATACATAGATGGAAAAATAGCTTTTAACAAACTCCAATAGCCCTTTATGATTAAAGGTCTGAGAAGCTAGGAATGCATGGAACATTCCTCAATATAATACAGAGTATGTATATGACAAAGGGATAATAAACATGTACCTAATGTTGGAAGCATCCAGACGTTAAAATCAGGAATGATAAAAGGATGTCCACTCTCTCTACTAATGTTCAATATAGTAGTGGAGTTCCTAGCAAGAGCAATAGGCAAGAGAAAAACATAATGGGGATCCAACCAGGGAAGAAGTAAAAGTATCCCTTTTTACAGATGAAATGATCCTGTATTTAAAGGACCCTAGAGCTTCCTCCCTCAAGTTAGTAAAGGTGATGCTAACCTTCAGCAACGTAGCAGGGTATAAAACCCACAAGAATCAGTAGTTATTCTGTGTAACCAACAATAGGAAGATCCAGGCTGGAATCCAAAAAACAACCTCTTATATATTAGCTCGAAATCAAATAAAAACTAAACAGAACAAAACAACAGCGAAACTAGGAATTAATTAATTTAACTAAAAATGTGAAGGACCTCTACTGTAAAAATGTTAAAGCTCTAAAATGGGTAATTGAAGGAGATTCAAGGAAATGGAAAGTCTTTCAATTCTCCTGGTTGGAAGAATTAACATTGCGAAAACTGCAATATTACCCCCAAACAATTGACAATGCAATACCCAGCAAAATCCCAACAATATTCTTCAATGCAGTAGGGAAAGCAATCCAAATTTAATATAAAATTACACAATTGCAGATGAAACAGAAGGCTTAGAAATGAACTCATGGGCCTATAGTCATTTTACACACACACACAGACACACAAACACATACACACACACACACACAATGGAATTCTATTCACCCATCAGAAGGGATGACTTTTCACTAGTCTTAAGGAAAATGAAAGGCTTGGGGAAATTATACTAAGAGAAAGGAATGCACACTCAGAACAATATAGGTCTCATGGATCCATTCATTTATGGTAGCTAGAAGTTGCCTAGAAATCTACAATAACAAGACAGACTCTACCTCGTCCTTTAGGAGGGCCATTATCAAATATATTGACAATAGCAAATGCTGAGGTGGATGTAGCCAAATGGGAACTCTATTACAATGTTGGTAGGAAATTGAACTTGTTCAATCACTCTGGAATGCAGTATGAACTTTCCTCAAAAGACTAAACGTAGATCTCCCTATTACCCAGTAATTCCACTCAGGGGCAGTATTCCAAAAAATAACAAAGAAGTTCATATTAAACCTACCAGCATAACCATGTTCAGGGCCCACACCCAGAGTTCAAGACTGGAAAAATGTTACATTGCTGGTATTTGTTTCCCCAAATATGAATCTTTTGACATAAGATTCCAAATCATTCTATTTGCAACAGCTAAGATAGGACTTAAATGTAGTGGGTGATAAAATGGCTTCTTTATTGAATGTTAGGAAAAGCTCTAAGCAGTCCAAGAAACGGGAGATTATTTTGTTGTTGTTGTTGGTTGAGGGGCTTGATGTCTGGGCTTGGGTACTGGCCCTGAGCTCTTCAACTCAAGGTAAGGGCTCTATCTCTTGAGCCACAGGGCCTGTTCTGGTGTTCTGGTGGTTAATTGGAGATAGGAGGCTCAGGGGCTTTCCTGCCCAGGCTGGCTTTGAACGGCAGTCCTCAGATCTCAGCTTCCTGAGTAGCTAGGATTAAAACTATGAGCCTCTGGTACCAGGCTAAAAATGGGGGATTTTTATAAAAGAAAATCCACCTCTTCACCTGTGTCTAAATATCAGACATCACTATTAGAACACGGCACGCTCAACTCATTTCATCAGACATTTGTAAATTTTCTCTTTTCCTTCATGGGGGAACACTGAAGTCAATATCAATTCAGCTGTGGGACTGGATCAATTGTTTTTTAATTGCTAGCATGTAAATCAAGAACTGTTACATCAAAACAAATAAAACCCTCATTTGGAATAATCGTTTTCTCTTTTTATTACAAATCTGTGTTTGATTACTTCCTAATGGGATATTGGACCTCCTAACAGAGTGGTGACATTTTCTTTTTCTTCAGCAATTGGCTTTCTCCCACATGTAGTCAAATATTTAAGAATTCAAAGATTTCCATTGATAATTCATTAAGCTGATCTCTAAGAAAATGTGTATTTCTGGAATTGGTCTTATGTCTTATTCTTACATGCACAAGTGTTCTATGATTTATTTGTTCTACAAGGAATTCTATTATCCAATCTTTGTGTAATCAATTTTAGTCTCTCTGATCAGTCTTTCTGACCCTCTCTCGGGAGTCTCATTTCAGTCTGCCTCATAAAAAAATACATTAGTTATTAGCTAAATGACTCTCAGCTTCTGTTTTTTGCCTGACTTCATGTGGGCTGTGATAGCAGCCCTGACTGGCTGTACTTACTGGAGTTTTCTGTTTGATTGTGTGTGTTTTTTAGAGATCTAGGATTACTATTCAAGGTAGTAGATTCTCTGAGCCCCAGTGATCCCCTGGCCTAGAGTCAATGGCTTTTTTTCCTAAAGATACAAAAACAACTGACTAAATTCCTGTTTTAATTGTCTTAAAATGAGGCAATCTGGATCCTTGCAAAGCCATCAATGAACCTCTGTAACCACTTACAGAAATGGTCTATCAACATGACTTTTCAAGGTTGACTGTGAAAAATGTTCATTTGCAAGTGACCACCATAAAACAGATTACATCACTGGGAACAGACTTTTCTATGGAAGGTTGGCCTTCCTTCCTTGTCTTACGATAGATCAAAACATAATATTCTGCAGTTTTGGCCATCCTGGAGCACATTTTCCCAAGAATATTCTGTAGTGTATAAGAGGACCAATTATCAAAATAAAGGTGAAAATACTTGCCTACTACAGACTGATTTATCTGGCTTATATTTGTTGTTATTTTCATTACTTCAAACACATGGATAATTTATATTGCAATTAGACAAGTGGCAAAGGATTAATGGAATAAACACTTAGTTTACTTTCATATATCCAATATAATACACTTAACCCCTTATGGAATATTAAATCCAACAGTAGAAACAATGTCAGGAATATAAAATGAACCTCAAGATGTGTAATCTGTCACATTTATACCATTATCTACTCAGAAATTCAGTCTTTCTATAAATATTTATTTGGTACAAAATAATGAAAATTTAATTAATGAATATGACTTTTAAGAATGATCTGAAATGCTACTCGTGTATGTAATTGTGTATAACTGTGTAGATGTCACATAGAAAGGAATTTAACATGCATGAAGAAATCAAATTTCCACAATTTAATCTAGATGAGAGGAGTCATACCCTCATTTACTGTGTGGTGTGAATTTTACCACAGTGCTGAAACCTTCCACCTAATACCAAAAGTCATGTGCAATAATTTATTACTTGATGTCATGATGAGTGCTAAGTGTAGAATACACTTTGAATTATTCCATTAATTCACATAAATGAAACAGTAATGATATATTATTTTTTAAGTTCTAATGCTTGTCAATTTTACAATTCATGAAATGTACTATTAAAATTAGTTTCAATTTCTTCTTTTCTAAATTTTAAATTATATATTAAATTTAAATTTAATTTATATATTAAATTAATTAACGTATAAATTAAATTTAAATTATATATTAAACATTTAATATGAAGAAATCAGGAGTAAGTAATCTGTTATTTAAATGATCTACTATTAAACTGTGATTTGAATTATGGTTCTAACAAATTGTGTTGTAAAAAACTTTTTTTGGGCGGGGTCTGGTCGTGGGGCCTGAACTCTGGGAATGGGTGCTGTCCCTCAGCTCTTCAGCTCAAGGCTAGTGCTCTACCACTTGAGCCACAGCGCCACTTCTGGCTTTTTTCTTTTTGCTTATGTGGTGCTGAGGAATCAAACCCAGGGCCTCATGCATGCAAGTCAAGTGCTCTTCACTGAGGCACCTTCCCAGCCCTGATGTAAAAAAGTCTTAATAGAATTGTGGGTAATAATTTTTAAACTTACCAGCTTGTTATTTGTTTTCTAATTATGTCATTTCTTATTCTTGGTCCAAGTCATCTCTTCACCTTAGTTGTTTAGTTTTCTATTTTATCTCTATTGGTTTGCTGATTGTGCATTTTGTTTTCCCTTTTTAGTGACTGATATGAGGCTGAAAATCTGTATGCTAGTTTATTACTTCCTATGTTAAAGTCAAACTACTGCTCCCAACAGCTGTTCTTTGTATACTATTCTTTGTTTACTATTGTATTTCCCCCACTCCCATCTCCTATATTGCTGCTCTCAAGTATTTTATTTCATTTTGTATTTAAATTTTATTTTCAAGTTAATGTACAGAGGGGTTATAGTTACATAAGTAAGGTAATGAATTCATTTCATTTATAACTTTTTACCTTTCCCCCATTTTTCTCCCTCGTCCATCGCAATATCCCCCCCAAGATTATTTCCAACATATTGTCTCGTGATTTTCAATTTGCATAGCTTCCCACATTGTCTTTTGTCTCACCATTTTGTTTTATCTCTTTCCCTTCCCTAGCTCCCTAGTTGCGATAACCTGGGTATCAAAATCAAATACAGTGACTACAGGGGATAAAACATATGTCGGGAAAACACAAAAGGATGAAAAGTACATAGTACATTAAGAACAACAACAAAGAACATGTCTTGGAGTTCATTTCACTTGGAATCAGCTTTTATGGTCATATGTACATAGCTATTGAGTTATTCTGCTCATCTACTAAGATTATCCTTGATGTGCACAATAATGCTCCCCTATTACTCAGTAAACCCACTTCTGGGCATTTAACCATGTGACCACAAACAAGGCCACACTGAACCTACCAGCACAATTATGTTTTTTACAATATTATTTACCATAGCTAAGGTATGGAATTAAGCCAGATGCCCCTCAGTAGATGAATAGATAGAGAAAATGTGACACACACACAGACATACACATACATGGAATACTATGCTTCTATCAGAAACAATGATACCACCTCATCCATAAGGAAATGAAAGATCTTGAAAAAACATCATATAAATGAAGTAAGCCAGACTTAAAGGAACATAGGTCCCCAGGTTTTCCTTATTTGTAATAATTAGGTTAGATCAAGGAAAATCTCAAGTATTTTAATTTGAAATTTTGTTCTATGTTGAACATACAACATTAATACTATATTGTTTGTTATTCTTCCTTTTTTTGAGGAGGGCTAAAATTTATTTAACCATTAAAATGAAGTTTGTAGCCACTGTATAAGGTTTAATATAATGTATCTTCTTAATAATTTATTATTGTGACAATACCGTATGGAGGAGTTACAATTACATGGCAAAGTAATGAGTACATTTTTTATCAAACGTTGTTGTCTCCACCTTTGTTTCCCCTAACCATCAATTCCTATCCCTCCCCCCAACTCTCGTGCAAAAGTTGTAAAGTTCGATTTTCAACTTAAAGTCCTGTACATCTCATTGCTGCAATGAGTCCACCTATTTAAACAATTTGTTTTTTGCTTCACTTCCACAACTTATACCTACATCAAATACAGTGAAAACAGGGGTTATACCGTGGGGGAGGGACACACAAAGCAACAAAGAAATAACTTATAAATATGTTAGAAACGATAGCAAGAAAGAAAAAAAAGAGTCCTTATCTTGAGGTTCATTTCGCCTAACATCAACTTATCTGACCGTTATATCTTGTCTCAGACATATATTAGTTATTGTAAATAAGGGAAGCCATGGGACATATGTTTCTTTGCGCCTGGCTTACTTCACTTAATATAATTTTTTCCAAGTCTTTCCATTTCCGGACAAATGGGGCAAAAGGCAGATATACTTAAAGAATTATGTACAGCTTATCCATTAATGAAGGAAGAAAAACTAAAAGAGCAATCCCTATTAGGAAGAAGAACTCCTATTTACTTATCTTCATTCTTCTGTAAGGCCAGTGTTGCCCCCTGTATCATCATGTTGTACATTACAAATTTATACTTGATCATCCAGTATATCTACTATCTTCTACACTGTGACCTAAATGCCCCAAGAATTCCACTTCGCTTTACTTTTTAAAAAAATTCTCTCTAGTGAAGATGTTTTCTCAATCCTTGGGCTTTCTATTGATCTTGCTAGCTATGTCCTTTGCCATGCAGAAGCTCTGCAATTTCATGCAATCCCATTTGTCCAAGCTTTCTTTGATTTGTTGTGTTTCTGGGTCTCTATTAAGAAAATCTGGCCTATTCCAAGGAGACCAAGGGTTTCTCCTATTCCATCTTGTAATGTTTTTAGAGTGTCTGCTTTGACTCGGAGGTCTTTGAAGCATTTGGAGTTGATTCTGGTGTAGAGTGATAGCTAAGGATCTAGCTTTAGTTTTCTACAAGTAGTTAACCAATTTTGCCAGCACCATTTTCTGAAGAGGCTGTCTTTCTTCCATTCTGTTTTTTAGCTCCTTTATTGATGACTAGACATACAACAGAGAAGTGTCTCATATCTAAAATATACCTGGAACTCAAAAAATTAAATTACTCAAAAACAAATCTTCAAAGAAACAACTGCCCAATATGTAAGTGGGCTAAAGACAAAGAGAAACTTGTCTGAAGAGGAAAGAACCAGGGCCAATAGACACAGAAAGAAATGCTCAACCTCCCTAGCCATAAAAGAAATGCAAATCAAAACAACAATGAGATACCACCTCACCCCAGTTAGAATGGCGATAATCAAGAACTCTAATAACAACAGATGCTGGAAGGGATGTGGACAGAAAGGATCCTTACTGCATTGGGAGTGTAAACTTTGTCAACCACTTTGGAAAGCAGTATGGAAGTTCCTCCAAAGACTCAACAAAGAGCTCCCCTATCACCCAGCAATCCCATTTTTGGGTATCTACCCAAATGATCACAAACAAGACCACACTAAAACTACCAGCACGACTATGTTTATTGCAGCATTATTTACCATAGCTAAGATATGGAACCATCCCAGATGCCCCGCAAGTGATGAATGGATGAAGTAAATGTGGTATATATACACAATAGAATTCTATGCCTCTATCAGAAAGAATGACACTGCCCCATTTGTTAGGAAGTGGAAAGACTTGGAAAAAATTATTTTAAGTGAAGTAAGCCAGGCCCAAAGAAACATAGGTCCCATGGTTTCCCTTATTTGCAATTACTAGTATATGTCTGAGTCAAGCAGAAAAGGTCAGATAAGTTGATGTTAGGGAAATGAACCCTAAGATATGTATTCAAATGTTTTATTTCTTTCATGCAATTGTGTCTAAAGTATTTATAAGATTTTTTTGGTTGCTTTGTATGTACCTTCTCCATGGTATAACCCCCGCTTTCATGGTATTTGATGTTGGTATAATTTGTGGAGTGTAAGGGAAAAACAAATCGTTTAAATAGGGTTACAGGTGGACACATTGCAACAATGAGATGTACAAGTCGTTATGTTGAAAATGAACTTTACAACTTTGGGGGAAGAGGAGGATTGGGTGGGGGGGAGGATGGGAAGGAATGGAAATGGGAAACAAAGGTGGAGGCTACCATGCTTGATAAGAATGAAGAGTTAAAGTAACTCCATTTTTGAGGCAGTGACCAATTGTTTCTTGTTTATCTCAGTTAGCAGAGCAAGACGTGGTGGTAATCCAAACACCTGGTTGTTTGCCTTTATAAGCCCTGCAAATCTTTAGCTCAGGGCTCTCCTCCTAGGTTCCAATGTGTGGGAGTGCAGGACGAGGCCCGAGCTGCAGCCCGTCTAAATAAAACCTTGCTTTTGCATTTGGGAACGTCTGACGCTAGTTGGTCTTCTTTGTGGGGGTCCTGCAAAATGGTCACTACATGTTAGTGAGGGCTTGTCCAGGATACCTCAAGAGACCCACGAGACCTCAGACTCCAAGGTAAAACAGTGCTGTCAAATTTGTCCTGTCGTTCATCTCTTTGACTGTTTTACTTTCATTTTTCTTTGTGAGGATGGCCGCTCCAATTCGTATTGTGTAAAGGGTTGTCATAGCGGACGCGCTTGCATGACAACCCTGGAGGAACTGGGAGACATCCCAGATTCTCTTGTGAGGTGGATGGTCGTTGGAACACCGCCATGAGAATTGTGGTGGATGGGTTGGTTTGGTGTTGGGTCAGAACTGACCAAGAGGGCCTCCTAACCGAGGCCCAACTCACTCACTGTGGGTCTCCTCCTTCTGCTTCCCTATTACAGGGGTCAGTGGACCAATTCAGGAGATCTCCACTTGGTAACTTTTTTTTTTAATTTTTAACTGTCAGGCCTGTGTGTGTTTTGTTTGTACTGTTTATTGTTTTTTGGACTGTAAGACTAATGGGACTGGAAATCATGGACAACACTCCATCTAACCCCCTAGACTTACAAAAAGAAAAAACTAAGAAAGTGGAAAAAATATTGTACTCCCCGGTTTTTCAGGGAAATAACGTGCAAAAAAATATTTCCTACCCCATACTCAGCTTCCCAGGTTCCTTTTGCAGAGCCTGAGAATGATCAAGAGGAGGAGGTAGCTGTAGAACCAGCAGCCGAACCCTAGGCACCTGCCCTTAAAGTTTCTGAGGGGCCAGTCACTAGAGGAAGCCATGGGATCAGCCTCCCTCCCCCTTCTAATGCAACTGTTTTTCCCTTAAGCACCGTAGGTCCTGTGGATGCGAATGGTCAACAGCAATTCTAATATTGGCCATTTTCTACCCGTGATCTATACAATTGGTGCACCCAAAATGCCCCTTTTTCTGAGAAACCCCAGGATTTAATTCGTTTGTTTGAAACCATTCTCTTTACTCATCAGCCCACTTCGGATGATTTTAGTCAGCTTTTACAGGTCCTTTTTACCACCGAAGAGAGAGACCATATCTGAGAGGCGGCCCAGAAACATATCCATGACCACACAGGAGCACCCATCACAGATCCTGCCATGATCTCTGCCTATTTTCCTGAGATCTGACCAACATGGGACTACAATATGGTTGAAGGTAGGGAGCGACTCCTCATCTAACACCAGGCTCTGTTGGTAGGTCTCAAGGTGGTGGCTCACCGACCTACTAATACGGCCAGAATCTATGATGTTAGATAGGGAGGAAGTGAAAGTCCGGCAGCGTACCTTGAGCAGCTCATGAAGCTTTTAATCAATATACCCCGTATGATCTTGAGACCCAGGAGTCAGTTCAGATGATTATGTTTTCCTATATAAAACAATCTGCACCAGACATAAAGCAAAAGTTGCAGGCTCTAGAAAGACTTGGTGAAAAGTCTATTAGGGATCTAGTAGCTGTGGTGGAAAAGGTTTACAAATAAGAGAGAGACAGAGGAGCAAAGAAAGGAAAGGAAGGGCAAAGAATGTGAAATTGAGCATGAAAAGAGAGACCAGGCCAAGGAAAAGAGGCCAGACTTGTTGGACTTGTCGCTATCACATGCCATGCATACCTGGTTCACAGATGGCAGCAGTTTCATTCGAGATGGAAAAAGGTACATGGGCGCAGCAGTCACCATGGACACTGAGATAGTGTAGGCTGAAGCACTCCCCCAGGGAACAT
This sequence comes from Dipodomys spectabilis, assembly GCF_019054845.1. Classification (NCBI taxonomy): domain Eukaryota; kingdom Metazoa; phylum Chordata; class Mammalia; order Rodentia; family Heteromyidae; genus Dipodomys; species Dipodomys spectabilis. The sequence goes on from NW_024870923.1 coordinate 898,177, forward strand.
CTGCACAAAGAGCAGAACTAGTGGCACTAACAAAAGCCCTATGGATGGGAAAAGGGAAGGGATTAAACATTTACATGGACAATCGGTACGCTTTTGCTACCATGCATGTCCAGGGAGCCATTTACCAAGAGAGGGGGCTGCTGACAGCTGAGGGAAAGGCTATTAAAAACAAACAAGAAATTTTAAGCCTTGTCCAGGCCTTATGGGAACCAGCAAATATTGCCATTATGCACTGCCTTGGCCATCAAAAGGGAACTGATTCAACAACCAAAGGAAATTACTTGTACGATCAGGCAGCTAAGGAGGCAGCCCTCCATCTCATAGGGGAAGTACTTACTCTAGTAGATGCAGGGCCTCGAGCTTTGCCTCCTGAGCCTCAGTACTCCCAAGAAGACTTGGAGTAGATAAAGAAAATTCCCATGGCCTACAAACCCCCAGGCAGAGATGAAAAGAAAGATTGGTGGAAAACTGGTGAGGGGAAACCTTATCTTGTCACAAAGATTGGGCAAGGGGATTCTTAAGAGAATCCATCAGGCCTCTCACATGGGAACCCGACGAATGCAGGACTTGCTCCAACACTTAGAAGTAAAAATTAAGCAAGGAAAACAACTCATTGAGGACATTGTTAAAAATTGTAAAGCTTGTCAGCTCACCAATGCCCCCAATCAACCGGTTACAAAAGTAGCTTGCTTCCATGGAGATAGGCCAGATGTGTATTGGGAATTAGACTTCACAGAAATTTAAAGTGGAAAAGTTGGATATAAATATTTGCTAGTTTTTGTAGACACCTTTTCAGGATGGGTTGAAGCTTACCCAACAAAGCATGAGACCACGAACTTCGTGGCTAAGAAGATCCTGGAAGAAATCATACCCATCTATGGCTTCCTATCCACCATCAGGTTGGAAAATGGACCGGCCTTGGTCTCAAAAGTAAGTCAAGGAATAGCTGTGGCACTGGGAATGGATTGGAAATTGCACCGTGTTTATAGACCCCAGAGTTCAGGGCAGGTAGAAAGAATGAATCTGACTCTAAAAGAGACCTTAACTAAATTGGCTTTGGAGACTGGCACAGACTGGGTATCACTCCTTATTTTTGACTTGTTTAGAGTAAGAAATTCACCCTATCACCTTGGCTGTACTCCTTTTGAAATAATATATGGACATCCTCCACCCATTATCCCTAGCCTTCAGACTGGATTGCTTGTTCATTTGAGTGACACTGAATTTCTATGTAAACTTGACTATCTATAGCTTGTCCACAAAAGTGGGTGGCCCCAGCTAAGAGCATTATATGATTCTGCTTCTATTCTTACCCCCCATTTGCTTAAACCAGGGGATTTTGTATTTGTTCAAAGGTACAACTTGAGGTTTTTGGAACCACGGTGGAAGGGACCTTACATTGTACCTCTGGCTACACCCACTGCCCTTAATGTGGACAGCATTGCTGCTTGGATCCACTGTACCCACGAAAGACTGGCTGACCCCATTGCCCTGGATGACCATGGGGAAACATGGGAAGTCTCTAAGCATCCTACCCAACCACTCCATATATAACTCAAGAAAAGAAAAATGGACTGATTTGTATAGGTATTGTTTCAATTATCATTTGCAGAACTCCTGGGAGCCACTCAGTACAACAAGGGGAACTTTGTGCTGCCCTAGGAGAAGAGTGTTGTTTTCATGTTGACCATTCAGGAATAGCAAAAGACAACATGGCTATGGTCATAGAGGGACTAGTCAAGATCGAGAGCTGTTGGAGTATAGTTTTGGGCCGGAGCCACAATATTGTGTTGTGTCTCGGGACCATAAGTCAAGGGGGGAGGAAGGGTTAAAGTAACTCCATTTTTGAGGCAGTGACCATTTATTGCTTGTTTATCACAGCTAGCAGAGCAACACGTGGTGGTAATCCAAACACCTGGTTGTTTGCCTTTATAAGCCCTGCAAATCTTTATTTAGCTCAGGGCTCTCCTCCTGGGCTCCACTATGTGGGAGTGTAGGACGAAGCCTGAGCTGAAGCCCGTCTAAATAAAACCTTGCTTTTGCATTTCAGAACGTCTGACTCTTGTTGGTCTTCTTGGTGGGGGTCCAGCAACGTGGGCACTACAAGAAATGTACTCATTATGTTCCTCATGTAATTGTAACCCCCTCTGTACAAAATTTTCACAATAAAAAATAAAATTCTTGGGAACAAAAAAAATCATTTCTCTTTAAATCTTTGAGGTTGAGGTGTGTGTGTGTGTGTGTGTGCGTGTGTGTGTGTGTGTGTGTGTGTGTGTGTGTGTGTGTGTGTGTGTGGTTTTACAAAGATCAGAAGACATTTTTCTTCATTTAGAATACATCTTTCAGGTTATTGTAAATTGAGGCTACTGGGAGAAGACTCTTGCTATATTAAAGATGAATCAAAAATATATTGTGCATGCAACACAGTTGCTTTATTAGTCTGTAGTTGAACCCTTAACTTCAATTTATATCTTAGCCATTGTTGTGAATAATGTGAATAGCAATGAACTACAGATTTATTTATCAGTTACCCAAAGAGAAATAAACACATGATCGGTGGGTCAGATGATATTTCAACTTTACATTTCTCTAGAATACTGCATACTACTTTCTACAACGAGAATATTAACCTGTATTTTTACTAAGAGTGTCGAAAATTTCTTCTTTTTGGTTATGTGGTGCTAAGGAATCGAACCCAGGGCCTCAGGCATGCAAGGCAAGCGCTCTACCACTGAGCCACCTTCCCAGCCCGACAAAATTTCTTTTATCCACATTCTCACCAACATTATCACCTTTGTTTTTTTTTTTAAGAGCAGGTTTAAACTATGTGCAGTACCCCAGACTGGCCTTAGAATAAAATCCTATTACCCTAACCTGATAAATGCTTGGAATTACAAACCTTTACCACCACACCAAGTTCCTTTGATTTTTTTGGATAAGTGTTATAATAGTTATGAAGTACTATCATAGTAATTTTGAATTGCATTTCTCTAATGACTTCTGTTCCAAAAGCATTAAGCCAATATAGAAGTTGTATTAAACACGACTTTGTAAACCCAATGGTTACTTTCATGGCCATTTGGAAAACAGGTCTATTCCGAACTTTTGTCCAATTTTAATAATTTCTTTTTTTAATGTGAAAATACTGTACAGAGGGGTTACAATTACATGCAAAAGATAAATACATTCCTTATTCCTTCCCCTCCACAAATTATGCCAACATCAAATACAATGAAAACAGGGGTTATACAGTGGGGGAGAGACATAGAAAGCAACAAAAAAAAATCTTATATATACTTTAGGAACAATCGCATGAAACAAAAAAAAAAACACATTTTAATACATATCTTAGGGTTTATTTCCCTAACATCAACTTATCTGACCTTTTCTGCTTGACTCAGATATATACTAGTTATTGCAAATAAGGGAAACCATGGGACGTATGTTTCTTTGGGCCTGGCTTACTTCACTTAAAATAATTTTTTCCAAGTCTTTCCACTTCCTAACAAATGGGGCAATGTCATTCTTTCTGATGGAGGCATAGAATTCCATTGTGTATATATACCATATTTTCTTGATCCATTCATCACTTGAGGAGTATCTGGGTTGGTTCCATATCTTTGCTAAGGTAAATAATGCTTCAATAATCATAGTCATGCTGGTAGCCTTAGTGTGGCCTTGTTTGGGGTCATTTGAGTAAGTGCCCAAAAGTGGGATTGCTGGGTCATAGGGGAGCTCTATGTGGAGCCTTTGGAGGAACCTCCATACTGCTTTCGAAAGTGGTTGAACAAATTTACACTCCCACCAACAATGCAGTAAGCTTTCCTTCTGTCGACATCCCCTCCAGCATCTGTTGCTATTAGAGTTCTTGATTATCGCCATTCTAACTGGGGTGAGGTGGTATCTCACTGTTGTTTTGATTTGCGTTTCTTTTATGGCTAGGGAGGTTGAGCATTTCTTCATGTGTCTATTGGCCATGCTTCTTTCCTCTTCAGAGAAGTTTCTCCTTTTCTTTAGCCCACTTACTTATTGGGCAGTTGTTTCTTTGAAGATTTGTTCTTGGGGGATTTAATTTTTTTGAGTTGCAGGTATGTTTTAGATATGAGACGCTTGTCCGTTGTATGGCTAGTGAAGATCTTCTCCCAATCAGTGGGCTTTTGATTGATGTTGCTATCTATGTCCTTTGCCATGCACAAGCCCTAAAATTTCATGCAATTGCATTTATCCAACCTTTCTTTGATTTGTTCTGTTTCTTTGTCTCTATTAAGAAAATTTAGGCCTCTGTCAAGGAGACCTAGGATTTCTCCTATTCCATTCTGAAATGTATTTAGAATGTCTGCTTTGACTCCAAGGTCTTTGATCCATTTGGAGTTGATTCTGGTGCAGAGTGATATCTAAGGATCTACCCTAAGTTCTCTTCAAGTAGTTAACTAATTTTGCCAGCACCATTTACAGAAAAGGCTGTCTTTCATCCATTCTGTTTTTAAGCTCCCTTATCGAAAATTAGATGGCTATAGGTCTGTAGGTTCATTTCTGGGTTTTCAGTTCTATTCCATTGGTCCTGAGGTCTGTTCTTGTGTCTGTTCCAAGCTGTTTTGATTATTATGGCTTTGTAGTAGAGTTTGAAATTTGATATTGACATTCCTCTAGCCCTGCGCTTTCTGTTAGGGATCATTTTTGCTTATTTGGCGTCTTTTATTGTTCCATATGAAATTTTGGATTGCTGCTTCTATTTTCTTGAAGAAGGAGGTTGGAATATTGATAAATATCGCATTGAATTTGTAGATAGTCTTGAGAAGTATTGCCATTTTCACGATGTTGATCTTTCCAATCCAAGAGCATGGGAGTTTTTGCCACTTACTAAGTTCTCTTTTGATTTCCTTTTTCAGGTTTTTAAATTTTTCATCATAGAGGTCCTTCACTTTTTGGTTAATTTAATTCCTAGTTATTTTTTTTTGGAGGCCTATTATGAATGGAGTTGCTTTCCTAATTTCAGCCACACTTTTCTCATTGTTGGTAAACAGAAAAGCCATTGATTTTTGAGGGTTAATGTTATACCGTGCTACTTTGCCAAAGTTTTGAATCAACTTGAGAAATTTGGGAGTTGAGTCTTTGAGGTTCTTTAAGTACAATAACATATCGTCTGCAAAGAGGAAGAGTTTTACTTTTTCATTCCCTATTTGGATTTCCTTTATCTTTATGTCTTGTCTCTGGCTTTAGCTAGGCATTCTAATACTAGATTGAAGAGAAGTGGAGAGAGTGAACATCCTTGTCTCATTCCTGAGTTAAGAGGAAATGGCTTTAGTTTTTCACCATTAAGTATAATGCTGGCTGTGGATTTGTCATCTACAGCCTTCATTGTATTGAGGAATGTTTCATGGATTACTAATTTTTTCAGAACCTTCATTATAAAGGGGTTTTGGATCTTGTCAAATGCTTTTTCTGCATCTAATGAGATAACCATGCGGTTCTTATCCTTGCTTCAGTTGATGTTATGAATTATATTAATTGATTTGTGTATATTGAGCCAGCTTTGCATTCCTGAAATGAATCCAGTTTGATCATGGTGCATGATTTTTTGGATAAATTGTTGAAATCGATTGGCCAAAATTTTGTTGAAAAGTTTTGCATCAATGTTCTTCAAAGAAATGTGTCTATGGTACTCTTTCTTTGATGAGTCCCTGGCTGGTTTTGGGATGAGGGTTATGATGGCTTCATAGAATGAGCTCAGTAGTGAACTTCTCTTCAAATTTTATTGAAGAGCTAAAGGATTATTGGTGTGAGCTCTGCTTTGAAGGACTTGTAGAATTCCCCTGTAAAACCATCTGGTCTTGGACTTTTCTTATATGGGAGGTCTCTTATTGCTGTTTCTATTTCAATGCTTGAAATGGACCTGTTCAGATGGTATAACTCATCTTAGTTTAGTTTCAACATGTCAATATTTGGTAAGAAAAGTTCCGTCTCTGCCAAGTTCTCAAACTAATTAACATAAAGTTTTGAGAATTATTCCCTTATAATGTTCTGACTCTTGGTTGTTTCTGTGGTGATGTTACCATTCTCATCTCTGAGTTTATTTATTTGGATGTATTCTCTTCTTTTTATGATAAGATTTGCTAAGGGGCTATCAATTTTTAAAATTTTTTTTGAATAACCTAATCTTTGTTTTGTTGATTCTATGATTTTTTTTGGATTCTAATTCATTTATTTCTGATTTAATATTAATCATTTCTTTCCATCTACTGGATTGGGGTTATCTTGATGATCTTTTTCAAGGAGGCTCAGATATCTCATTAAATTGTTGGTTTCAGATCTCTCCAATTTGTTGATATAGCATCTGAGAGCTATAAACTTGCCTCTGAGTACTGCCTTTACTGTGTCCCAGAGGAGCTGGTAATATGTGTGTTATTTTTTGTTGAATAGCATGAACATTTGAATTTCCTTTCTAATTCCTTCCAAAACCCACTCGTGATTGAGCAGGGTGTTGTTCACCCTCCATGAGTTACTGGATTATCTTTGGTGGCTTTTGGTTTTGAGTTCTAATTTTATTCCCATGTGGTCTGAGAGAATGCAAGGTATAACTTCAATGTTTCTGAATTTGGACAAGTTTGCTTTGTGACCTAAAAAGTGATCTATTTTGGAAAATGTAACCTGTGCTGCTGAGAAGAACGTGTATTCTGATGCTGCGGAGTGAAATATTCGATAGATGTCTGTGAAATCTTGTTGATCTATGCAGTTGTTTAGATCTGCAGTTTCTCAGTTGAATTTTTGCCGAGTTCATCTATCTAGTGGGGAGAGTGGTGTTTCAAGTTCCCAACAATCAATGTCATTTTATCTATTTGGGATTTGAGGGAAAGTAGTTTTTCATGGATAAATTTGGATGCTCTGTTGTTTGGAATATAGATATTTAAAATTGAAATATCCTCCTGAAGGAGGGATCCCTTAATTAGTATATAGTGAGCTTCCTTATCTCTTCTCATTGATTTTAATTTGAAGTCTATTTTATCTGATATGAGGATTGCAACACCTGCCTGTTTATGGGGGTTGTTTGCTTGGTAGATTTTGTTCCAGCATTTCACATTCAAAATGTGTTTGTTTTTACGGTCAAGATGTGACTCCTATAGGCCGCAGATAGAAGGATCTTGCTTTTAAATCCAACTAGACAGTCTATGTCGCTTAATTGGAGAGTTCATTCCGTTAATGTTGAGAAATAGGTCTGAGAGGTATTTGGTAGTTCCTGCCATTTTATCCACCTTCTTGGGAGCTGTGCCAACTGGGTCCTTCCTATGGTTCTTGGATTCTCAGTTTGGGTGCAATTTATTGGCCTTTATTGTGGTGTTGTTGGTTTGCTATGTGTAGGATATCTTTAAGAATCTTTTGTAGGCCTGGTTTGGCAGAGATATATTGCTTCAATTTTTCTTTGCTATGGAAGGTTTATATTTGACCTTTAGTTATGAAGGAGAGTTTAGCTGGGTACAGTATTCTTAGTTGACAGTTGTTTGTCTTTAGGGCATGGGATGCCTTATCCCGGGCTCTTGCTTTAGTTGAGATTTCTCTGTTGAGAAATCTGAGGTGATTCTAATTGGTTTCCCTTTATAGGGGATTGTTCTAGTCTCCTTGACAGCTTTAAGGATCTTTTCCTTGGTCTGAATTGATACTGAATGGATTATAATGTGACGGTGGGATGTCCTGTGCTGGTCTGGTCTAGTTGGAGTTCCAAAACCTTCTTGTATCTGATTAGGCTTATCTTTTTGCATGTTTGGGAAGTTCTGTGCTAGGATCTTGTTAAACAAATTTCCTAGACCATTAACTTCTCTCTCTAAGAGTTCCACTACACCCATTTTCCTCAGATTAGGCCTTCTGATGGTGTATTCTAAATGTTGAATAGATCTGTCATATTTCTTGGATTTGTCTTGATGTTTGTAAGTTCTTTACGATATCTAGGCTGTCTTCAATCCCCGAGATTCGATCTTCTGTATGGTCTAACCTACTGTCAAGGCTTTCTACTTTGTTTTTATTTCTTTTCTTTCTAATTGGTCAGTTTTGATCGCTTCAAATTCTTTGTTGGAACTTTGTTTTAGATCTTCTATGAACTTCTTTGCTTCCTTAATTTGGTGTCCAGTGTTTACTCTCAAATCACTTAGTTGATTGGTTATGTATAGCTTTTGGGGAGCTCTCCCCTGGATTATTCATTATCTGTTCTGTCCCCTGATTATCATGAGTGGGAGCTGAGATACCCAGACTTGCCATTTTTCTTGTGTTTTTGTGCTTGTTCTGCTAATTTGGGATGAAAGTAACACCAGGTTTCTGCTAGAACACTATCTTAAGACAAGCATCATCCAAAGTTTGTAGTTGCACAGTCAAAAGTCTGCAGATACAATCTAGTTCAACAGATATATCTATTCATTATCAAACAGCTATGTACTAATGGGCTATGAACAGCAAAGAGTAATTTGGCATACCAGAAATTATTAGGTTTAGGGAGAGATGTGGGTATAAATAGGAATAGAGGGATGTGGAAAGGTAAAGGGAGAGTTAAATGAACTAAGTCCTAATCTCAATAAGGGAAATAGTTTGGATAGAATGATAGTAGAGAGAGAAAAAAAGAAGAAAAAAGAAGAAAAAGAAAAAAGAGACAAGAAAGAATAAAAAAACAAATATTAAAAATTATTAAGTGAAACACTTAAAATTTATGCAAATTTAACAACATAATATTCACAGAAGAACAGGGATAGGATGAGAGAAGGGGAGGGATAGAAAGGAGATGCGAAAAAGTAAAAAAAAATCCTGAAAATATTATATAGGTATGAAGAGGTAGTACTGCTATTGAGAAACTTAAGTCAAAGAGGTTTTGAATTGAGTCACAAATTTCTGGATTGTGTACACAATGGGGATAAGGTCTAATAATCGACTATTCGTATATCTGAGGATGAGCAGAACGTCAATTAAGTCACGCAAAAAAGAGTGAAAGAGGAATAAAAGTGAAAAGAATGAGAAAGAAAAAAAGGATCAAAAGTTCAGTAGAGCTAAAACACACACACACACACACACACACACACACACACACACGCACAGATATTCCCACAAAATAAAAATTATGAGAGGAAGAAAAAAAAAGGTTAACAGCAAACAATTTTTTTAAAATTAAAAATGAAAACAAAAAATTTAAACAAATTTTAAAAGGTACAAAAAATGAGTTCTTTGATTTTTTGGAGGGAGTGGGAAGATCCTGTATCTCTCTTGTGTCTGTAACCAGTCTCTTGTTGGAGTCTCTGGTCTGCTTATGGTGTTTGATTTTCCTGTGGCTTGATTGGTTTCTTAAGTCAGTTTGTTTGAGCAAGCAGAAAAATGTTCTGCTTTACCCAGAATTTTGTGATCCTCCTCCTAGGCTAGTTCGATGGGAGGGAGATCTGCTGTGAGTATCACAAAAGAGTGAGATGGCTGTTTCCTCTAGTTTGGAGATGCTTTGATGAGGCTTGGTTCTGGGTAGAGTGGAGGCCTTTCAGCATGCAGTAAAGTTTCCCTGAGGGGCTAGCTTCTGAGACACTTACAGAGCCCAGCCTGGAGACATTCTCAGGGTTTGTGTTTACTGAATTTCAGTTGATTGTCAAGACTGCTGTAGGGAGGGGCAGCCTCTGGCTCTGTTTACCCAGTGAAGAAATCAACACTTGAGGAGGGCAGAGCTTCTCTGCCTGGGCTGGATGACTTTTCCCTGGGTGGAGCTGAGCCTGGCAGGTGAGGTCAGGTTCCTGTGACCTGCTAAATGACTCTTGTTTTCTTCCAAGGCCTGAGTTGGAGCTAGCTGGTCAGCCAGGCCTTTATCAGTATCAAAGATGGAGATCTCCAGTAGTGGGGATGGGAGGGGTGGCCTTTCCTCCTCTGCTCCCTTAGAAGGAGTGAGGATGTCAGGCTTTAACTCACGCTGGAGTCTTGGTTCCTGGGTTGTCTCTGGTCTGCGATTTGCAGGAAGAAGATGAATGTTCCTTGTCATTTCTTGCTGGTGTTGTGTAGAATCCCTTAGCCCAGTGAACTGGTGCCTTCGTCCCAGATGGACTCTCTGTGTTTCAGGTTTGGTGGCTACGGCTGCCACAGCCACCGCCACAACCGCAGATTAGCCTGCTGGCAAGTGCACGGACCTGTCCCCTTGCCTGGATTTTCCCTCTCTGGCCAACTCTCTTTACTGTGATGGCACCCTTGGTGTTATTCTCTTGCTTAGAACTGTTCACTGGAACACTTAAACTGCTTTCTATGAGAGAGCCTGTTTAACCTCCAGCTCTAAGACTCCCATCTTCTCAGAACTCTTTCAAATTTTAATCATTTCTTGTTAATCTCATCTTTAATCTCTCTATACAAAATAAATAATTATTTCAAAGGAGGAGAAAGGAAAAAAATTAAGCAACTGCTTACATTTTTCAATTTTCAATAACATGATATTGCTTATATCATTTTCTGTTTATGCTTGAGACTATATAACTCATTTTAGTTAGACCTTTCATAAGCTATATGTATTTTATTTATTTTATGTTGATTGTTCTTTCCAAAGCCTGCGTGTCTAATTTCCCTTGTTTTCTTTCAGTATCAAGTAGTTCAGATTTCAAATTGAAGAATAAATTGAAGGAAGCAAACAAAAAATACAGTTCCTCTCATGTGATATTGCCTCTACAAGAATGAAGAAAGAGTTCATCCTGCTAAGGACCTATGATAGGATATCAAAAAGAGAATTCATTGTTCTAGGTATTCCCTATCTTTGCAATGTAAATTAAATGATATAAAACACAATATACTGCTCAGGTACTTTTACGTTTTATAAGTTTTGCACATTATCATATTGACATTACCTCAGTCTACAACATTCCTTCATTATTATGTCCTTGATATTGTTACACTACCAAGACATAAGATAACCAGTTTGATTTAAAGCATGGGACGTTGTACACCTGGCTTCCTTGGAAGCAGAGAATAGTCAATAGATCACATTCCTTCTGGTTGCTCACTACCTGTAATGTTTTCTGTAATATTATTGCATTCTATTTAGTATTAAAAAATTTTGGCTAAACTCAAAGCTCATTCATAGAAGTTTATGTTAAGTATTTTGCAAGTTTTATTTCTCTCAATACTTAAGATAACATTTGCTATAATGCTAATGTTATTATCATTTTAGTGGTGGGAAAAATTGTAATTAAAGGCACGAAGTGCATGGCCCAAAGACACACAGTGAGGAAGGAAATGAGTCACAGTCTCTAAAAGCCTTTTAGCAATACAAAAAAAATGTAGGTAAAATCCATTCTCGAGCACTCTCAATTCAATATTCATATTGTCCTATAAATAATAGCATACCAAGTATTGCCCTTGGTGATTGTTTTCTGTTACATTTTGTCTCCAACAAAGACTGTGTTGGTGACATTGGGTTATCATGCACAGAGCTGAGCTTATAAATTGAGGTCTAAAGAGAGTCAAATTTCTTTTGTCCCACAGCTCCAGTATCCTTTTTTAAAAAGTACTAAAACTTTTAAATATCAACACTTACTATCTTTTAAGAATCCAAAAACGAAATATAAATTCACATATAATCACTCCAAAATGCTTTAAAAGTAAATTTTCTTCTACTTTTAAAATTATTCTGAAAGCCTTGTCCTGGCTGGTTACACCTGTAATCCTATCTACTCAGGATATCTACTCAGGAGCCTGAGATCTATGGATAACTGTTGGAAGCCACTCAGGGCAGAATAAAATCATGAGATTATTTTTCAGAAATTATAATGAACTAGCAAAGAGCCAAGAATGGAGATTTAGCTCATATATTAGCTCATCAATCTAGAGAGGAAAGGCCTAGCAAGACCTTGAAGCCCTGATTTCAAACTCTGAGCATGCCAGTACACAAGCATGTGCATGTGTGCATGTGTGCATGCGTGTATGTACACACACATTTATTCAAAATACCTTCATATCAGCATATCAGTGTTCTGCATTTATTTCTTTGTTAACGATAATATCTGGGTAAAATAGAGGAAATAAACTTCTATATCAGAACATTTTTATACGTTTTTTTTTTTTACTGTGAAAATACTGTACAGAAGGGTTACAATTACATGGGCAAGATAATGAGTACATTGCTTATCAAGCATTGTAGCCTTGTCCTTTGTTTCCCCTTCCCATCCCTTCCCATCCTCCCCCAGCCCCCCCCAATCCTCCCCGCCCCCCCCACCAAAGTTGTAAAGTTTGTTTTCGACATAATGACTTGTATTTTCATTGTTGCAATGGGTCCACCTCTAAAAATAAGTGTACAGAGGTTTCATATTTATATGAGGAAATATTGAGTACATTTCCTAACAAGCATTTTCACCTCTTCCTTTCTTTTTCTTCCACCATCCCTTCCCTCCCACCTCCACAAATACAGTCCCCTCCCCCTTCCCCTGCCTAAATTGTAAAGTTCATTTTTCAACATAGTGTCTTGTGCATCTAAACCTGTATCCTTATTTAAGAATTTTGTATTTCCCTTTCCTCTTCCCAAATTAGAGAAACGTATACACAGGATATAGGCGCACCAACTTCAAATACAGTGAAAACAGGGGTTAGAGCGTAGGGGAGGAACATACAAAGGAACAAAAAAAATCACATCACACATTATAAGTATCTTAGAAACAATAGCAAGAAACAAAAAAACCACTTGTCTGGTTCATTTCCTGTAATATCATCTTATCTGATATGCACATAGCTTATTATCTATTCTGCTTATCCCAGACATACATTAGCTGTTGAAAATAAGGGAAACCATGGGACATATGTTTCTTTGGACTTGGCTTACTTCACTTAATAATTTTTTTTCCAAGTCTTTCCAATTCTTAACAAATTGGGCGTTGTCATTCTTTCTGATGGAGGCATAGAATTTCATTGTGTATATATACCACATTTTCATGATCCATTCATCTTCTGTGGGCCATCGGGGTGGGCTCCATATCTTAGATATTGTAAATAATGCTGCAGTAAACATAGTTGTGCTGGTACTTTTAGTATGGTCTTGTTTGTGATCATTTGGGTAAATTCCCAAAAGTGTGATTGCTGGGTCATAGGGGAGCTTTATATGGAGTCTTTTGACGAGCCTCCATACTGCTTTCCAAAGTGGTTGAACAAGTTAGCACTCCCACCAAGAATCAAGTAAGGTTCCCTTGTGGCCACATCCTCTCCAGCATCTTTAGTTGTAGAGATATGGAATGATTCAAGAATTTGCATGTCAACCTTGCGCAGGGGCCATATTAATCTTCTCTGTATTGTTCCAATTTTAGTGTATGTGCTGCTGAATTGAGCACAGAGCATTTTTTATATATAAAGTGTATAAAGTGTAATTGAGTTTCTTAAACTGGACAATTCAAAGAAAAGTAAGTTTTGAAGAATTCTCCTGAAATTTTAGAACCATGTACTTCTTACATAAGCACACATTTAAGAATAGTCAAGATTGACATGTCAAAAACAAAATAATCCCAGATATTGTTGTTCAAGAGATGTGTAGGATCGGGGGGGGGGGGGGGCAATTGGGTGGGGGGGGACGGGGGGAGGCTGGCAAAGGATGGGAAGGGTAAACAAAGGAGGAGGCTGCAATGCTTGATAAGAAATGTACTCATTATCTTGTCCATGTAATTGTAACCCCTCTGTACAGTATGTTCACAAAAAATAAAAATAAAAAAGAGATGTGTAGGAGGATTAATTCAAATATTCTGTACAAGGCACCTGTGATAATGAACACTGCAGCAAGTGTTAAGGTATGTTAAAAGCTTTGGTATTTTAAATATATTTAATTTTGGTAATTTGCTTATATAGGCCAAAATTGGGACTGTTTGTCAGGTCATACAACTTTTCTATAAATATTTAAGATTTATGGTAGGAGACATATGCTACTAAAACGTACATTTCAGAGTTTATAAAAACATTACTAGTCAGATGTTGCAAAGTCTTAGTTTAAAGAAGCAGAGTGAAGAGTTAAGACTTTGTTAACTGCACAGTTTCTATTAAAACTTTAAGGTTTCCTTACTTTATATGTTAGTGAGGAACAAATGATGATATAAGCCATATGCAAATGATATGATGAGTCATAAAAAAACAATCTTAGTGGGTAACTTTAAAGACTACACATAGCTTATAAAATTCTTGTTGAACATCATAATCTTATTCAGTGTTAAATGTACAGGTATGTGAGGATAGTAAAATCAAATATGTAAGTATACTTCAAATACTGAAAACACTGGTAATTCTTTGGTATTATATTTTATTAATCATTAATATTTAGTTATTGTGTTTCTTTATTTGTAATATTGTTTCCCTTGTAATACAATAAAACTTTTTGTTATTCATCATCAGGAGGTACTTTAAGAAGGTTACTGGGATGGCCAAACCATTTTTTATAGTTGCATGTAAATTTACAAAAAGCGAAATTAAGAACAAAATATTGATTAAAATTATCAAGTACAGTCAGAATCAGGAGGGATGATAAATGTGCACACTTAAAATCTTAGCCCTAGGCTGAAGCATTGATATTACAGAGTTGAGGTCACAAAAGTGAGAGATTGTTTTGTTTTGATTTTACTTTGATTTTGTTGGCCATGGGGTTGAACTCTGGGGCCTGGGTGCTACCACTTGAGCCACAGGACCACTTCCGTCTTTTTCTACTTATGTGATGCTGAGGAATCAAACCTAGGGCCTCATGCATGCAAGGCAGGCACTTTACAACAGCCACCATCCCAGCTCCTGATATACTGGGTTTTAAAAATTCATCTAAACAATATTTACTTTCTGCTTTGGTTTATATAATGAAATATATGAATATCTTTTCATATTTTTGTGTATTGTTATACTTCTAAATTTATACTAACCCCAGCCACTTTATTCTTTTCAAAGTCATGAAATATCTCTGAGAGTTTGCTAATGTGAAAATTGTTTTAGCATTTTAATTTCTTCTGAGTCATTTTTATTTTTTATTAAAATCATTTTATATTTTGGGTTGATGGATTATCATACATCAAATACCTTCAAATGTACATGTAGAGTCTAAAAATAACAGTATGAATATTCTCATACAGCTCTTGTTTATCTGTTATGCACTTTCAGTATTATGATATTTCTCCCTCTTTCACTCTCTCTCATTTCCTCTCTTTCTCTTTCATGCTCCATGTCTGCTACATAGAATTTTTGCTCGTCTACTATTATCCTTGAGGATCCACTGGCTTTGTGGGAACATGATGGGGACTAACATTTTCCCTTGCATTCTTTAAGAATTATGGATGACGTGATATTATTCTTTGCCATTCTAAATGGCGAAACAACAGGTCTAGGAATTCCTTTTCACGTTTACTACTATTACAAATTTTATCTCATAGGAATCATTTGGATGGATATGATATTGGGCTGGGAAGGTGGCTCAGTGGTAGAGTGCTTGCCTTGAATGCATGAGGCCCTGGGTGCGATTCCTCAGCAGCACATAAGCAAAAAGAAAAAAAAGCCAGAAGTGGCGCTGTGGCTCAAGTGGTAGAGCGCTAGCCTTGAGCTGAAGAGCTGAGGGACAGTGCCCAGGCCGAGTTCAGGCACCAAGACTAGACCCCCCCCCCCAAAAAAGATATTTTAACCTGTGACCTAAAAGTTCATTTTCTTTCACAAACAACCTTTGTCTTTAATTATCAGTGTGCAACTACATGTAATGAAAATAAAGCTCTCTATGGCAAATAGACCGAAGTTGTTCACAGGGATGAAAAAGAAGGTACAGGTCCTCAGAGCAGTTTATCATGAACACTTTATGAGAATGACAATGTTCTGGAAACTATAGACTAAGTCACTGAACAAAGATATATATGCATACAAATTTGTATATACATATTTATTTATATATGCATATATGTGTGTATATGCCCTTATATTGTACACATATATGTTACTATACATACAAATTCACATATACATATACACATGTATACATGCACACATGGAGAAAGACACATAATTACAGCCAACACAAGTTTCATTAGTTGCTGAAAATGCCTTAGATGGAATGCTTGGAACAAAATATATTCAAGATGTATTTGTCTCTAAGAGTTCTTTTACCACTCTTCTTATGTCTTAAAACTGGTAGGTTTTGACAGATTGGACTTGCAAAATGCAGTACATGTGATAGCAAGTTACTCGGAAATGTCAGTATGTAAAGATCATATGGTGTCTCCCTGATCCCCACGGTACGCTTGCTCTTATACACACTCTCAAGAACCAAAGTAGCAGGAGAATATCATGGTAAAGAATAAAATTATAAACCTTTAAATGGCATACTTCTTTGAGCTCTTTTCCAATACCCAGCATCAATGACGAAGCAGATGAGTGAGTCCTCATAAAACTGGACCTCAGGTCAACAGGTAACCAACTCATGTGAAAAGTCCTATGAGAGAAATGCTGACTGAGGTCTTGCTGATTTTCTGGCCAAGAAAATAAGAAAAGAAGAGATTATTTTTATTATATTAAAGTTTGAGAGTAATTTGTAACCTGTCAATAAATGTGTGGAACACAACTAAACCAACTGACAAAAAATAGTTGTCCATTTCATTTATATGCTCTTGGACTTGATGAGTGATTTTACTTGTGTCTACACAAGTAGAATCAGCATAAATCAAGCCAGCATTTCTTCATTTAATATACAAAGATAGGATTCAGGTTGACCCATTGTAATAATGAGATGTACAAGGCACTTTATCAGAGAGTGGGTGGAGGGATGAGTTGGGGAGGTGTGAAGAGAAGGGATGGTAGGGGAAAACAAAGGATGGGGTAAAAATGCTCAATAAGAAATGGACTCATGCCAGGTGCTGGTGGCTCATGCCTGTAATCCTAGCTACTCAGGAGGCTGAGGTCTGAGGATTGTGGTTCAAAGCTAGCCAGGGAAAGAAAGTCCGTGAAACTCTTATCTCCAATAAACCACCAGAAAACTGGAAGTGGCGCTGTAGCTCAAGTGGTAGAGCGATAGCCTTGAGCTGAAGAGCTGAGGGACAGCGCTTAGGCCTAGAGTTCAAGCCCATGACCAATAATAAAGAAAAAAATTGTACTCATTACCTTACTTATGTAATTGTAACCCCTCTGTACAGTATCTTTACAATATAAATATACATATATATGATACAAGGAAAACTTTTGTACTTATAGGAAGTTGTATTTGTCACTCAATATCAGTAAGGTATTGGTTTTAGGACCACAGGCATATTAAAACATTGGATACTCAACTACTCTACATGAACACAGTATATTATTTACATTAGAATCTGCCCACAACCTAGTGCAGTGTAATTGCTATGAAAATTTGTACTACATTCTATGTTTGGAATAAAAAATAAAAGTAAATGCACTGTCAACAGATACAAATTTTTTCAGATAATTTTTGTCTGCATTTTGTGGATGGAATTGGGAGCACAAATTTCATCACCAAGACTGGTCTTGGTAACAAATGTAACAAAAAGCTAACACAGCATCATTGAATAGTACTGAACTCCAAGGAGAAGTACTTGAATTGAGACATTATCAGAAAGTCTAAGCATGCAAGTACTTTTTAGAAATACAGCTGCTAGATTTCTCATGGAGAACTTTCATAACACTTTGTGAAACAAAGCCAGAACCTCACTGAAGAGTAAATGGTTTTCTCTCACCTTTCTGTCATGTTCAGTCATTAGCAATCAACATATAGCTAATCTTGAATAATCCTTTAATAAGAAAATGTTGATGGAGTGTTTATATGCAGAAAACCTGGGGAGGCTAAATTTTTCCAATTAGGATAGTCTGTATTCTATGATCCAGCAGAGAGAAAACTACGTAAGCATCCATTTACAAACTTCTGAATAATTCTGATTCTGCCCATATCAGTTATCTATCCATACCTGTGCCCGAGTGAGAGGATTTTAAATGACTTTAGTGTTTTAAAATTTAAATTTAAATGTGGAATGAAATTAGTTCCAATGTATTACCTTAAGATATTTAGAAACAACTAACGGTGTATAAGAACTTTTTTATTTTAAGTGAAGGGATATTGGAATTTGGTTCTCTATAGTTTAAGCAATTTGCAAAAAGAATTGGCAAAGTAGAATTTACATTTGCAGCAGACTTGACACTTAAATTTAGGCCTAGAGTTCAAGCCCATGACCAATAATAAAGAAAAAAATTGTATATTGTATATTGCAATTTTGTATATTGCAAAGAGCATAAGGCTCAACAATATGTCAATGCTATCTTGTTATTTATCTCTAAAGATTTATGCGTCTGGTCTCTTAATATTAAAACCAATTTTTTACATCTTTAGCTAGTTGTGCTTAGGGGTTTCACTTCATCATGTCAGTGTGGAATAGAGTGTATATAAATTTCATTGTACAATACATCTGGATCATTGTTAATCTTTCCCCTTTTCTTCCTTCCCTTTCCCCCAACCCCACCTATCCCTTCAAGTTTGCTACTTATATTCTCACATATGTACGTTGAGTGATCTGACTGTATTAGTCCAACATTTCCCCCTCCATTCTTCTGTCCTACTCCCTTTAAGCCCAGCTCCTTATTTAAGACTTATTTCAACTTCATGGTATTTTGTAAAATATCTCTGCCTTTGGCATTTGGCTTTGGGCTTGCCACATCCTCATTTCCATGTTTTACCTACATAAATGAGGCTATTTCTCCACATTTCCAATCTGTGAATAGCTGAGATAGGTCTCCTTTACTATTCACCTTCTGTCCTAAATTTAGAATTGGACCTTCAGGGCCATCAAATAGAGCTTTTTTACTTTCTACACACTGAAGATGGAAGGAAAATAATTTCCATGCTATCCATCTTGAATGTCCATCCCTTATCACTTCAACAGTCTAAATTTAAAGTTATGTTTTCTGCATTATATTCACACATTTTAAGTGAATATCGAGGACAATTTACCTAGTATTGGAAGTTTAGGGACGATTTTCAATTTCTGATGATAGAAACAGGAGTCAGTTTTAATTATGCAGAATCCACTATGTAGTGAGTCCTGTAGTCTTCTAAATTTTCAATAAATTTCGAGTTACTTTTTATTAATAATGGAAAAGTTTTATTTCAATATTTGAAATGCTGTCCCAGTTATTTTTAAAACTTTCACATTAAGTTAGAATGAACTTCCCCCCTCCCACATTTCCCCTACTGGTTCAGGTTAAGTCTCCTTTGGCTTTATTGTTTGAGGGGATGAGGGTAAACAGATGAGGGAAAACAGAAAGATGATCATTACTCAGCTATCTCTTTCCTCTTCTGTTTCTGCTATTCTTTTTTTAAATTTTTATTTATTTTTTATTGTGAAAATACTGTACAGAGGGGTTACAATTACATGGGCAAGATAATGAGTACATTTCTTATCAAGCATTGTAGCCTCCTTCTTTGTTTCCCCTTCCCATCCATTCCCAGCCTCCCTGTTTCTGCTATTCTTGTAGAAAGGAAGACTGGAGCAGGGAACAAGAGTAATACTTGGGCAAGGGAGCATTCCTGGCGTATCAATTATTGTTTCTCAGAATCACTTAAACTGCTTACTCTTGCCTTGTCTCTAACATTTACCTAACCGTGGCTTCCTTCGTGCAGGAGTAAGAACACTAACAGGTTTTACATGTAAATTTGTATTTTATATCTCAGCTTACTACTACCAAAAACAGAAAGCTTTGGCTACATAAATGCAAAAGCACTGATTGTTCAACAATCTCTCAATAACCCTCAAATTCTTCTTTGCGGTTCATAGCTCATTCGTATAAAGTTCTTTGATGTTGAATAGATGTATCTGTTGAACTAGATTGTATCTGTAGACTATTGACTGTGCAAATTCAGACTTTGGTTGATGCTTGCCTTAAGATAGTGTTCTAGCACAAAACTGGTGCTGTTTTCATCCCAAATGGGCAGACGAAGATGGAAAAACACAAGAAAAATGGCAAATCTGGGTAGCTCAATTTCCAATCTTGAAAATCAGGGGACAGAACAGATAATGAATAATCCAGAGGATAGTTCCCAAATAGCTCTACAAACACTACTGGCAAATATGATAAATGAAAAGATTGAAAACATACAAAGGACTCTTTATGAGCATGATAGGTAGAGAGAGGAGGCAATCCAAAGATTTATACAGGAATATCATGAGCGTGAGGCAGCTACTCAAAAACTCATACAGGATTTGCAGCTTGAGAATACTCAAAGAGAAAGGCAGGAATGGCGTGAAAAGGCTGAGAACACTCAAAGAGAATTACAGAAAGGGCATAAACGGGCGAGGGAGGAAGCTAAGCAAAGAGTAATACAGGAATTGAGAGAACTGGATGAGAATACAGAAAAATCACTAAAGGCATTCATGGGATCCATTAACAAAGAGCTGAAGGAAGTCAGGGAGACCACAAAGGGAATGCTGAATGGAACCCAACAGAAGGAATGGGCGTCCAAGGAAACCATAACCAATCAACTAAGTGATTTGAGAATAAACACTTAACACCAAATTAAGGAAGTGAAGAAGTTCATACAAGATCTAAAACAAAGTTTCAACAAAGAATTTGAATCCATCAAAGGAAAAGAAATAAAAAACGAAGTAGAAAGTCTCAACAGCAGGTTAGACCATGCAGAAGATCAAATCTCGGGTATTGAAGACAGCCTAGATATTATAAAGAACATACAACCAAACAAGACAAGTCCAAGAAATATAACATGTCCATTCAACACTTGGAAGACACCATCAGAAGGCCTAATCTAAGGATAATGGGCGTAGAAGAACACCTAGAAACAGAAGTTAATGGTCTAGGAAATTTGTTTAACAGCATCCTAGCAGAGAACTTCCCAAATATGCAAAAAGATAGGCCTATTCAGATACAAGAAGCTTTAAGAACCCCAAATATTCCAGACCAGAATAGGACATCCCACCGTCACATTATAATCCACACAGGATCTACTCAGACCAAGGAAAAGATCCTTAAAGCTGTCAAGGAGAAAAGATTAATCACCTATAAAGGGAAACCAATTAGAATCACCTCAGATTTCTCAGCAGAGACAATCCAAACAAGAAGAGCCTGGAATGATGTATGCCATGCCCTAAAATGTACCAAGAATACTGTACCCAGCTAAACTCTCCTTGATAACTGAAGGCCAAATGAAAACCTTCCGTAGCAAAGAAAATTTGAAACAATACATCTCCACCAAACCAACCCTACAAAAGTTTCTTAAAGATGTCCTACACATAGAAAACCAGCAACAAAACAATGAAGGCCAAGAAACTGCACCCAAACTGAGAATTCAAGAACCATAGGAAGACCCCAGTTTTCGCAGCCCCTAAGATGGTGGATAACATGGCAGCAACTCCCAAGTACCTCTCAGTCCTATCTATCAACATTAACGGACTTAACTCTACAATTAAGCTGCATAGACTGTCTAGTTGGATTAAAAAAACAAGATCCTTCTATCTGCTGCATTCAGGAGTCACATCTTGCCCATAAAAACAAACACATTTTCAATGTTAAAGGCTGGAGCAAAATCTACCAAGCAAACGGCCCCCATAAACAGGCGGGAGTTGCAATCCTAATATCAGATAAAATAGACTTCAAATTAAAATTTGTGAGAAGAGATAAAGAAGGTCCCTGGATACTAATTAGGGGATCTCCCCTTCAGGAGGATATTACAATTCTAAATATCTATTCGCCAAACAATGGAGCACCCAAATTTATCCAAGAAACACTACTTTCCCTCAAATCCCACATAGATCCAAAGACATTAATTTTTGGGGATTTTAACACACCACTCTCTCCACTAGATAGATCATCTCGGCAAAAACTCAACAGAGAAAATGCAGATCTAAACAGCTGCATAGATCAACTAGACTTAACAGACATCTACCAAACATTTCACCCAGCAGAATCAGAATACACGTTTTTCTCAGCAGCACAGGGAACATTTTCTAAAATAGACCACAGTTGAGGCCACAAAGCAAACTTGTCTAAATTCAGAAACATTGAAGTTATACCTTGCATTCTCTCTGACCACAAAGGAATAAAATTAGAACTCAAAACCAAAAGCCAGCAAAGAAAGTCCGGTAACACATGGAGGCTGAACAACACACTGCTGATTCACGAGTGGGTCAAGGAAGAGATTAGAAAGGAAATTCAAATGTTCATTCTATTCAACAAAAATGAACACACAAATTACCTTCTCCTGTGGGACAAGGCAAAGGAAGTACTCAGAGGCAAGTTTATAGCTCTGAGCTCCTACATCAACAAATTGGAGAGATCTGAAACCAACAATTTAATGGCACATCTAATCCTCCTTGAAAAAGAGCAGCAAGATAAAACCCAATCCAGTAGACGGAAAGAAATAATTAAAATTAAACCAGAATTAAATGAATTAGAATCCAAAAAAACTATAGAAAGAATCAACAAAACAAAGAATTGGTTCTTCAAGAAAATTAACAAAATTGACAGACTGTTAGCAAATTTTATCAGAAAAAGAAAAGAACACACCTAAATAAATAAACTCAGAGATGAGAATGGAAACATCCCCACGGAAACAACCAAGAGTCAGAACATTATAAGGGAATACTTCTCAAAACTTTATGCTAATCAGTTTGAGAACTTGACAAAAATGGACCTTTTCCTAGCAAATATTGACATGCCAAAACCATACCAAGATGAGTTAAACCATCTTCACAGGCCCATAGCAAGCATTGAAATAGAAACAGCAATAAGAGACCTCCCAGCTAAGAAAGTCCAGGACCAGATGGTCTTACAGCAAAATTTTACAAGGCCTTCAAAGCAGAGCTCACACCAATACTTCTCCAAAACTTCAATGAAATTGAAAGTGTAAGGTCACTACCGAACACATTCTATGAAGCCATCATAACCCTCATCCCAAAACCAGGCAGGGACTCATCAAAGAAAGAGAAGTATAGACCCATTTCTTTGATGAACATCGATGCAAAACTTTTCAACAAAATTTTGGCCACGCGACTTCAACAATTCATCCAAAAAATCATACACCACGATCAAACAGGATACATTTCAGGGATGCAAAGCTGGTTCAAAATATGCAAATCAATTAATATTATTCATTACATCAACAGGAGCAAAAATAAGAACCAAATGGTTATCTCATAGATGCACAACAAGCATTTGACCAGATCCAACAACCCTGTATGATGAAAGTTTTGGAAAAATTAGGAATCCATGGAACATTCCTCAATACAATAAAGGCTGTATATGACAAACCTACAGCGAGCATTATACTTAATGTTGAAAAACTAAAGCCACTTCCTCTTAACTCAGAAACAAGACAAGGATGTCCACACTCTCCACTTCTTTTCAAACTAATATTAGAATGCCTAGCTACAGCAATAAGACAAGATGCAAACATAAAGGGCATCCAAATAAGGAAAGAAGAATTAAAACTCTCCTCTTTGCAGATGACATGATCTTGTATTTAAAGAATCCCATAGAATCCACTCCCAAATTACTCAAGCTGATTCAAAACTTTGGCAAAGTACCAGGGTATAAAATTAATCCCCAAAAATCAATGGATTTTCTGTATGCCAACAATGAGAAAAGTGAGGCTAAAATTAGGAAGGCAACTCCATTTGTAATAGTCACTCAAAAATAAAATACCTAGGAATTAACTTAACCAAAGAAAATAAAATATCTAGGAATTAATTTACCCAAAGAAGTGAAGGACCTCTATGATGAAAACTTCAAAATCTTGAAAAAAGAAATCAATCAAAACCGAACTTAGAAAATGGCAAAACCTACCATGCTCCTTGATTGGAAAGATTAACATCGTGAAAATGGCAATACTTCCCAAGGCTATCTGCAAATTCAATGTGATACCTATCAAAATTCCAACCTCATTCTTCAAGGAAATAGAAGAGGCAAACCAAAAATTCATATGGAACAATAAAAGACCCAAATAGCAAAATCGCCCCTCAACGAAAGAACACTGCTGGAGGAATATCAATACCAAATTTCAAACTCTACTATAAAGCCATTGTAATCAATACAGCTTGGTATTGGCATAAGAACAGACCTCAGGACCAATGAAATAGAATTGAAAACCCAGAAATGAACCTACAGATCTATATCCATCTAATCTTGGATAAGGGAGCTAAAAAATAGAATGAAAGAAAGACAGCCTCTTCAGTAAATGGCGCTGGCAAAATTGGTTAACTACTTGTACAAAACTAAAGCTAGATCCTTATATATCACCCTGCCCCAAAATCAACTCCAAATGGATCAAAGATCTCGAAGTCCAAGCAGACACTCTGAAAACATTTCAGGATAGAATAGGAGAAATCCTAGGTCTCCTTGGCTCAGGCGGAAATTTTCTGAATAGAGTCCCGGAAACACAACAAATCAAAGAAAGGTTGGACAAATGGGATTGCATGAAGTTGCAGAGCTTCTGCATGTCAAAGGACATAGCTAGCAAGATCAATAGAAAGCCCACAGATTGGGAGAAGATCTTCACTAGCCATACAACAGACAAGGGTCTCATATCTAAAATATACTTGGAGCTCAAAAAATTAAATCTCCCAACAACAAATCCTCAAAGAAACAACTGCCCAATAAATAAGTGGGCTGAAGATTTAAAGAGAAACTTCTCTGAAGAAGAAAGAAGGATGGCAATAGATACATGAAGAAATGCTCAACATCACTAGCCATAAAAGAAATGGAAATCAAAACAACATTGAGATACCACCTCACTCCAGTTAGAATGGCAAAAATCAAGAACTGTAACAACAACAGATGCTGGAGGGGATGTGGACAGAAGGGAACCTTACTTCATTGTTGGTGGGAATGTAAACTTGTTCAACCATTTGGCAAGCAGTATGGAGGTTCCTCAAAAGACTTCACATAGAGCTCCCCTATGACCCAGCAATCCCACTTTTGGGCATTTACCCTAATGTTTACAAACAAGACCACAGTAAAGCTACCAGCATGACTATGTTTATTCCAGCATTATTTACTATAGCAAAGTTATGGAAACAAACCAGATGCCCCTTAGTAGATGAATGGACAAGAAAATGTGGTATATGTACACAATGGAATTCTATGCCTCCATCAGAAAGAATGACATTGCCCCATTTGTTAGGAAATGGAATGATTGGAAAAAATTATATTAAGTGAAGTAAAACAAGCCCAAAGAAACATAGGCCCCATGGTTTCCCTTATTTGCAATATCGAGTACATGTATGAGTCTAGCAGAAAAGGTCAGAAAATGTGATGTTAGGAAAATGAACCCTTAGATATGTATTTTAATGTTTTTTTTTCTTTTATGCATTTGTTTCTAACGCATTTATAATGTTATTTCTTTGTTGCTTTGTATGTCCCTCCCCCACAATATAAACCCTGCTTTCACTATAGTTGATGTCCATATAATTTGTGGAGGAGATGGGGAAAAACGAGTCATTTAAGGATACAGGTGGACCTGCTGCAACACTGAGAAGTACATGTTGTCATGTCGAAAACGCACTTTACAACTTGGTGTGGGGAGGAGGGTGGGGAAGGATTGGGTGGGGTGAGGGTGGGAGGGTGGAGGCTGGGAAGGGATGTGAAGGGTAAACAAAGGAGGAGTCTGCAATGCTTGATAAGAAATGTACGCATTAGGACTGGGAAGGTGGCTCAGTGATAGAGTGCTTGCCTTGGATGCATGAGGCCCTGGGTTCGATTCCTCAGCACCACATAACAAAAAGAAAAAAGCCGGAAGTAGCGCTGTGGCTCAAGTGGTAGAGCGCTAGCCTTGAGCTGAAGAGCTGAGGGACAGAGCCCAGGCCCAGAGTTCAGGCCTCCACGACCAGACCCAAAAAAAAAAAAAAAAAAGAAATGTACGCATTATTTTGCCCATGTACTTGTAACCCCTCTGTATATTTTGTTCATAAAAAATAAAAATAAAAATTTAATAAAGAAGAAGAAAAGTATATATATATATATATATATATATATATATATATATATACAAGCATATACATATACATACACACAGTATATATATATGATGGGATGAATTAAATATAATTGAATATTTATAATACAAATTTAAATATAACTAAATACATATTTACACTATATACATATATTTACCTATGCAAGATCATATTATATCTGTATGTTTATAAATATATTTTTAATTAATACCCACAGAGTACATCTTAAGATTTTGGGGAAAATATAGAGTTTCTAAAGGCTTACTACTGACCCATCATACTTTCAAGCAATTTTTTTCTCCTTATTAAAATGTCTGGAGTACTAACATTGAATGATTATGAAACAGAGTAACTGTTTTAGTCCTTATGATTTTGGATTAGAAACATCTACTTACTCGGTATGAAACCTACCAAAATATGATCTTGAAATCACACTCCAAAAACTGGACATATACATCAAATTAGCAATTTACTTTATCTCACATAAATTCAGTTTCCTTAGATTCATCTACATATAAAAACATGTATGCATTTTCATGCTCACATACACCCCCATACTCACATGATATACTAAATGTGACACTATAATAAATAATAATATAGATACTGAAAAAGAACATTTTGCAAATGCAATTGAAGTTTAATTTTTAGATATGATGCATTATTGAAATTCTTATGAAAGAGCAGCTGAGAGGATGTTTCAAATTCTAGAGTGCCTGCATAAAGAGCATGTTTCTCAGTTCAAACATCATTATTTCCATCCTCCCTTCTCCCACATAAAAAAACACAAATAACTATAGAATTAACCTACATATCCCTTAATCACTCATTGAATAAAGAAATTGTAATATATATACGCATATATACACAATGATGTATTACTTAGCCAGACGTAATACTGAAATCATATCATCTTCAAGAAAATACATAGAAGAGGAAAATTTCATATTAAAGCAATATGCCATACTGTGAAAAACAAATTCTAGATTTCTCATATGCAGAATCTAGACCTAGAGAATAAAATGAATGACCAAGGTATAAAAGATGGAAATGATTAAATTTGGAAAAATTAAGAGAGGAGATGAAGAGATATATTGTTATGTATATATGTTCAAATCATTTATGTTATTATAATGACATAATAAAAGTATAAAAATAAAAAATGAAATTCATAAAATGAATAAAATTTAGCAAGCTACATTATATGGATATGTCTATAGCATAATAAAATACCTTGTGAAATTAATATTTGATTATAAAAAGACAAAAATTCATTCTAGCTGTTACAGATTCATATGTTAATTTCCACTTTTTGTTCAGTTATTTCCCTAATAAAATAAAAGGAGAAATTGCTTTTGCTCATTTAGAAAGACTATCTTGTCCAATTAAAATTAAAGTATTCTAGTTAATTGCTGTCAATGTGAAATTGTTCAATCCAATTACTTATTACATTAGAATATTTTCAATGCACTCTTCAAAATATTATCCCTATTGGTATATACTTTTTGCTATTTATTGAATATGTTTTCTTTACTCAATCACTATATATCATTTTCTGAATGTATTTTGGTATATGCAACTAGGTTATATTATACCTAACCTGAAAATCAATTATTCAAAAAGTTTTTTATCCAAAATGCCTATAATAAAATAAAGAGGTAAATCCAAATTACGTATATTTTAAGACAATACTTGGTTAGTCCTCTTCTCACATACCTCATTCCCTTCTTGAGAATAATACACATTGTAAGGAAATGCTTAGAATGTTTTGGAGAAATAG
Organism: Dipodomys spectabilis; assembly: GCF_019054845.1. Classification (NCBI taxonomy): domain Eukaryota; kingdom Metazoa; phylum Chordata; class Mammalia; order Rodentia; family Heteromyidae; genus Dipodomys; species Dipodomys spectabilis. The sequence continues at coordinate 925,894 of NW_024870923.1, forward strand.
CTTGACTTTAAACCAATGAGTTACTCTATGCTGCATTTCTGTTTACTTTATATCCAGAAAAACTAAATTCTTACCTTATCATTTTCCTTAGGCTTTATATTCAGGTTTAAACACTGATGGGTGACAAAGATATAAACATTTTTTAACAGTGGTTAAATTGAGGCTGAGGAATCTAGGTACAACTATTCTCATGCAGATAGGGCTCATCAGTCATGAGGCCATGACCTATGCTTACTGAAATTATGCTTATGAAATTTTGTGCATTATAAACAGTGGTTATTAGCATTTGTTTTGTAATGAACATCATTTCATGGGTTAGGAACTGAATTGAGACATTATACTCAGAACTAAATTTAAGGAGGCATCCAAAATTAGTTACCAAGATATACATCATTTAACACAATGTTTTAAAAATGCAAGCTAAAGGAAATAATTTATGAAAAAAATCATTTAAAATAAATACAGAATACTTATCACTGATTTTTCTTAAATGCCTGTTTGGAATACGGTTTGTATGATGACTTTTCTGATTATGTTTAGTTAGGTCTTGATATTTAGTTGGAGAAGTTATGTTCTTTCATATATTCATTTGTCAGATCAAAGAGGAAATGAATTCCATGCGAGTCAAATCCATAATAATGTTACAGTTGTATCCTCCTACTTTGCCTAAGTTTCAAATCAGCTCGAATAACTTGGGTCTTTTTTGGATCTAAGTAGGTATGCAATTTTGTCAGTACTAGAAAGATATTGACCAGCATTTATTAAAACAGTATTTTCCAGAAACTACTCCTATTCTCTCTTTTCATTAGATTTTTTTATTTCATTTATATCATATGTTGATGTTTTCCTTATGATAACCCACATTAAATCTTCTACAGTGTAATTTGGAGTAGTTTAAAATTATGTACACTCAGGTACACTGCGAGGATTCTATTATTTGCATATTTTGTTCCTGTGAAATCAGTAGGATTTAGTTCTCAATATGGATACTATTGGACTTATTCATTGCATTTCTGAATTTTTTAAGTATGTCATGATTTTTGTGATTTAATACTGTAATATTTTTTCCTTTAAAAAATATGCAGATCTTACTTAACATACAGGTACCTTCGTTTTAAACAATTTGATTCATTCAAGGGATTTGCTATATTAGGTTCATCCAGATGAATTTAATTACAAATTAACACAACCTTATTTCTGAAAGACAGTTATCTTTATATCCCTGCTCAAGTTAACATGTATTTGAGGTTTTTGTACTTTAAAAAAAAAAACTGAGCATGACATATTTTTGTTCCTGGGGGAGTTCCAATTTCTTGGTTGTTTTTCCAGCTGTGGTGACTTCAACATATGTTTACATTTATTTTAATTGTTTTGTGTCTATATTTTGTTTCTTAAAACAGAAAGTAGAAAAAGCATCAGTGATTTAGAACTTTTCCACATAGAATTCTAAGAGAGACACTTGAAGTTTTGTGACAACTGGGACCCGGGAGTTCTTGTTAGTGGAAGGGGTAGCAGAAAAACAGAGACATTGTTTGATGTAATTGAATTCTGCCTCTTCTTGCCTCACTATTTCCAATGGTAATAATTTTGTCTGCATGAACTCAGAATTTTTGGTTTAATTGGGACACACTACACATTCATATTTGATTTTAACTCTAAAATCTTCTTTCCTTTGTTTAAGACCAGAGATGTGAATTTATAATGCTAAAAAAGCATCTACTAGTTTATATGAAATTGTCCAAACTAGTTTCACTTCACACTATATGCAATATAGAATGTAATAATAATAGTATGAGATAGTATTAATAATTGACTTTGGGGAAAGTCGATTAAAGTGGATTTTTGTGAGATACTGAGCAATAGTAAAAATTATACTTGATATTATTAAAAATAATCCCAGTTATATCTAAAAATAACTCATAGTTATAAACTAATGCTGAAAAAATAAGATCGTTTTTTGGAAAAAGCCAGAAGTTTAAATAAGCTTGCTTTTTAAAAATTGACTTGGATCTGGGCTTCGTGGCTCATGCCTGTAATCCTAGCTTCTCAGGAGCTGAGATCTGAGGATATTGGTTGAAAGATGGCCTGGTCAGAAAAGACTGTGACACCCTTATCTCCAATAAACCACCTAAAATCTATAAACAGCACTGTGGCTCAAGTGGTACAGTGGAAGCCTTGAGCTGAAGAGCTGAACACTGGCCCAGCCCAGAGTTCAAGCCCCACGACCCACAGAAAAAAATTTACATGGATTTGTTCTTCATTATTTCATGATTTTTTTAAGAGTGGTTGTTCAGTGAAAAATGTCATTAGTGTTTATATTTTGTGTTGGCATGAATGAGCCTATAATTGTGTTAATTTAATAAAAAAAACTCTGTGATTCTATGACAGCATAAATTTTGTGGGTAATGGTTAAGACAAGGTTGCTTTCTGAAAAAAATATTTTTATCACCCCCCAAAAAAAGAGGAAGAAAAAATATATGCCAGGAAACTTACTCTGTAAATCATAATGGACTAATATTCTGTCATAGGTGAAGATGTTGCCACTTGATTTTAGTATGCCCCAGAAAGACCTATGTGTGAAATAAAAATGACTTTCCTTTTCCTCCCAGATTGTGGAGAATACCTGAGTAGTTCTGGAGATTAAGTTCTTTAGACTGAAACCTATGAGTACATAGAATCTCATCTTCCTTCTTCTATATTTTAATCATTCTCGGTCAAAAACATTTCTCTTTGACATACTCCCCACCTTGACATTGTCTTGTCACTGCCCACCAAAGCAATAAAATAAACTGAACTTATACTGAAACCTTCAAGCTTTTAAATCTGAGTAAGCCTTTCTGCTTAATATATGGACAATATCACTTATTATGGAAGGTTATAAAGCTAACACAGAAGTCTAGTCTTTCTAACAATGTAGAGTATATAGAAATGTGCTTTATTATAAAATATCTAACTCCATGTTGTATTTTGTGTTTTTGTTTCTGTTGATCCTTAAACTCAGGGCTGGGATGGTGCTTTTGTGGTTAAGGCCAGTGATCTACATATAATTTGAACTGGAAATCCATTTGCCCGGTTGGTTAATTGGAGATAAGAATCTAATGATCTTTCCTACTTCGGCTGGCTTCAAATTGTAATCTTCAGATCTCAATCTCTTAACTAGCTAAGATTCAGCCTTGAACCACGAGTGCTAGCCATGTTGCATAATGTGTGTAATTCTAATTCTCAACATTGTATATATGTTCCTACTACAATGTAAAAAAAAACTTAAAATATACTAAGGGTAAATATATAATGAAGGAAGAATTTTTATCCTTTAAAAAAATGTATCCAAAATCTATGATAAGCTATTGATATTTTACTGTACCTTTCCTGCAATCAGTTTTATATATTTTAACAATTGTCTGGCCAAGTTTCTCTATATTCTACTGGAGATTTACTATTTCATGCATGCATGTAAATTTATGTGTATACATATCTATCTATATATCTTCCAGACTTGTTACTTAGCTTTGGTTTGCTGTTCAGCAGTTGAACCCGGTCGGCTCATTCTGTGACAATATCTGTCCTCATTCTCATCATTCCTTATTTACCATACCATCAGACTTCTAAAATCAGCCTCATTTCCTGGAGAAGGTTACCAATCAGTCCAACCCACAGGGTTTTAATAAAGCAAGCTTTAAGAAAGTAAGTTAACATGAAGTGACAAGAACCGAATTTCCACGGAGACCTAGTAGGTTATGAAAATTATATCTGACATCTTTCACATTTCTGCCTTCCTTCTCTTCTCATACTTAAGAAACCATTGACTAACACTATAAATATATTGCATTTATAACTTAAGGATCAGTGTTTTTTTCTACCCTGAAGCCTTCTTTTCCATGATTTTTAACATAAACTTTTGGGAGATTTTTTTTGGATTGTTATGGGATTTCATCCAAAACAAAGCCATATATATCAAGTAAGCCAATGTTTTCAACATAGAGTACTAAACAAAAGAGGGAGAAAATTATGGTTAGTTATATATATTAATCACAAATATAGGCAATATCAAGGTATTTTCAAATTGTATACTTTTACTGGATAAAGAGCCTCAGACTTCTAATCTTATCTAATTGGGAAAGAGAGATTAGAGAATTCCAGTTACAGGCAAGCACAGACACAAAAAGAAATTTCAGAAACTCTAACCATTTGCTGCGTGCAATATTTTTTGATTGTGTTAGGAGGACCACAGTCCAACCAGGCCCAGGCATACTGATACTACCTCAAAATAAGCAATCCAATTACAATCTGAAGGTATGGCAGTAGTAGATATGCCGTTTAACAAGTATAGGGTTTTAGGTTCAATCCTCCAGTACAGCTAGGAATTTAAGTATGTACTAGGTAAGAATGTGGCATGTCTAAGGTCAAGACTTCATACTGGTGTTACAAACTCTAATAAAACCTTTACCTCTTTTGCTAATTTTTTAAAGTATAACCACAACTTCCATGCCCAAACCAAATAGTTTCCTATGAGATTTTCTTCAATCCCTTAAGTAATATGTTATGTGTTGAATACGGTCCCATTAAAATCTTACTATCAAAAACCCACTGCATTAGAAAGTGATTGTATATTGAAAAAGAATCTCAAAGATAGCATTTAAGTGGAAGTCTCCTCCAACAGATGCAGAAGGCCTTGCATATGCTAAGGAAAGATGACTCAGAAGAAGCCAACTCTGATCTTGGAGTTCTAGTTCCACCAACTCAGAGGCAATGTATTTACAGTGTTAATGCTACCCAATCTGTGGTCGTTTACTATTACAATTACTATCAAACATGTGTAATCTATAAGACATGAAAAGTCATCGATTCTTGGGGTCCATGACTCATCTCTATAATCCTAGTGATTAAGAAGGATGAGACTTGGGAGATAATGGTTTTCCACCTGGTAGGGAAGTTTATGAGGTTCTAACTCCAATTAACTTCAAAAATTTGGGGGCTTGAGGCATGGTTCAAATGGTAGACTGATTACTGTTAGCAAACAAACTGAGATCATGAGTTATGTTTAAGCCCCAAACTGCGAGAAAAGAAAGTCCTTTGAAGAATATTTTGAGAAGACACATTTTGAATAGGAAAACAGAAACAAAAGAAATAAACTTATTGATATAGACAAAGCTTCCCAATGTGAAATATGGCACAAACTGTAATATTTAGGTTTTTCCTTCCTATACAGAAGAAATAAATGGTATTTTTACTTGAGGAAACTAAAATGTAAAACTATGCAATGAATAATCATATTACTTTTGTGTTTTTATAATTTAACTTGTTTTCCTACAAATTTCTATAATAGTGTAGCTTTGGAAAATCAATAAATGTTGCATTTACATATAGGATTAAATACCCTTGCAAGTGTTGTCTAAAATTGAGCTACACTGAAATGATTGCCATTGATATCTTTCTCAATATTCCAAATCTTTATATTTTCAGCTGACCTTCTATAAAACTCATACCCCAAACATAACTTTTAATTTGTTCATGCAATCATACGAACATAAAAATAAGGCCCCAAATGTTTATTACTTTTATCTGCTGTCATTAATTTAGTTCACCTAATAGAATTATATATATATATACCCTGAGGGAAATAAGATATTTCTTTCTAAATATAGACTTCTAGGCACACACACACACACACACACACACACACACACACAGAGACACACACACACACAGACACACACACACACAGATACACACACACACACATACACATACATATTTACCATTCTGACTCATGTTAGGGTCCTGACACTGGGTATCACACAATGATCTAATAATCAAACTCCTCCCCATACATAAAATACATTCATACTTCCACACAAACAAAAACACCAGATAATTCAAAATAATGAGAATAATGCGCCATCCACACCGTGATTTCATTCATTCATGATGATGCATTTTTAATACCATAATTAAAAATCTTTTTGAGTCTCTCTGATTAGTAGACAAAAGTATGTTATCATATAATAGAAACTGTAGGTAAATTACTTTTCCTAGTTAATCTTTAATATATCATATCAAAGGATTCCCTTTCTTTCTTGCAGAGTCTGTTTCTGGCATTTTTCCCTAATGTCTAATATTAAATTACAAAGGACATGCCATATTCCTTAATTCATTTTTCCTAAAGGTTATGCTATAGAGTTGAATGTGATTTGTTTACTGATTCTAAATTAACTTTTCTCAACAACTTGTAATATTGCTTATATTGCTCCTAAACCATTTGAAATATCAAAAAGAACTGGATATTCACCTTAGTAATGATTGTGAATGGCAGCAATGCTTGTGGGGAGATGAAGGACTTGAATTATCTGGAGTGTCTAAAAGATGGCAATGTTATTTAAAGGGCTGATCGTTTAGTAAGCTTTTAAAGTGTGGTCTTTTTATTTCATCTAAGAAGATAAAAGTATGCTTTTCATCACATTCTGGCCTGTAAAGCACTGGAATCATTTCCTTTGTATATCATATGCACTGGTGCTACTGTAATGAAACCCACAAACAACTGCACAGCTGTGTTAGCTGCTCTAGATTTCCAGTAGCCCTCCCTAGTGATTCAAGCCCAGACTCATGAGATAGTCACATAATCAACAATTACAAAGCACCACAATATAAAAGACCACGTGCAAAATGAGGTTCATTTTTTCTTGGTTGTTTCCTTTTTTTATTGATTGTCTTTTAAGGAGCGACGTGCTGTTTATTTCTCATTATTGTTGGTGTGACTTAAATAAATTTACCAGATTTTTCAAATAAAATAAAGAGATATAAAAGGCATATTTAGTCACAAAATAAAAGTAAACATTTGAGTGATTCTTTTCATTCTACTCCTGTTCACAGTTATTTTGAAATAACTTTGAGATGAGACAAGCATATGTGTAAATTGCCACGTATCAAGCACACAGGACTCTGGAATTTTTGGGCTTTGATTTCTATATCAACTTCACCTAGAAAAGAAAATTATCACTTGCTTCATGTCTTAAGTAATCTACTTAAAACAAGTTTTATTAATTTTATCAATACATCTCATAATCTATGGAATTGATACATTGCATAAGTCTTTGATTTATTTCCACTACATTAATATTACACTTATTTTAGTTTTTTGCACATGAAATAATGACATTCTTGAGGATAAAACATTCCTGTTTTTCATTTTAATTGCCAAAATGGAACTATTAGACATTTTGAAAATATAACTTTAAATCAAAACCTTCAAATTTCATAGGATTTGAATTGTGTTAATTACACGTTTAATGTTAGAATAAAAAGCATTATTAAATAGAAAGCAAAATTATGTTATCACACCTCAATCCCTGAATTGACTTTATGATAAAAAATAATTTTATTTATATAATATATATGCTGACACAATGTATGTGATATGAAAACAAAAGACTCCTTTTTTGTTTTGTGTTCGTTGTTGTTGTTTATAGTTTGTGTTGATTCTGTAGTCTTTACCTCATGCCTGGTTTATTCATTGTATATCTTCAGGAAAGTGAGGGGTGAGCACAGAGACTTAGTGAAAAATTGCAGCAGTGGAGTTCATTGAACATTGATGAAAGTGAACTATTTAACACACGGGTAGGGACAGGAGGGTGGGACTGGGAACAAGTGAGGGAACTGAAGATATTTTATAAAAGGAAATGTACTCATTACCTGACTCATGTAATTGTAATCCCTCTATAAATCATCTTAATAATAACAGACTAAATTTATTTAAAGTCAAACAAAATTTTGTTTCTTAGAATCCTAATAGTTTGATTTGTTCACTGGTTTCGGCTGGTTGAGTCTATCTCTGAAAATAGATACATTGACATTCATTGGGAAAAGTTGTCAGCTACTAGTAGATAAGTCAATTATGATTGTCTGTATGGTTTTTTGAGACTCTGATTCATTTATTTCTTTATTCTAATTTGTATTACTTCTGTCTACTGATTTTTGGTTTGGCTTGTTCTTGTTTTTCAACTACCTAGTGCTGATTCAAGATTGTTCTAATTTGTTGATGTAGACAGTCAAAGATATAAATTTTCCTTGAGTATTGCCTGTGCTCTTGTATCCCAGAGGAGGTAGCATTTTGTCTGTTTCATTCCACTGAATTCTATAAACATTGGAACTTCCCTCCATATCTCATCAGTAACTCACTGATGATTTAGCAATGTGTTATTCATTCTCTGTGAGTTTCAGAATTTTCTGTGATGCCGTTTGATGTCGAGAACTAATTTGGTCCCATCATGGGCTGACAGATTATAAGGAATAATTTCATTTTTATTTTTGAATTTTCACAGATTTTCCTTGTGATCTGAGATATGATCTATTTTCTAGAACGTTCTGTGGGCTGCTGAGAGGAATATATATTGTGACAATGCTAGATGAAATATTCTGTTGATATCTTTTAAGTATAGTTTGTCAATACAGTTATTTATCTCTGAAGATTTTTTGCCAAGTTTTTTGCCTGGCTGGCCTCTCCAGAGGTAAGAATGATGTGTTCAAGCAACCAACGTGTTTGGATATATACATGTTTTTAGGGTAAGTAGTATTTGTCTTATAAATTTGGGAGCTCTAGGATTCAGGGCATTGATATTTAGAATTGTTACATCCTCCTAATTGATAGTTTTCTTTACAATATGTAATGTCTTTCTTTGTCTCTTTTTACCTTCATACCACTTTTAATTTAAAGCCTATTTTATCTAATATTAGTATAGCTACTCTGGCCTGTTTATGAGGTCCATTTTTAATTTTTAAAGATGATGTACCGAAGGGTTACAATTACATAAGTCAGAAAATGAGCACATTTCTTTTTGAAGTGTCACCTCTTCCTTAATGTTCTCCCAGTTTTTCCCTTTCAACCTCCTTCCCCCATAAGTTGTATAGTTCATTTTTAATGTAATGTCTATTGAGTAGCACTGCTGCATTTGTTCACCACTTGTCCCACCATTTCTGCTCCCCCTTGCCCTTTGAAAACTTACATATAAGACCAAAGGTGCAGAAAAAAAACCAGCATCAGAAGAAAGAAGGAAAAAGCAAGCCAATAAAAATCTTTCATTATCATTTATTGGAGATCATTTTGTTGAACATTATTTTATATGATAATATTCATGTAACTATTGAGCCTTTGTTATCCTCTCCAAAGGGCATCCTACTTTGATCTCACTATATAAATGTTTAAAACCACTTATAATTTATCATGTCCAAGTGTAATGTTTTCTCTTTTACCATCCAAATGTGTTTACTTGTAGAATTAGAGGCGCATTCTAATAAAACAAATGAGGGAAATCAGGCAAACTATATTTCTTTGAGTGTGTCTTTCTTCACTTAATATAAGTTTGTTCTAAGTCTTTCCATTTCCTTATAAATGGCGTAATATTATTCTATCTGGCTCAAATAGAATTGCATCAAACTGAAGTGTTTCTTCATGGCAAAGGAATACTTAGCAGGATATATAGAAAGAGAACAGAATGGAAGAAGAATTTTACTAGCTAATCATCAGACAAGGGTTTTCATAACTAACCCATATTTATAAATGAAAAAGTTAAATCCAACAACAATAAACTCTCAAATAAAAAAGAACCCAATTAATATATGGTTAAAGACTTAAAGATAACTTCTAAGAAGAAGTAAGAAAAACAAATAGACACATCTCTCTCCATAAAAAAAATGCAAATCCAAACAACCCTGAGACTCATCTCAACCCTGTTACAATTTCATTATGAAAAAATGAACAATCACAGATGCTGATATGGCTGTGGCCCAAAGGAAACTGTATTTCATTGTTGGTGAGACTGTAATCTTTTTCAACTACTTTGGAAAAACTATGGAAGTTGCTCACAAAACTGAATAGAGAGCTACCTATTATCCAGCAATTCCACTTACGGGATGCAAGGAGGTACAAGTGAATTATCTGAAATGTCAGAGTCTATGAAGAGTGAAAATACTATAATTCTCTTAAAAGACTGTCAAAGCCCAGCAAAATAAATAAAAGTAAATGTGTACTGCAAGACAGGACAGTGGGGGGCAATGTGAGAGAGGTAGGAAATTGAAGGGGAAAAGGATAGAATACAGACAGCAATCCATTGTATAATTCCCAGAATTGAAATATACAAAGGAAGGGGTAGTGTGAAATGGGGTTGGAGATGTTGTAGTGGTAACACAATTCCAGGTGCATTGTACACATAAACTGCTTTATTAAATGGCAAGTAATTCTGTAACATATTATTGAGATACATAAGGATTGGGCTTGATTGGGAGGGGTGTATGAGAATGTTGAAAGGGGTGATATTGATCAAGATGCACTGTACCCCAATACTGTTTCAGTGAATGGCAACTCCTTTGTACAACTACTTAAAGATAAAAATTTTTGAAACTTAATTATGAGAGTTGAATAGAGTTGAACCTCAATTCAATTCCAATTTAAAAATATTTTTAATCTGGAGACTTGGAAATAAAATTCAAATAATAAAATATAATAAATATTTTTATCAAAATTTGTGATAGTTAACTCCAAACTACTTTGCTTTTTGTTAGCCATTGGGCTTTTATAAGAGAATTCTTCAAAGTAAGTGGCATATAATCAAAAGAAATATATTACCCATACTCTAGAAGCTTGAACATTGATAGTAAAAATGGTTGTTCCAAGCAATTCCTTTTCTCATGGGGGTCCACTTTCTGGTTCATTATAAATATTTGCTGGACATTTAAGGCAGAGTAATTATATTGGACTTCCTTAATCAGGATCATTATTGCAGGGTCATCTCTAAAAGGTTGATTCTAATGTCACCAGACAGGGGAACAGAATTTCAACATGTGTATCTGAAAGGAGTTACATCGTCCAATACACTTTCCAACTTTTGCTTTAATTTAGGGTAGTATATCATTTGGATATTATTTCATAGCAGATAATAACTTAAAGACAAGCTTATATCATGTAACTTATGTGGATGATTCTTCTTATAATGGGAATAATTTTAGTGATGGCAAAGTGAAGTATGATAGTTTATTGGCTCTTGAATCACATCATAGGTAACCATGTAAACATTGTACAGACTTTCTAAGGCCCTTCTGATTTATTTGAACAATCTCTGATGAGTTAATTGCTGGCAGAAATATTCGTTTGTGCCAACAAATACAGGTATCGTTTGATTTTAATTACTTTCTGCTCTTAGGACTTTCACAGACACCAAAATCAGAGGATATTAATTTCTCTAATAAAATACATAATAAATTTTATTGTAATTAATATAACATGAGACTGTAACGTTAATAGCACTAAAATACTAATATTCACATTATATAATACATTGACATCCGTTGGTTACATCAATTTTTAGAATATTTATAATTTTTAGAATATTTATAAGTGTATATTGTTTGCAATGTATAGAAAATGAGAAAAAAATTGCATGCATATTACTACAGATGCAAACAGATTCACCTGGTTATTCATGATCCTCTATTTGTTGGTTTCATTCATGCATGGAGAACATGCAAAGAATTGAAAATTGCAAACTTGAATTTAGTAAAGGGTTAATTACATGGAGTTTATGTTGGACTAATAGCAGATTTTAGAAATTAGTTTTGTCTCTTCCTTTCACCCTCCTTTCCTTCCTTTGTTCCTTCATTTCTTCCTTCCTTCCTTTTTACCTTCCTTCCTTCTTTACTTCTTTCCTTTCTCCCTCCTTCCCTCCATCCCTACTCTCTCTCTTTTTTTTTCCTTTCTTTCTTTCTTTCTTACTTTCTTTCTTTCTACCTTCCTTTCTTTCTTTTATTAAGAACATTTCTTATGGCTATAGAAAATATACCAACTGTTGTACTCCAACGTATTATGAGTAATTATAAATATAACCATATTAATATTAATTTTAATCTCCTGTTATGTTTTGACAAATTATACTAAAAACAATTTCACAAGCGTTGCAAGCTATGTAACAAATATTACTTTTCATGATATTGTTTATTTCTTCAAATTAAAATAAGAATTTAGACATAATATTGTGTATGTGTGTGTTGTTCTTGTGATTTTAACTCAAGACCTAAAACTTAGTTTCTTTTTTCCCTCAAAGATATTTCTCTCTCATTTGAGCCAGAATTCCACTTTTGGCTTTGTGTGTGTGTGTGTGTGTGTGTGTGTGTGTGTGTGTGTGTGTGTGTGTGTTATGATTTGTGTGTGATATGTGTGTGTGTGTGTTGTGATGTGTGTGGGCTTTGAACAGCAGCTCCCTGAGTAGCGAGGATTACAAGCATGAGACACCTATACTTAGCACAGTTTTTAATATGTTTAAGATTAAATTAAATTTCATATTATTTGAATTTTAGAGGCTCAATTTAACAAATTAACGTTTAGATATTTATTTAGTTATTAAACTTGAACGTGCAGTGTGAAAAATAATTTTCATTTTTATGAAAAAATATACACTCAAAGGTTTAGATGACAGAATCTTTGGACAAATTGAAATATTCTATTATTTAAAAGCGAAAAAGAATCATTAATCAAATTTCTCATGTAAACTAAAAGCAACAGGCTCTGTCAGGCTGAATGAAACAATTTTAAATTACATTAAATATTATATACTTTGGTCACATAATTTTCTCTTCCTTTAAATATAAACTATATTGGACAGAAAAAAGTAGATTCATAAATTCTGGGGTATATAAAAATCTCAGTTATTGGTCATGTATTTCTGAGGTTTGAATAACAAGTCATTTCAGAGAAACACTGAATTTCATGTATTTTATGTCAATAGTCATTTTAGAAATGAATCAATCTCAATATGAGATAACTAAAGCACGATATTCCATCAGTTATCCAATTATTCCAAAAGACTGTAATAGAACTTATTTTTGAGTAGCTACTTTCTATAGAATAACTAAGAAATAAATTATCATGATAGTATTTATTGTTCCTTCAACTAGAAAGAAAGAACATCACTATAGATGACACATACTTGAATGGAAATGCCGTAAAATTATGAAAAATTCAAGTCATTATGAGTTAGATGAAATAGTCATTTTTGAAGGTCAAAAATGAAATCTCTTGAAGCTTCCTTATCTGTTAAATAAAAGGCATTTGCACTCTAAATATTTGATTCATCTCTCCAGCAATGGTATAACCAAACCACCTTTATGCCAAATAGCTTCTCTGATTAAGTCAAGTAAATATTTAGGAATAGAAGTTATCACAATTGTATAGAAGTATCTATCCACCACTCAATAAATTAAATCTGAAATCAAAAAGGATTGGGATTAAAGGATTGGGATCACAATGTTGCCATAAAGAGGTGAACCTTTTCAAGTGGACATAGTCATAAAGATTTGGTCACTGAGCTTGTGATCAAAGAGGATGTTAAGATCAAAGTCCTTTCTTCCTCTTCCTTCTTTTAATTCTCTTTCTCCTTCTCCTTTTACTTCTCCTTCTCCCTCGTCCCCTGCTCCTCTTTCTCCCTTCCCCCACTCCAATTCCACCTCTTCTTTACTTCCTGGCTTCGATAAATACAAATAACCCATCACACGTTCCTGACATGGGGTACTGTGCCACCAGCAGTCCAAAGCAATGAGGATGAAAAACATAAAACGAAATTTATAAAATCAGAAGTCACGATTTATCTTTCCTCCTTTTAAGTTAATTTTATAATGTATTTTGTCATATTAATAGGAGACTGAAACAGCATGTTCTCATTTATTATAAGCAATAAGATTTACTGGAAAAAAATCTGACCAAAATCACCCTAATGAAATGAATGATTAAATTAATATTATATTAGGACAAATATACTTTAAAATATTAGATATAATTGAATAAGAGGCAAAAATCACCTCTATGATTTCTTAGGAAAAGACAGCAGAATACGATCTGTTAACAAAAATGGGTCCCATGGAACAATGGGAAACAAAATCTACACCTACAGATTGTGATATAGCTAGAAAATAGTTTCCACTATGCTAAGTCTTTGACATTTTAGGTTTTTTTACACAGCTATTTTCATCTCTTAGAAAATGACTTTATTAATACTCAAGGGTTTGCAGCTTTTAACCCAGCAACAAATAATACTTCTAAATGTAAAAAAGGCAGGGGAGTCTAGTTCAAAGCCTTGGCTTGGTGCCAGCTTAGTAAGGTATAGCTGCACCAGGAAAGAGGGGTAAAACAGGCGTGGTTATAAAAAAAAAGCACTGGTCTGAAGCCTCAAATTAAGGACCCCATTCTGTGTGGACAAAACAGTTTCTAACATGAAGTTCTTTTTAAATTAACAAGCACGATTTTAGATTTTTGCAGAGTGAGATGATGCATAGTTACAGACGAAGTCTGATATGTCAAGTAATCCAGTCTGCTATTTCACATGTTACCCAATAGCCAGGTTTCAACACAAATGACTACAATGAGATTGTCCAAATTATACTGTGACTTTTACCTCTCATGAATCAAAATTCTGTCTAATAATTTTTGTCTTCCAGATGTTTTCACAACATTTCTCATGATCTTTTCTACTATTTTGTCTTCATTATTGATGCTCATACTATTTTTTTGTTGCTGTCTTTTGTGTATATGCCATTTTTAGTGCTTGAACTCAATGTTTAATGGTCTCCCTTGTATTTTTTTGCTCATGGCTGATGACACGCTATTCCTTGAGCCACATCCTCACCTTCTGCCTCCTGCTGGATAATTGGAGATAAGTTTTCACATTTTTGTCTGTTTGGACTGATATTGAGCTAAAATATTCAGGTGTTAGCTTCCTGAGTTTCTATGATTCTACACATGAACAACTAACAACAAGCTTTGCTATACTATTATTTTAATTATGTCTTAGAAGAAAGTGAAGTCTATTTGTGTTAAGTGTGCAATTTTCAAATACAAGTTTAAATCTACTTGATATAATGTAACTGTTATCAATTTTAACAGCTAAATCAATGAATGCTACACATTCCCAAAGAAATATAATTGAAACAATGCATAATTATTTTCTTTAAACAAGTAAAGGAACTATGAATTTCTTTAACTTTACAATTCATGTTTTACATAACTTTAATTAGCAAACTTCCATGACTAAAAGTAAGTATCTTAATTTTATACTACAAGAAGCAAAGTGATTATAGTTAAGAATAGATATTTGATCACACCAGAAGATAAGTTTTTGAGCATTCTCCCCATAAAGAAATGTTACATGCAGAAATTAATGGATATGATGTAGCTTGATCATTAAACAACATATAAATGAATGGGATTATCACTCCATACTTCATAAATGTGTAAAAAATAATTATGTTGCTAGGCGCCTATGGCTCATGCTTATAACCCAATTTACTAAGGAGGCTGTGAGGTGAGAATCATGGTTCAAAGCCAGCCTAGGCAGGAAAGATCATGAGACTCTTATCTCCAATGACCCACCAGAAAACTGGCTGTGACTCAAGTGGTAGAGCATTAGTCTTGAGCTGAAGACCTGACCGACATCATCCAGGTCAAGATTTCAAGCTCCAGGAACGAAAAAATTAGAAATAAACAGTTACAAAAAACTAGTATTTTGGTATAAATGTTAAAATATGTATTATAAAAACTTTTAAATCCTCACTAGATATACTAGTTTATATAAACATAGAGAAGTGAACTCTGGTTTTAGTTGTCATTGAATCAATTGTGTAAATCACACATGTCTCACTCAATTCATATTTGTATGCTTATATACTTATATGCCATAAGTATAATTAACTGATATATGATAGGCAGTGTTGTTTTAGGAATCTCCCTTGGCTTTCTAACATTAACCCTTCTACCCTAAAATAAATAGGCCCTCCAACCTTGTAAGAGGTTTCATCTCTTTGAAGCAGAAAAATATAAACCATAATCGTTTTTTAGAACAACTGTAACATTTTACATGCATTTCACTGAGTTTAAGAACTAAAACATTCAAGTCTTCTTAACTGTACAAGTAATAACAAAATGTCTTCTGAGCTTTTCAGTCTCTTAAGAGATTAAAACCTTTAATTATATATCTACTTTTGTCTGCCAAACATCCTATTCCTTAGGAAGATCTTTTGTGTAACCTTGTGTTCCTGATTAGAAGACAGGAACAAAGGCAATAATGAAAATAGCCAAGGAAAATATTTTAAACAATCATAAAACAATTGCTGACACTCCTGTTTTCACTGGTTTCAATGAGAATATACGTTAAAGTATCACGTTTTTGTTATCATTTAAAGAGCAATATTAAACTTCAATTAACAGTGGAGAAAGGAACAGAAAACTGAAGACAGCTTGACTTTGAACAATCCAACATAAGTAAAATGGATTTATCTTTTTTTTCTATGTAGTTGCCAAAATAATAGAGAGCAACACGCAAAGGCAAGAAAACACCTAAGCCAAAGCAGTAAACGTTTGTGTATAAAATAATGGTGAGGGTCTGACTCGTTCAAAGTCAGGCTTGCAAAGAGGAAAAGTGCATTTGCTTTAGTGTGAACAATAAAAAAATATAAAAATCCTTTATTGAAATTTTACATATCTAGACTAGGACTTCTCATGTTGGAGAAGAGGAAAGGTATTAAAAATTTCAAGATTGTTTGTCTATTCCCCAGATCATTCTTCTTTATCAGCTATAGCAATACAAGTAGCCTTGGTTACTCTTAGGATCATGATTGTTTACATTTAGAAGCATTATTTGTTGCTGAGTTATAAACTGCAAACCTTTGAGTATTAATAAAGTCATTTCCTAAGAGATGAAAGTAGCTAAAATGTCAAAGACTTAGCATAGGGCAAACTATTTTGTAGCTATATCACAATCTGTAGGTGTAGATTTTTTTTCCCCACTGTTCCATGGGACCCATTTTGGTTAACTTCTTTTTCACCATCTGGTGATCCTATAACATGCTATACCATCCTGGGATTGCTTACCTTTACTGGATTCTCTAATTTCTTTTGGAAAGATAGGAAGGAGAGAAGGTTGAGTTACTGTTTCGGTTTTACCTTATTTTTTTATTACCTTAGAAACTGTAAATCAAAATAACATAAATTATCTTTATAATAACAGGAGACAGATATCATTTCTATATTCTTACCCTAGCCTTCTACATAACTTTGTTACTTAGTGATCCCAAATATGAAAATGAAGATAGGTATTTTCTTATTTAAATATTATTTAGGAATTCAAGACTTCATTAAAGCAAGGCCCTTAGTAGTATGTACATCATACATGTGTACAAAGCTGGTGGCAATTTTTCTTATTCTCAGAAACTAGGACACGTGGTACCCTTGTAGTTGCATCAGGAAAAGGCTGTAGTTGGGTTAGCTTACTACACCAAATCTGCTGTAAAATATTTCTACAAGATAATTGTCATGAATAATCCGTATTTATCATTTACATTTCTAAAGGACAGAAATCTAAACTAAGTCTCACTAGATTAAAATTGAGCCTCCTACAGAGCTAAAATATTTTTCAGGTGATTCTAGTGGAAAAGGCATTTACTTCCTTTTCCGCTTTCCAGAAACTTTAGTATTTTTGTTCTTGTCTTTTCCTTAATCTTCTAATGTAGCATCTTCACATCTTTCTGATGATTCTTACCTAATGATGTCCCTTTCGAACTACAGCTGGGGCTTTTGAGTATACTCTGCCCATCTGATAATGAATCAAATTTGTGTTCCTTGTGTAATGAAAGGTAA
Organism: Dipodomys spectabilis; assembly: GCF_019054845.1. Taxonomy (NCBI): domain Eukaryota; kingdom Metazoa; phylum Chordata; class Mammalia; order Rodentia; family Heteromyidae; genus Dipodomys; species Dipodomys spectabilis. Next base: position 943,562 of record NW_024870923.1, read on the forward strand.
TTATTTTATAAACTTATATGTAAAATGTAAATCTACATTTGATTGATTAGATATTTCGGGACTATTTTTGGGAAGGTATTTTACTGTCTACCACAATGAGTGTGTAAGCATTTTTTCTACAGGTTATAACCTGTTACCCTTTCATTAATTTTGAACAACATATTTCTTCAATAAAATATAACTAGAAAAAATTTGGTTCCTGAAAGCATTTAATCCTGATTAAAACATTATCATGAACTAGAAATCTTAAATATCAGACAGCAGCTCCTGAAGCAGTTTTGGCACTATCACTTTTTGTATATTATGTTTACAATCTTCTCTTTTCAAGAGCATTTGATTGTTATTATTTTGGAATTATGGTTAATAGTTATTTGACTGCTATTTTTAAAGAATGCACCACCAATACTGGTTCTCTTCTTTTAACTTGTTTATGTGTAATCTATTTCTGAAAGAAACACAGTGTTTGAATTATATGAACTGCTTATTGAAGTGTGGAGATAAAAAGAAGAAAAAAGATGTCCCTGTGTGCATGTCATGTTGAAAATGTATATTTTTCATTTTGTTTGGATTCTGATAAAATTTAGCCTCTCAACTTACACAATGTTAATGCAGTCTTATTTCATGCCTACTAAAAGCAAACAACAAATTACTATATATTTTAAATTTTTTAATTGTTAAAATTATTATTTATTTAAAAACAATATTTTAAAAATATTAGCCAAGGAAAATTGTTTATTAGATGTTTAGAGTCGTGTTCAGACTCTGTTGTTGAAACCAGAAGGGGAAAAAATCATGCTTTTCTTCTTCCTTGAGTCACTCTGATTTATTTCATATATTTCTGAAAGAATAAAATTCTGGCTTTGAAGCCTTTTCCTTGGTATCCACAGTGTGTCATTCTTCCTCTATTAATAGGAGAATTTGGAGAAAGGATGAGAATTCTCACTAGAAAAAGGAGAAGAGGAAAAGAGAAGTGAGAAATCTAGATATTTTGTTCTTCTTCATCTCAATCACAAGTTCTTGATAATGATTGTAGATAGTAGATACAGTGCTCTAGAGTGATTAAACACATTTATTGAAAATGTTAAACCCTCAAGTGAGCACATAGAGATTGCTTATTTATTTAAAAAATATAATAGCATCAAACAGGAAGTGCTATCTATTTGTTTAGTACTTGTTTAGTATTTCTTAAATTCTGATGTGCTGTAGTCATACAAGAATGGTAAGAAACTAACATATTAATATCACATTCTAATATTTGCTTAATTCTTGCTGTGTTTGAGTTCTGCTTCAATTTTACATGCTATATTCTTCCAGTATATAAGTTGAAAAAAGATTCCATCTGGAAATATGCTATTTTTTTAGGAAAGGGAAAAGAAGTTAGCTCTTAGACACAGACAATGGGATAGAAATCTTCCCCTAGAAATAGCCTTTGAGCACTTCTGGTTCATTTTTGTAAGCCGAAGCAAGTCACATGACCCATCTTGACATTGCAGTGTAGAGGTAAATCGCACCTACAGGAAGCTGATGCAGGACAGACTAATATGCAAAGATATGCAATACTTGAGATAAAGAGGAAAAAGAAGAGAACTATAATACAATCAGTCATACTTGCCATCACATGTCTCTGTAGGAAGGAAACTATTATGATCCTTTGTTTCTAAAACTACTGAGATCTTCAAATCATGTCTTTTGTGCTTCCATGGTACTGGAAATAGAGAACCTCTTAATACTGAGACAGCATAAAATCTCAAAGAAAGCTGGACTAATCATTTCAATACTACATTTTGTTCTGCTAGGACATGAAACCATTTTATAGACAATACTTTATACTGGTAACTTTTTTTTCCAGATCTGGATTTTGATAATATATGTGACTATACACCAGAATAAATGTCTTCATTTATCTGCATCTTGTGCAGACAGCATATTAAAGTAGATGTGGGAGTTCGTCAGTAGCATATTTTAAAAGTGCAAAAAATGTGGATTGGGAGCCAATATACATATTTTTCCAATATCACCTTCCACATTCTCCTTATTCCTTCCTAGGAAATACACCCAATCAATAAAAAGGCTTAGATTTTTGGCTCTTGAACTTGAAAGTGGAAGTAGAATGTTATGGATGTCGGGGATGTCTTTTTATGTTTTTTTTTTTTTATATAATTTTGTAACATGCAACATCCCTATGAGTCCTGCACGTCTTAACACTGTACTTCTTTAGGGATGTGATAGGAATGTCAGCCTTACTGGACTTAGTATTGTTTTCCACTTGCTTTTCTACCACCTAACCTGAATTATAATACATGTAATGGAATGAAAAAGTAATGCCATATTAAGAAAGTCATTTAGGGCTCTGGGAATGTGGCTTCATGGTACAGTGATTGCTTAGAATGCAAGAAATCCTGGGTTCAATTCCTCAGTACCACATAAACAGAAAAGGAAGTGGTGCTGTGCCTCAAGTGGTAGAATGCAAGCCTTAAGCAAAAAAAAAAGAAAAGAAAAAAGAAAAAAATCTCAGGAAGAATTCCCTGACCCTGAGTTCAAGCCCCAGGACTGGCAAAAATTCTTTAGTTAGTAAATGCCAAATAAAGAACCTATATTTGAATATATAATTGCTCCTTCCAATAATGACTTAACAATAGTTCTTAATTCATTTACATTACCTATATTAGAAGGCGGTGTTGAGGAAAAAAAAAACATTTTTTTAGTAAGTCATGGCAATTAATGTCAGGAATGTGCTTAGATATCAGGTGAAGATTAATCCTGGAAATTCAAAGATTCTAGGCTTTTGAGTGGTCACTGCTAATCACAATGAGAAGTGTAGTCTAAGTGAGAATTGGAAATCTTTTTGGTCAGTATGGCACCAAAAAGTTACCAGCTAATTAATAGTTGTGATAGAAGTGAAGGAATAAATGCAGATGGAAGAAATAAAAGATAATTGTTAGTTTTTTACAAAAAAAAATAGGTAGCCGAGTAAGAACAGCACCATGCACGTGGTATTCAGGTAAGGAGTAGGTTTATTCTTCCTTCCGGCTGGCACCAGGCCATCTTGTTCCTCCACGTGGTGGGGAAAGGCCTGGGAAAGATTGCTGGGAAAGAGAGAGAGCTGGGAAAGATAAAAGAGCTAGGAAAGAGAGAAAAGAGCTAGAAAAGAGAGCATCTGGGAAAGAGGTGGGAAAGAGAGAGCTAGGAAAGAGAAGAGAAGGAACTAGCTGAGAAAGAGCTAGAAAAAAGCAGAAAGAGGGCGTCTGGGCCTGGGCTAGACTTTATCTAGGGTATGGGCAGAGAAAGGTGTGGCCACATCAAATTCAGATTGACCTCAGCGGATGCAGATGTGACCTCTTCCAGGTGTCCTAGTTGCCTAGGTAACACAGGTACTGGGTGGAGACTTTGCTGAGAGGAGGGTGGAGTCTGCTAGCCATCCAGGAGCGGACCTTATAATAATAATAACTAAATTATATCGGAAACTGTTCTAGGGAGCCATATTTGATTATTTAAGAGCTAGTTATGAACCAAGCTTATTCCTCATTACCTTTAGCATTCCACTTAGGCTAGTTCTTAATCTCTGTGTGATAAATTTTATGCCATTCTATGTTGTTCTTTCCTATCTGATCTCCATTGCTTTCTGAAAATCTCAGTCTTTCTATATTTCTCTACTAACAATTATTTATACTAAGTCCACCATCGCAGACCTCAAAGGATGCTAAAGTAAGAGTCCAATAGTTCATGAGTCATTAATGTAACAACATGGAAAAGGAGGACATATTTATTGCTACCTCAAATTTTCTGAAAAGCTGAAATGCCATAATTTGATTCAAATTTCCATTATTTGTCTACAGTGTCATTAAGTGCACATAAGTACAAATATGAGCCGGGTGCTGGAGGCTCACACCTGTCATCCTAGTTACTCAAGAGGTTGAGACCAGAGCATTGTGGTTCAAAGCTAGCCTGGTCAGGAATGTACATGAGACAATTATCTTCAATCAGCCATCAGAAACCAGGAAGTGGTGCTGTATCTAAACTGGTAGAGCACTCAATTTGAGCTCAAGAGCTGAGGAAATGTGCCCAGGATCAGAGTTCAAGCCCCACGACCAACCAAAAAAGTCAAATATACTTTAAGTTTCCCCAAAAGGAACTACGAAGTCAATAGTAATCTTCCCAAGCAGAAAAAATTTTCCAATATGATTCAGTGCACCTACTTTTGCTGAATTATTTAAGTTATGGCTTCTTTGCTGCATGTATTCTCTTCTTTTAAAAATTGTCAAATATTACCTTTATAATAACCTTCATCTAATATTTCTTGGTTCAAAAGAGAAGTCCATAGAGTTGATGTCACTTAGATTTCTTACTACCTCAGTTCAAAGCCAACCCAGGCAGGAGAATCTGTCAAATTCTTATCTCTAATTAAACACCAAAAAGTCCGGAAGTGGACTTTTGTCTCAAGCAGTAGTGTACTAGCTTTGGGGGCAGGTGGCCAGGAAAGACAATTCTTCAGGGACAGGGTCCAGGCTCTGAGTTCAAGCCCAAGAAGCAGCACAAACTAAAGAAACAAATAAGCAAACAAAAAAAACCCACATATTTCTTTGGGACCATCCTTAAAGCACTGGTTTGAAAAGAGGCTTCTTTTGCTGATCATGCTCACTGGATTCTGCTTTTTGGAATCCTTATTGATATGGGGAACTCAGGACCAGAATAAAGGAATGGATATCTGACTTTTACAACAAGAGAATCATCTCAGGAGTTAAATATCGATGCATAAGACATTTAAAAACCTCCGTGTCTTTGTTTCTTTCCAGTAGAACATTGTACAACAATGTTATTTCCATTTTTCTATGCAGGCCTTCAAATGGCATATTGTTTCCTTTTGTAATACTCTCAATTAGAAGTCTACACAAAGTTTTATGAGTAAAGAGCACACTCGAAAAAGTCAGAGACAGAGTTTCCTTCAAGCCTTGGATTATTTTCTTGTACAGTAAAAGGACAGCACAAATTAACTTGAACTTTGTCATTTCTCTATACTCAATTTCTCTCCTGGATTCAGTTTCTACTTGCTGTAAATGTTCCTTCCAATTACTTCTAGTAACAATCTACGGTGCTGCTCCAGGCAAAGTGAATGTTTTCTGGCTTCATTGAAATAACACAAAGACATCGTTGCGCATGAGGTAACACGTGTTTCAGAGACAACTTAGTAACGAGAAAATATGGAATTTACATGGCTTATGTAACATTATTCATGTACATATGGCCATATAAGACTATGTTAAGTGAAATGTGCCCCAAAATAGGGACACAACTTGTTTTTTTCTTTCTTACTATTGTTTTTAATGTATCTATCATATATAATGTGTTTTTTTTTTGTTTCTCTTCTATTTTCTTCCTCCATGGTATAACCCGTTTCCACTGTTTGATATTGGTGACCTTGCACATACATTTTTCTAAAGTGGGGAGGAGAAGGGAGATAAAATTGTGAAACAAAGATACAGTAATACCTGTTGTAACAATGAGATGAGCAAAACTGTATTGAAAATGAACTTTACAACTTGGGGGTAGGAGGGGAGAGTAGGGGCAGTTGGGTGAAAAGGCATGAAAGGGGAAAGACAAAAAAGGAGGTAACAATGCTCGTTAGATAATGCAGTCATTAACTTACTGATGTAACTCTAACCCTTCTGTCCACCATTTTCACAATAAAAAACATGAAAAAAAAACATTGTCCTGGAGTACATTAAGTTCAAATTTCCTAAATACTCTGTAAATTAAGACCTATTTTAAGAGGGAAGAAGGTTCTCAGGAACATTTTTTGTCAGTGTTTGTGTTGTGTAGTATTACCCAAGTGTACATAAGGTAACAGAAGGAGAAACAATAAGAATAGGAGAAGAGAAGTTCTGTATTTAAGTATAATGGTTCAATACACTATAGAGGACTCTGCAAATAAGACAACTTTGAAATAATAAAGCCAAGGCCAGTATGTAGATCTATGGGAGTGACATAGAGAAAGCATTACTACTAAGTGGAACATGAAGGATGAGACCACTCTCTTTCTTCTACTAGCTCTAAATCATCATAGCTAATTATTCAAATTTGTAAAAAGTAGAATGGAAGAATAATTCTGGTTCCAAGCAATTCAGATATAAGACCATGGACTTAACTGGAACAAAGGCCAGGTCGAGAGAGTAGGAATTATACTAGCAATGAACTAGTGGCTAAGATCACATTTCTTTTTCTTTTTCTTTTCTTTCTTTTTTTTTTTTGATGGTAGTGGGGCCTGAAATCTAGGCCTGGGCCCTGTCCCTCTATTCTTCAGCTCAAAACTTTTTCTCTATCTTTGAGCCCCACACCACTTCTGTTGGTTAATTAGAGATAAATGCCTCAGAAACTTTCCTACTCATACTGGATTTGAACTGCAATCCTCAGATCTCAGCCTCCTAATTAGCTAGGATTACAGGTGTGAAGCACTTGAAACCTGCTTAGGATCACATTTCTAACAGTGTATACTCAGCATAAGTAATGTGTATGTTCATCTATCTTTATATGAACTCGAAATAAAAATCTGTGAAACAGATTAGATTTTACACTCACAAAAATGGTTGTAGTTCAAAAGTTGATACCCCTGGAGAAATAAAACTTAAGAATGTAAAGGAGCCTTGGAAGTTCAGTTTGCATCCAGCTTGGGCAAAACAGTCTTTGAGACACTATAATTAACTGGCCAAAAGATGCATTAGAAGAATGTCTCAAGTGATGGAATACTAGTTATGAGCAAGATTGCTGAAGAAGAGCTTGAGGTTTTTGCATACATATATACATACAAACATGCACATAAACGCAGAGGCACTTATATGTTCAAACACACATATGGAACAACTGTCAGATTATGTAGAAAAGTTAGAATATATATCCTGAGTAAGACTAAAATCAAGTGATAATTTTTAATATTAGAAAGTCCTCAAGTGAAATTTCCCCAAAAAGCTTGAGAATATTACATAGGTGGGAACAGAGATAGTAAGAAAGTCAAGTCATCATTAATAAAGGGATCAGATCCAGGGAGGAATGAATCAGAGACCCCTTCACTGCATCTGAAAAGGTTCATATCCTGTGTCAAATGTTAGAACATCTTTGAAAATAGTACATGAACAATCTGAGCCATCAGTCTAACGGAAAATATTATTGGAGAAGTTCAGAATTGCTAGTGTGTATCTAGATTAAATAAAAAAGAAAACTATTGTAGGACAATGGGATACAAGCCAGGAATTCTAGCACTCAGACTAAGACAGGTGATTAGAGAGTGGAATGACGTAGTGATACTTTCAGTGGACTAGATAGTATAATTTTGTCTCAATAAAACAAACAAAGAAAAGAATAAAAAATAAGCCAGAAAGGAATACACAGTTGGAAGTTTGGGCTAATTTTGTCAATATATTTTGAGAAGTCAAGTTTCCTATTGAAATGCAACATATAGTCCTCAGTTGTGTTTAAATGTCGCCTTCATTACAGAATATTACTAGATGCAAAAGAACTCATGATTCCCAACCAAGAAATTGAAAAAGCAACCATCATTCTGTTAGATTCTAAAAAAATGTTGGATTAAATAAGCTTAAGCCTAGAGAAATAGGAAAGTTCATTTAATATAGGACTTTGTAGACCTGGCTAAATAAGAATTTAGATTTAAAATAAATATTTTTGTTTGTAATTTAATATTCTATAGGATACTATAAAATTGTGTTTAAGTAGAAGATTTAATTTACAAATTCACAAATGATTATGGCATTCCATTTGCCTAAAATATTCTTTCAAGTAAGGTATAATTAGTACTTAGTTAACAGTTAATTTCAACAGTTCATAAGTAACATGTTAATGTGAATAATCAAGATAAAGTTGACAACAAATTGATGCTATTAATTTATAAATTTACCAAAAGAGCAACTTTTTGAGACTTTGGAGTAACATGGTATGAAGAGAGTGATTGCGTGACATCTTTTTTTTTTCTACCAATACATAACACAGGAAGAAATTTCCTTAATTATGTACCTCTGTATACAATAAGAAAAATGCTACCATTAGGGTTTGTTTTTATTTTGTTTTTGTTATTTGGTTTGTCCTAGGGCTTAACTTCTAGGTCTGGACACTGTTCCTGAGCCTGTTTTTGCTCAAGGCTACTGCTCTACCACTTGAACCTCAGTGCCACTTGTGTCAGGCTTTTCGTGAGCAGTTTATTGGAGGTAAGAATCTAAGGAACCGTCCTTCCTGGGTGGGATTTGAACCAGAATCTTCAGATCTTAATATTCAGACATTCAGATCTCCTGAATATCTATGATAGATAAAATATATAATTATAAATAATATTTGCAAGTGTTCTGATCTCAAGGATAACACTGGGTGGAAAATGATGCAGCAAAGTTTAGTGTAGTGTTTAGTGTACGAAGGGCATCACATTAGCAGTAGTGTAGTATTTTTTCACAATAGTTATATGCTAGTCATGTTGTGAATTTAAGGAATTTTAAGGTGCACATTACAAGTTGGAAATTGTTGAGCTAGGATGACTTTATGGCATAAAAACTTGGGATTGATGGTTATAGAAATACTGGCTTACTTTGAGGAACAAATGTTTACTCTAGAGGAATTAATATAGACACTTCATCGTTTTACTTTCTACCAGAATGTGGTTAATTTTTCTGTTGAATTTAAACATGTAACGCCTCATTGAAAACTGCACTTATTGCAGAATTAAATAAAAGGCAAACAGGTACTGTTCTGAATGTCTCTAGTGTGGCATATTCAGAATTTGAAAATGAGTAGTTAGTAATAATAGGAATGTTGAAGAACACATATACTCTGTCCTCCTAACAATTATTCAGTTTGAAAAGTTAGGAGTTTCCATAGACTTGAACTTTCTCTGTTTTAGTATGAGACAATACTAAAACAATTTTTTTCCAAAATAATGACAAGTATATTCTAAAAATATTGTATTGTTTGATAATATTCAAGTTGATGACCCTCTGATAAAGGGGTAATTAATTCAAATTAGCAGCCAAAATGTTAATTTCTTAAAAAGGTAATACACATAGAATAATATTTACTATACCAATACAGTGAAATTATATTTTATACAGCTCATTTTTAATTTAATTTTATTGTCAAGTTGATATATAGAAGGGGTGGAAGTAATTATAAGGTAGTGAATACATAACGTGTGCTACTTTTTTTACCCCTCCCTCATTTTTCTCACAGTTTTCCTTTACCCCAATATACCACATAAGTTGTAATGTAAATTTCCAACATGTTGTTTTGTGAGTATTGCTATTGCACTGGTTTGCCCTTTGTTCTTTGTCTTGCCATTTCGTTGTTCCTCTTCCCTTGCTAAATTAAGATAAATGTATATACAATACACAGGATATTGAAATCAAATATAACAGGGATAAACCAAAGGGAAAACACAAAAGAAAAAAGAAATCACATAGTACATTAAAAACAACAATCACAAACAGAAAATTCTGTTCCCATATCCAGGAGTCCATTTTACTCATCATCATCTTATATGGTCATACATACATAGTTATTGAGCAATTCTGCTCAACTGTTAGCACTATCCTAGACATATCCTACTTATTACAAATGAGGAAACCACGGAATCCGTTTCTTTGTGTCTTGTTTATTTTACTTCGTAGGATTTTTCCAAGTCTTTCCAGTTCCGTATGAATTTGAAGTATAGAATTCCACCGTGCATACATAAACCACATTTTGTCAATTAGTTCATCTACTGAGTCGCATATTGGTTTAAAACATGACTGCATGTAATTATCACTTAAGGTCATTCAAAAATGAGAGATGCCACTTCCCCAGACATTCTAAAAGCATGATTTCTAAGTAAGATAGGATTTTATGGTGGTACGAGTTTTGAGAAATCTGGATGAGTCTCATGTATATCTTGCACTGGATTAGGCAGGAATATATCCAATATCATAGAGGATAAAAATGGTAGTGTCAAAAATATGTCCCTTGAGAAAGATATAGGAGGCTGCCAGAAGTATAAAGTAGTTCAGATAATTTTGAAGAATTTAGAAATGCAAGTTTAAGTATGTCTCTTTAAATAACAATTATGTCAGTGGAAGGGCAAAAGAAGGGGACGAGAAGAAAACAACTGACAGCAGATCATTGTCCCAAGATACAGTATAAAAAGACATAATCTATAACTTTCAAGTTAAACAGAAACCAATAGAATTCATTTCATTTAATTTAGATACATGCAAAATAATTACTTGGCTTTTTCCTACTTTAATGCTCCAAAACAATGGAAGCCTTATAAGAAAAGTTATGTGATTGACATTGCTTCAACCTGAACACTAACTGTGATAAGCCTTTTTTTTTCTTACTTTGCAGTTGGAATATATCCCTAGTTGATGATTTTGTGTCTGATTAGAGTCAGATTTAGCAGCCTGTACTTGTACATTTATCCCAGAATAGGTTAAAGCAGTTCCCCCCGCCAAGATATCCAAGTACATTGTCTGAATCTGTACTTTGAACACACCCTCACACCTGAGCACATTATGTGAAAATATACTTCAGCATTTCTCGGCACATTCTACTTTGTGCCCTTGTTTTCTTTGCACATTACTTTTGAGTTCGTAGTTGCTCTATTTCCATTTCATCTGTAAAAACTGCTAAGAAAATTATTCAACTACCACTTCTTCTTTGCACATGCCCAGTCTATGTATGAAGGTACATTGTCATGTTAAGCAATAGGGTAGTGCTCACTCTCTGAGGAGAAAAGTTCCACAATATGACCCTGTGTCCACATTAGAGTGTGTAGAATTTAAAGCATTTTAAGACAAACCGTGATATTAGAATTGAAAGGCTCCTTATGGACATTTTCTTGGAGCTCATTAGTTTACCCAAGAGAAATATAAATATCCACAAAATCTGGATTAATATTTTTAATGTTGCCACTGTGCATGCATCCATATTAAAAATTTGCACAAATAAAGAAACAAAAAACTAAACCTTAACAGGTAGATTGACTATGTGCTTATAACAAATTATGGAATAGATTTTGGAAGTATTGCAAATTCCTAACCAGTATGAATTAGCTTCTTCTCTCCCCACCATTACACACAAATATTTAAGAGTGGCAACAGAATTATTTGAAGTAATATACTGTAAATGTTACTGCAATATCGTGTGTATCTCTAAAATTCCCTTGAAAGTAATAGATTATACATTCTATTGAAATATTAGTTATTTTATTCTAGGAAACTTTTGGAAAAATAGACTGTATATCTTTGAAATGAAAAAGGTCAAAAAATAGTAGCATAAAAGTTTTAGAGGAAGTCTGTCTTCAGCAATATATATATATATATATATATATATATATATATGTATATATATATATATATATAATATGTAGAAAGACATACATTTTAGAGATTATTTGTCATCAGAAATATATACATATATTTGAATTTATGTGTAAAACGATGTATATCATAGTGAAACAAAAATCTTAAAACATAATTAAATTTTAAAAAATACATCAAACCAAGTGACTCACGCCTATAATTTGAGCTATTCTGGGTAATGAGATCTTAGAATTGCGTTTGAAACTAGCCCAGACAGGAAAGTACTTTTTAGGGGGCTGGGAAGGTGGCTTAGTGGTAGAGCGCTTGCCTTGCATGCATGAGGCCGTGGGTTATATTCCTCAGCACAGCATAAGCAAAAAGAAAAAAGCTGGAAGTGGCGCTGTGGCTCAAGTGATCCAGCTCTGGCCTTGAGTTGAAGAGCTGAGGGAAAGCGCCCAGGTCAGAGTTCAGGCCCCACGACTGGACCCCTCCCCCCAGCAAAAAAAGTACTTGTTCAATTCTTATCTCCATTTAACCACTAAAAACAGGAGTTACTTCTGTGCCTCAAGTTGTAGAATGCTGGCTTTGAGCATAAAATAGCTTAGGGATAATGCCCAGGCCTTGCAAACAACAACAACAATATATATCACATTAATTTCAAAAAAGCACCTTTTAACTGCTGTGAACATTCCTTAGAAACATGAATACAAGTCCCTGGAAAATGTTAAGTAAAACCTATAGAATATTTATGTTTATGTTACAGACATGACTATTTAGTTTAAGATATTTAGGTAATGATTAGGAATTAAGAATAATGATAATATATTGGGACTGGTCTTTTATTCTATTTTACTATAGTATTAAAATGATATTTGTAATGATTGTATAAAAATACTCTTGTTTGGTATTTGAGTTATAATAAGTAATAAACATTTTAAGTTGATTTCCATAGGAAAAAAATCATTTTCTTAATGGTATCAATTCTTTTTTTTCTTTTCTTTTCTTTTTATTTTTTTCCTTTTCCTCACTTTTTTTTAAAAATTTTATTTTTTATTGTGAACATACTGTACAGACGGGTTACAATTACATAGGAAAGATAATAAGTACATTTCTTATCAAGCACTGCAGCCTCCTCCTTTGTTTATCCTTCACATCCCTTCCCAGGGTATCAATCCTTTTGTAATTTCAAAACAATTAAAAAAATTAGTCGAAGGCTGGTTTGCTCTAAGACTATATTTGTTTTCTTCTTCTAGTTTTTATATGTTGGTAGAAATTAGAATTCCAAAAATTCAATGGATATTGGTATTCAGGAACATCTTTATAGGTACTAATATTGGAGTTGCGTAAGTGGAATTGTTTTATTTCATTTGTTATTTTCACAAATAAATTAAGATGATTATGTATTTTGTTTCTTTTCATTGCTATTGGTTCTTTCCTTGATAATAATTTTTTTCCTAGCAAAGTAGAAAATACAATTGGATTGAAGAAGTAACATATGACTTTCATAGAATGCAAATGCATAGATTTGGGTCATCTGTCATTTGCTAAAAGTTTCTTCCAGAAAAGGTTATCAATTACTTATAAGTGATGCATAATTCCTAGATATTACAATTATCACATACACTTTTTGATTGAGTTATCTCTGTATAAACTCAAAAAAAAACGACCAAAAACTCAAAAAACACAGAAATCACATCTTTGTTTTAAACGCTGTAGTTTACAAAGAATTTTTAGCCAACATAGAAAACATCTTTTTAGGTATTCTGCAATTTGTGTGAAGTATTTTTAACAATAGTTTTCCTTTTTGCTGACATGACGTTCACATGCAATATATAATCTCCTTTTATTGTATACATTTTAGTGCTTTGGAAGTAAATTGTACAATAATAGGTTTTCCAAGCCTAATTTTCACAAACTTGCATTTCTTCAAATAGAAATGCCGTAAATTTTAGAACAGACATTAAAATAGATATAAAATTCACTTACAGGATTTTGTCCAGCATACATTCTCTATAGTTTGTCTTTTCAAATTTGTTTTTGGGGATTATTTCCAGGTTCTAAAACATATTATCCAAGTGTATTGTCAATGAGCTACATTCCCTGTCTAAACAAGTTTTTTACTTCTCTTAAATATATACATAGAAGTGTAATAAATAGATCCTATAAATTCTCTTTGACCTTTTGAAAACTTGCTTGATATAATGATTGTAATATTGTACAAATTGATTTGCTATGTGGAGTATATAAATTTCTCCACAATTGCACTATTATATTTTGTGTGATCTTTTTATTTTATGGTCATACCAGTGAGTTTTCTTTTGATTTATTCTTAGATACTAAAGAGGAACTTATTTCATTTGCTCCTCCTATTGACTATCAATTTACATATGTTCTTTAAAGAAATACCCTATTCGGGAAAAATTTATATAGAATTAGAAAATATAAAAATACTTAAGATTCAGAAATATTGTAGCATTAACATTGTAGCATTAACAAATATGTTACCTGTATCTGTTGGATACGTTTTCACTTCTGTTATAGTGTCCTTTGAATTATGAAAAGCTATCACTTGATATAATCCAGTTTATTCTTCCTTTTCTTTAGCCACTAATGCATTCCATGTCAAAATTTTAGAAACCTTTAACGTTTAGGTATTATAGGTTTTCACGTCTCACATTTAGTTTGATAATCATTTTCTATTTTAAATTTTTGTATAAGGATGGAGGTAGGACGGGTGCCTGAGGCTCATATCTGTAACCCTAGCTATTGAGGGATCTGGGATCTGAGGATCACAGTTTAAAGCCAGGCCGGGCAGGAACGTCCATGAGACACTTATATCCAATAAACCTCTAGAAAACCAGATTTGGTGCTGTAACTCAAGCGGTAGGGCACTCACATTGAGCGGAAGAGCACACAGACAGCGCTTAAGCCCAGAGTTCAAGCCCCATGAATGTCAAAAAAACAAAACAAAACAAAAAAGGATTGAGGTAGAAGTCTAAGATCATTCTTTAAATCTCAAGAGACAATAGTGTCAATACACCCATTTAAGATTTTATTTTTAATTCATAAGGTCATAGGATAGTTTTCAAAATCTATTGATCATAAACCTAGGAATTTATTTTTGACAAATCTGTTACATTCTTCTATGTATCTGTTCTTATAGTAGAACTATTTAGTCTTCACTACTAAACAAGGTAATAAGTTTCGAAGTTAGTATGAAGGTTGAAGCTACACCATTTTACAAGGTTGTTCTGACTGACCTGTATTCCTTGAATTTACATATGAGTTTATTGAGCAGGTGGACCAATATTCTACAGAGATATCTAGATGTTTGATAGTCACTCATATTTTGTACCTTGTAAAAACACAAGACCCCAGATATTATACATAGAGGAATGTCTTTAGTGAATACTGGAAACAACTAAAATTAATTTAGGAATGAGTTAAGATTTAGATAATGCTGTAGCATCATCAATCTGAATGATAACAACTTGAGCTGTACAACAGAGGAGAGTGAGAGGGGAAAGAATGATGGACCACATAGGAGCTATATGTCATTGCTATTGTGTTTCAAAAAAGAGAAAGACTTCAGAGAAGAGAAGGAGAAAAGTAAAGTGTCCTGAGTCAAGTTTCTTTTTAATCCTTCTAATAGTTTGGACCAAAAGTCAGTGAAAATGGGAAAAAATAAAATAGAAATTAAAGCATTGTATATACCTGTTACAATGTAAGGAAATTTAATAGGAATATGATAATTAATTCCCAAAGAAATAAGAGAAAGAATAGCTAAACTCTAAAGGGAAAAAGAATGAAGAGAGAAAAGAAGCAAAGTAAAACATTTATCAATAACAAACACAAGACTTTGGAAGTGGAAAGGTAGTGGGAATATTCTAAATAACAATAAAAATTGCTAGCGTGGATAGGATATGGATCACATTTTATCATATATAATTTTGAAAAAACATACTAGGAATGAAATTTTCAAAGTCTTGATTTTAAACCCTATTTGGATTATAACTAGGCAGTATAGCTCAGTGGTAAAACATTGGCCTAGCATGTGTGAAGAAATGGTGTGATCTCCCAAACATTACAAAGTACACACAAAGCACACACACACAAAAACCACATAAACACACACATACACACCACATACACACATTTGGAATATTCATATTATCATATTAAACGGAGGAAATTATCACAAATAGTAAAAGTATGTTAATATATGAAATCATAGTATTACTCATACTATTTAAAAGTTTAGTAGAAATAAAATAATCACAATATACTTGGATTTTAATAGATTAAGTAAATTGAAAATTAATAGAAGACATGAGAATATTTGCAAATAAGTTTAAATAATAAGCATTTTGAAACAAATGTCCTTTTATTTTGACAAAAGATTGATGTTACTGGTGTTTTAACTCAAGATTTAGAATATGATAGCGAGGTGCCCTATATAACACTAGCGATGGCTATATCTCTATTCATTGCATTCTGAATAATTTTATAATAAGGTCACAGAGTTTCTCAGTATCTCTCGAGTTACAAACCCTATTTACCCTTCCCACCATAGCTAGAAAATGGATGCCACAAATCACAATGCTGAGCTCAGACTTTTTTTTTAATTCAAGTAAAATTATTTCCAAGTAATGAAGCCTTTCTTAATAAAGTATGTGCTTCTTGAAAATACAGTAAGGATTTGTTACCTGGACAAATATGTTTATAACTATAAGAAAATAAATTTATTTAAAATCATTAACCATATAAAAATTAAGAAAACAATTTTTAAATAGTCATGTTAAATATTATAAAAGCAAAATACATGTGTCTGAGTAATTTACAAGTGTAAAAATCATGCAAAAATAAATTAACTAATCCTACAACTCTGAAAAAAATGAATTACCCTAAAGAAACAAAAGAAATCATTTAAGCCCAAAATTTGAAATTTAGAAAATAAAATGAAGTGTACTCTTTAGTTGTCTCAATTAAGTGTAAACCCTCTGTATATGGATTTTATAATAAAAATGCATTAACAAAGAAAGCAAAAGTGCCCATGGATCAATAGCAACAGCAAAAGCATCAGTAGTTCTTGTTTTGAGTGTACAAAAATTCGATGGAAGAAATAACAATGTTCCTTCCCTATTAAATGTACTCATTACTTTACCTTATTTATGTAACTGTAACCCCTGTGTACATTACCATTAAAATAAAATTAAATTGAAATTAAAAATAACCCAAATGATATACCAATTAAGAATTCTTAGAAGTCATTGGTTAAAAACTTTGTAAAAAACTGCCCTAAATACCCAAGGAATATACTTTGATGATACTATTTAAATACTTCAACTTCAGCAGAAAAGCAAAAAGTTTAAAAACTGTTACAAAGTAAAGTAATAAATCAGAATATATTACTATTAATAATAATCAAAAGATGAATTTATAGTGGTAATCCAATATGTAAGAAATAAGGCAATTTGCCATTCATTTGCACTTAATAAGTGAGAAAGAATATTTTAGGTCTTATTAAATTATCATAAGTTTAATGAAGAAACTATTCTGTCACATCATATGATAATCAGACAAAGCTGATATTAGAGCAAAGAACAGATTGTACTAAGTTTTTGAATGTTCATGTATATATTTATTTTGGTTGTGGGAAATTGTGGGTATTTCAACTTGGGGTATATTTTTCTTGCTAGGCCGGCATCATATCAGTGGCTCATTTTAGTATAGGAGTCTCCTTGCCACAAGAACATGGACCTGATGTGTGCTTTTAGCCTTCCCATCATCAATGCCATACGAGATGAACACCAACTTTCCAGCCTGCTACCTTGATTGGCCTGGATCCACAGTCCTTTCAATCGTAGTAAGTAGATAGTGAAGGATAGTGGAAATGATCCAATGCACCCAGCTAGAGATTGAGAAGGAATTCCACTAAACTTTTGGCCTGGGTTCTGTTCTCAAGCCTCCTAAGTAGTTAAGAGTACAGATAGGAGCCCCTGGTGCCAAGCAGTAACAGTATTTTTAAAGCAATTAGACATATATTTGACTTAGGCTTGTGATTACCTCAGGAAATGAATAAAAGAGCAGTGAAGCATAGAGGACAGGCAGAATTTTAACTAGCTACTCAGAGCCTGAATACGCTTAACTAGCTACTCGGAAGTCTGAAATCTCATGACCACTGTTAAAAGCCAGTCCAATCATGAAAATACAAGCGATTATCTAAACAAACAAACAAAAGAAACAGAAGTGGCTGAAGGGGTAGACCACTATCCTTGGGCACAGAAGCTGAGGAATAGTTCCCAGGCACTATCAAACCTCAAGAATGATAAATGCATGCATGAGCACATGCACATGTGTGTTTGCATACTCCCATGCGCATGAACACACACACACACAAATGAGTATTTCAATGTGAAGTTCTTTTTTACCTTGCTGTACTTTATTTCCCTGTATTAGTTCACAAATTAACAAAATCAGCTAAGGACCTATTTACATAAAATTCATCATGTTTCTCTAAAATCTACTCTCTTTTTGGAAGCTTGCTTTTATTTGACCCAAAAGTAAATTATTCAGGAAGTCAATTATCACTCTCAAGTCTATAGTATTAGATGATTGTTTAGGTTCTTCCTAGCAATATGATTTTGAGAAATCCTGCATCAAATATCATATTTCTTTTACTAGAAGGGTAGCCTCTGTCACACAATTAATAATAGGTTTTTCTCCTCCTGGCATGCATCTGTAGTTATATTATCTTCATATATTTCATGATCTGTGTATGGCAAAGACTACCGTGAAACTAAAAACACACTTCTCAGCGCTTAGCATTTTTATACCATTCATGAAGGTGTTTAAATGTTACTGAAATTGCTTTGGAATAAATATCGTTCACCCTGACTATCTTGAGAAAGAAGAATTCGTTTCTCAGCACTTTAGGTAAGAACATCAGGGAAAGAAACAAAAAGTAAAGTTAGGAACAACTCCACACATACATTCAAATGAAACAAAACAAGACAAGAAAACACAAATTAATTCAGTACTCAAGAACCTGCAGGAAATGCAAAGATTTTTAAAAAATCAGCTATAACAAGCTTATGAAAATCCTGACTACATGGGAGTGCACTGTTGTGAGAACAGTGGCTAAGGCCCAGACTAGACAGAAAAATCTGTACATAACACCATGCACTTGTTATTCTAAATTCCAGGAAGTATAACATAAAGTGGACTGAGGCCAAGATCATACACATGTAGGAAGCCAGTTTCTATCTAAAAAATTATCAGGATAATTTAGGGCTGGACACATGACAAAGTGGTAAGAACAACCATTTAGGGGGTACAAGACACTGAATTCAAACTGTAATTTTAGGGGTATTAAAGAAAAAAGCTGATTTTAATAATTGGAATAATTGTAACACTTAAGTATTTGAGTGGAGAAAAATCCATTAGAGAGATAGAATGAACCCACGTTCCAATGCTACTTTAGTGATAATGTTTAGTGGTACTTCACACCAAACAGAGTTACCTTGCAAGTGAGCATGTATGTGCATTTGGGTGATGGAAATACTCTACTTACACAGGTGTAAATTAAATAGATTCTTTGTGTAGATTGTAGTTCTTGAACTAAGAGCCTGGGTGATGTCCCTGAGCTTTTTCTCTCAAGGCTAACACTCTATTACTTTAAGCCACAGTTCCAGTTCTTATTTTCTGTTGATTGTTTGTAGATAAGAGGTTCATGGGTTTAAACCATGTTCATCAGATCTCAGCCTCGCGAGTAACCAGGATTCCAGGCATGAGCCATCGATGTTTTTAAAAATTTAGTAAATTGTATAGTTACAGAAGTTAAAAATTATCATTGTAACCTGTGTAATATATGTATTTATGTATATATATCAATACATACAGACAGAAATAGTTTAACATATTTTTGTATCTACAGTACATATATGAAATCATCCATTATAAAATGAAATGGAAACAAAAGTTAATAAGGAGCAAAACAAAGGGAATTGTTACACGTTTCTTTTTGTTGAATGAAATATGAATCAGTTTGGAAAAACCATCTCTAACAAAATGGATAATTTCTATTAATTCTAATCCATCTATTTGCCCACATTGTGCATCCTCACACATGAGTGTCAAAATCAAACCACACTTTTTGTCTGTATTTAACTCACCTGTTATAATTTAGGGGATAGATGAAGTAATCAAATAAAGATTAAAATAATAGTAAGTGAGGCTATGACTTAGAGCTGAAAAAGATTTTAAATATGATAGTAGCTAATTAAAATGCATATTTCTTACTTTTACTATTGTTATGTCTCTCATTCGCACATTAGGAAAGTACATAGAAGGTTCTCACTAAATTTATGTAAGTATTAAAAATATATTGAAAGAATATGGGCATAGTGTGGTTTTAGCTTATTGAGACATGTATGGGATAGTGTGTTTTTGAGGACTTGCAATATGTTGTGATGGAGATGAAAGGAAGGATGTGCTTATTCTGAAAAACTGGCTAGAGGATTGTTCCCAGAAAGATAATGATGAATTCTTCCAAAAGATTACTGTAAAATCACTTTCACCACCTTGTTCATTACTGCACTATTCACCACAGCCAAGTTATGGAAACAGCCAAGATGCCTTTTGGCAGAAGGATGGTTGGAGAAAGTGTGTCATATATACACAATTGGATTGCACCCATCCATTATGAGGACTGTTACATTATTTGCAAAGAAATGGATAGATCTAAAAATATGTTAAGTAAACGAAGTCAGAACCAGACACACAAAGGACCCATGTTCTGGCGCATATTTGGAAGCCAGAATTTTATGCAAGTTAAACAACAGTATTAACCGAAGCTTTCATTTTTCAGAGCAGTATTTAAAAGGTGTAATATCTTATAAAATTGAACTTTTAATCCAACAAAATGAATACCAGGAAACTATCACTTGGAAGATGTGAGGGGAAGAGTTATGGAGTAAGAGTGAAGACATTATATTCAATGCAAATAATATGAAAATAGAAAAAATTAAAGTGGGGTGAGGTTTGGAAGGGTAGGGAAAAGTTATATAAAGATCCAAACTTAAAAACTCATTTATTGAATGGAAATTCCCGTGTACAACTAGTTAAGATAATGAAAATATGATTAAAAACAATGGAGACATTTGATCTTAAACTGTGTTCTCTTAAACCATGAGTCAATATAATATTTTCCTCCTCAGAAACTTTCTTTGTAGGTATTTTCCTCATAGTGACAGAAAAGTGATCAATGCAATGAATATCAATACATTGCATTGCACATATAAAATCACAGTAAAAATGTTAGAATTTATCACATGATAAAATAACAGGTAGAATGTGCCAAATGCTAATTGATTGTTTTTCCAAGTACTTTACCTATGGTATATAATTTAATCCTCACAATAATTGCATAAAGTGGAACTCCTTACATTTTTAATTCTCAGATGATAATATTGAAGTCTTCAGAGTTGGAATTACTAGTACAACATTGCACACATGGTAAGTGTTAGCCTGAGGATCATCTCCCACTGTATCAATTAACCTCATTCTATTTTATGACTAAAATACCAGCACTTAGTCTACAAATTCTAGGAAAATTTCCCAGAATTATTGTTTTCACTTTCACAATATTTCACTTTATCTTTGTTAGAAAATAGGGAACTGTAATATGAAAACTCAAAGTTAATAATCAATGCATACCTCCTTGGTGAAAGGAACTGCTAAAGTATAACATTCTTGATTTCTAGCTCAAAATAGTAGAAATCATATTTTATTCCTTCACTCAACACTGCAATGCCTGGGGACCATATGTCTGTTTAACACTGTCTTACTGAAAGAATGACCTCCCCAATTCTTGATGGAAACAGACTGTAGGTCTTATGGACCAATCATTTTCACGTTGTAGCTCAACTAAGTTGTTTACCATTCGAAGTATTTTGATTGCTTTTTATACCTAACATTTTGAGAGAAAGGTACTACTTTAAAATGCTATTAAAGCAAGACTGATATAAAAATCACCTTTGACCCCAGATAAATATTTTACCTTTCCTATACCCAAAAATGCATTCTGACCTATCATTAATGTTAGGAATGAGAGGATAAAAAATCATAGACACCAAGACCTAAGTATGAATTAAAGACTCTCCAACTTGTGAATACTATTGGTTTAAAAAGAAATGAAGGGCTTGGAAGGTGGCTTAGTGGTAGAGCGCTTGGGAAGTGATGCTGTGGCTCAAGTGGTAGAGTGCTAGCCTTGAGCTAAAGAGCTGAAGGACAGTGCCCAGAGTTCAGGCCCCACTACCGGACCCCTCCCCCCAAAATATAGACATCAATACTACCAAATTTTTTCAAAATTTCTTATGATACTGAAGATTCAATGAAAATAACTCATTTTCATGGGAGTAGAACACAAAACACAAGATTAATCCTAATCATATTAAAAGACATTTATTTATACTACAAATTCACTCTTATAACTACAAAGATTCTAAAAATAACTGAAGCACAGTGACACAAAAATAATTTAACTGCATCATGTACATTCCAAGGACTGTGCTAATAGTAAACAAAATTATACTAATAATTAGGTTACCCAATTCACTTACATTCTTTTACTCTATTTCTTTTAGTTTCATAAAAACTTGCTTTTCATAAAATGATGCATAATAAGCCTATATAGCCACTTACATTTTCAGATCTTAACAATATTTATTTCAGAAATGTCTTTAGCTGTATAGTCAAAGAACTAAAATATTACTAAAATATTTAAATGTTTTTCTGAAATTGCAAAACTATCTCTGGGTGTTATTTATATTGGAAAAGATATTAGAAAAGCCTTATTTGTTAAAGTTGTGATAGTTACTCCCACAAAAGAACTATTAATGAAGAAAGCTTTGTATGTACAAAACAACTTCAAATGCATCCACAATCTGGAGATGACACATGTTTTTGTTTTTTTTAATATATATCTAACAAGTATAGCTACAATACTGATTTTCAGTCATTATGATGGGATATTCAAACCTTAAAAATACGGGGTTTATTATCTTAGTGTGAATAGATAAGATCTTACAAAGAAAATTATTTTCAACCGAAATGCGGAAAGAGTTTATCCACCTTGAGTTTCACAGAAATAACCAGAGAGTAATACCTATTTGGCCAAGTCAGTCAAAATCACTCCATGAATATTTCTTAAAAATATAACCAATTTAAGAAGTCAAATACATATTTTGTACTGACAGTCATCTTACAG
This sequence comes from Dipodomys spectabilis, assembly GCF_019054845.1. Classification (NCBI taxonomy): domain Eukaryota; kingdom Metazoa; phylum Chordata; class Mammalia; order Rodentia; family Heteromyidae; genus Dipodomys; species Dipodomys spectabilis. Next base: position 966,155 of record NW_024870923.1, read on the forward strand.
CAATAACTTACTACTTAATTATATGTGTATCATGAAAATGATCTCTTTTATCTTAACTTATGTTGTAAATGCTTTGATTATGATGATTTTATTACTTAACAAATAAAATATACTGAAATGACAGGACAGAAAACTGATAAATTAAAAACATTGCAACACAGCTCTTTTCAGCCTCACCCTGTTCATATTGGCAAGCAATATTGCAACAGCAAACACACACACATAAACACACATGTGTGCGCACGTACACACACATATACACACATGCCAAATTCAGGGTTTATTGTACAAAAAAAGTTCAAATAAAATATTAGTGATTAGGACAAATGATAATTTGCCTTATTACAAAATAATACATAATCCAGTCACCATGGTAGTAACATTTTATCTGCCCCTCCACCTGTGACCACTTAATTTATTTTAGGTAATTATTTAACTAATTCATTCCTTCATTAGTTAAATACTAATACTAGAGCTTGAACTCAGGGCCTAGCTCTGTCCTAGAATTTGTTTTTTTTTTTTTGTTTTAGTTTTCTCAAGGCTAGCATTTTATTGCTTGTACCACAGCTCCATTTCTAGATTTTGCTGGTTACTTTCAAACCAGAATCTAATGGACTTTTTTTCTTGGTCTGGTTTCAAACCACAATCATCAGATTTCGTTTTTCTGATTAGCTTGGAATAAAGACATGAGCCACCAGTGTGGCTCCTACTTTTTCCTATACTTATCTATTGCACATACTTAGATAGCAATTTAATATTGAGAGTATAGAAGCAAGATGTATAGTGATTATATTGTTCTGTCAGAAATTCAAGTTAGTAATGTAAATTTCTTCTTAAGACCACACACAAAAAATACATAAGAAGAAATCTGACGATGTGTGTGTATGTGTGTATATGTGTGTGTATGTATGTGTGTGTGTGTGTGTGTGTGTGTGTGTGTACTGTTGCAATATGTTTCACATATAAGCACTGTGCAGGGGTGTCCAGACATTCACAGTAATTGCGTGAATATCTGCCTTGAGCTACCAATTCATGGACAATGTCTAAGTGTCCACTCTAGGCTTCCCGATGAAGAGGGGTATACTCATCCTCATCCCCAGTATTCATATGACTGGCCTTTTTGGAAAGTAGTCTCCGCACTATAGTAAGTTGCAAGAAAAGCATTCTACCACTGAGACACCAACCCAGTCCAAGGATTAAGATTCTTATTTGTAATTTGGTAAAAGCTATGTCTCTTTATGTAGGCTACTAAAATGTGTTTACTAATTTCAAGTAAATACATAAATTCTATTTCCATCTCTTTTAACAAATAAAAAATAAAATTGTTTACTTTGTAAATGGATCAGAAGCATGGATTTTTTGGCTAGCTAGGTCATTGCACATCTGTATCTCTCTTCCTCTCTCTCTTTCATGATTCTCATAGACAATAAGTTGCTCCATAATTATCCTAATTTATTTTGCTTTTATATTTTTGGTTCCATCATTTCACTTTCTGCTCTGCCATTTCCCAAATCAGCACCACATAAAAAGAACTGCAGAAGTGGTTCTGTGGCTCAAGTGGTAGAGCACTTGCCTTGATTTGAAGAGCTCAAGGACGGTGCCCAAGCCCAGAGTTCAGGCCCCACACCTAATTTTTTTTATAAAGAATCTAAATCCTTGATAATTCTAGGAACCGATCTGACTGAAATCAGTTGAATCACACTTTTCCTGCACAATGAAAGAAAAGGTCCAGGCTAGGAAAGCAGCTAGAGAAGGCAGGCAGATTGTATCTGTGACATAACTTTGTGGAAAATGGTATAGAGGATTACTTACTGGTGATTCACTTTCACTGTAAGCATGATGCTGCACTATTGCTTGCTGGTTCTGAACTATTGCTTTGATCATTATAGTCTCCAAGAAGAAAAAAATGAAATTTAATTGATATCAAAGGACTACTAATACATTTTGACTTCTCATTAAGCATCTTCAATCATCAAAATCACCTGAAGAAAATAGATAGGCCTACTTTTTTAGATGAAAACAAGTGTCTTTAAAAAAAAACAAGAATTTAGGTAATCATACAAAGGACTTCTATTTTACTATTGCACTATACATTTTTTTTCTAATGTTGGTTACCAGTAAATAATGGATCTATTAGAAAGCTCTTAAAGTTCATATATTGAATAGTAAGTTCTCTTACACTATATCTTGGTATTTCCCAAATCATTTACATAGAAGGCATTGTTTCCTATTTTTTCATTCCTAGAATAAGCTGCATATGAAGACAGCACTCGTCCTCATTTTCAGTCTGTGCATTTGAATACGGAGGAAAATCTTTCCTCTGCTCTCTATCAATTCACTACTCTCCAGTTAGAATAATTTAAAATAGTAAAAATGGAAAAAGAGAAAATAAATCATGGTGGAAAAACATATGCAGAAAATTCACCGGATTTTGCTGACCAGTTCAACCAACGTGAACTATTGGGGAAATACATGGACACTTCATTTCCACTGGTACTCAAAGTCTCTGGTTAGGCAATTCTGATGAAGACAAGGAACAAGATGAAAACGTGAGGAAGGTATCAATTGCAAGAAAATAATGGAGAAGAATCCATGCAAATTTCTTCTTTGGGATGCCAAAATTAATCGGCTTACTACAGTACCGAGACTACTTTCCAAAAAGGCCACTCATATGAATACTAGAGATGAGGTAAGTATACACCTTTTCATCAGGAAGCCTAGAGTGGACATTTAGACATTGTCCATGAGTTGGTAGCTCAAGGCAGATATTCATGCTATAATTCTGAATGGCTTGGCACCCCTGCACAGTGCTTATATGTGGAATAATACCAGAATGGATTCTTTCCTACTTCATCATGATGCAGATACCAATCCCCAAACTAAAGGCCTCTTGACCCCCTTGAATTTGTTGCTGGGAATTGAAATAGCAAAGATATGCTGTACCTCCTTCTGTTGAATCATGATATCAAACTGGGTCTGAGAAACAACTTGGAGGAAACCTCATCTGATATTGCCAAAAGGATAAGTATGTATCACTACCTCTTTGAAGTAGTGGAAGGTTGTACAAATTGTACTCCTATGTAGTAATGGTTTGGTTAAGTTTCTTAAATTTCAAAATTGCCAGTCCATCCTTTGTGGCCCTACAAAATATTTTCTTAATACAAAACAACAGCAATATCTTAATTTAAAAATTTATGGATTCCATGGTATTCTTCCACGTGAATTACCTGACTTTGGCGTCAAAATGTATTCAAGAGTTGTTTGTATGCATCTATAATTATTTCTGCAGAATTTGTGATTTTTTTAATTTTATCTTATCTGTTGAAATGAATGGTATAGAAATTAAAGATATTCCTGGTGCTTGTCTGTAAAAAGTATCTATGTTTCTATAAAGTTCATAATCTATTTCATTGTCTTATAGATATAATACTTTGCAGTCTATATTATTTTATAATATATAGGTTCATTAATAAATGTGTGCTTTCAGATTACATTTTATATAGAAAAAGTTTAAGATTCCTTTTTTCTGAGGTCCTTATATTATTTTATTTCTTTGGGATAAAAAGATAATGTTATCTAATTTCATGTTTTGTAAATGTTATGCTATGTAAGGGCCTTTAGAAGGTGATGATTTAATACACGGATGTCAAACTAACCTTTAATTCTATGAATTACAGGTTTTGTTACACTTGTATTTTTGTAATCAACTTTTTAATAACTTTTTTCATTTCTTGCATTTGAAGAATGAAAAATATGGAATACTTCACAAATTTTCATACCATCCTTGTGCAAGTGCCATGTTAATCACTGTATTGTTGTAATTTGTGTAGACCTGCTGCTGAAGCATGGAGTATCCTCTTAATTTAAGTAGTTAATGATGTAATCTTTATACAGGCATATATCCTTGGTTGCCTATTTGTAACGAGGAACCTTTATTGTTCCTAAATATGCTATTGATCTTATTTCTCTAAATTTCTGGGTATAGTGGAAAAAACTTATATTGTTTGTTCGATTGCTCACATTTGCAATTTTTTGTCAATGACTATTTTGTCATTTTCATTTTAAATTTGATCATATTTTGAAGCCTTTATAGCTAAGTCCAAAGGTGATGGCTTTTCAAGTACTTATTTATCAACTGAGTTAGCTTTGTGGAGCTAATGGACTCAAAGTAAGCCATGGCTAAGAGCTACTTCTAAACTTCTGCAGCTTAAAATTTCCTAAATGAGGTCTCAGTGGTACAAATGTTTTCCTTACCCTTCACAGACCAACCAGAATATCTTACCCTGACAGCATAGATTGTCTTACTGGAACAAAACTAATCTTAGTTACAAGGGTTCATAGAGAGATGAACACTGCAGATGGAATTGTTCAGAATAGAAGATATTTTATCAAAATATAATTGTTTATTATACCTTTCATTTCAAAAGTAGCTAAAGCCAAGAACATGAAAAAATTGTTCATATGCATGTTTACCTAATATCCTGGCCTGTCTACTATCCAACCAGGCAGGAACTTACACTACTGACTTTCTATCACCAAATATTTCCATACCTCCTGGAGAAGTCCATATGTTTCTCCTCGATATTAGGCCTTAAATTGGTAATGTTTTAATCAAAGTGTTTCCTCTTGCCTCCATGCTGTAAATTTACAAATGGTAAAGTTTTAGGTCTAACTCTACCGAAAACTGAGGTAGAGATAATGGAATAATACTTTAAAGCAGAGTTGCCTTTGATACCCTAAGCACAACAGAACAATGAATAACAATTTCTCAAATTATATATACTTATATATTTTATATTTATATGTATTGATCTTAAATTTCACACAGTGAATCTTACTAGAATTGATTGATAATTTGACAAATAAATTGAAATTTATTCCCATAAATAGATTGGAACATGAATAATTAGGTTTAGAATATATATTAGAATATAAAAAGTATCAATGCAATGTCTTCGGTATAAACTTGTGATATCTTCTAAGTGTTCGTGGTCTTCTGAATTCACATAGTAAAAAAAAACAGTATTGTTTTCCTCTAATCTAGAAGAGATTTTACACTGCTGCTGTGTATATTGTGTTAATTCGCTAGTCCTAAAGTGTTTTTCTCCACATTTCTGAAGCATTCTTACTGATTATACCCAAATTTTGCTGATATGATGCCTAAAAGCTATTATTCTTCTGAAGTACCCACGGGTCTGAGGATATCAGGTCCCAGTTATCTGCATCATCAGATACCATGGGCAAACCTTCTCACCTTGGCCCATGCAACATGCTAAGAGAAAGTAATTGAAGACCCATCTCAATTTCTCACTTCCTATAATATTTCAGTGCCCCAATTCCTTGCAGGAATTAGCAGTAAGCAATTGTGAAATGTAAGGCAACTTAAAATGAAAGATGAGATCACAAAATATGAGAGAAAATACTGTAGTTCAAACTTTCAATTTACAGATGACCAGCCCATATGAGTAAACAAAATCACAAATGTCACAAGATTATTTTTAATACCACTCTCCTAATGATGAATGAAAGATTTCAGTCCAGCATAAGTAGGCCAAAAACTAATTCCTGGAATGATAGATCCATAATTGTTCTACCAATGCTAGGAAAACTTGACTTAGAGGTCAAATATAATTTTGAAAAACATTAATTGAGAAGACCCTTAGTACTTCAAAACACTGGTACTTCAGTAAAACTTGGTTCTGTAGTATAAAAATGTTGTCATTCTCAAACCAATGATAACCTACATTTAATCTCTTGAAAGTATATAACTTTTCAAATAAACTTTTTAAAATCATATTCACCAAAATAACACTTGACAAGTAGATGATAGTGGCATTAAAAGTTTTTCAAGTGTAGGAATCAAGTTACAATAGAGTTGATTTATTTACCCAGCACTAATACCAAATAAGTTCAACCATTCATTAAAGTGTAGAAATAGTATTTCCCACCATTTGAGTTGTTCAGTAGGTGCCTTCCAGAAATGTGTTAAATAGATCAGCCTCCCATAATTCAAACCCAAATATTAGCTAATAAAGTAAATTTCATTACATAAGAATGTACATTTTAAAAAGTTACTAATAGTTGCCTTATCATGTGTTGCCTTATCATATTTTCCCTATCTGTCTAACATAGTAAGACATATGACTTTAAGTCTTGATTATGGGTACTGATCAGAGATGTGACAAACATAAAATTTGTCTTCTATTTCTATCATATTCCTCTACAGTAATAAATTTAATTTTCTTCTTTGTCCAAAACTTATAGGTAGTAGAAAATATCATCCCATGTAAAATAAAATAATCACACACCAATGTACAAAGCCATTTATAAAAACTGGTAGTTAGCTATAAATTCTAAGAGATTTTTAAACTTTCTTGTTGACTAAAGATTAATCTTCCAAAAAGATGAGAATAAAATCAGGTGCTTCACGTCTCCAGTCTTACAAATTGTTATTGCAGATGAATGAATTATGGAAATATAAGCTGACATCAGTTCAAGTATATGCAAGATTGAAACTCCATGGAATGTATATAAACCTTTCAAACTATTAACTGACAGTTTAACAGAATGACTATCAGGAAGTTGAAACCAGAAAGGAATAATAGTAAAGACATAAAATGAATGAAAAATGGAACAAGGGGCAAGTAAAGCTAGAATACTCAATGTACACATGTAACAAAGGAAGTGGTAATCTGAAATAAATCTTGGAGAAAGGGCTGGTTGAGAATGATAGAAGGAGTGCTAGGAGCATTGGACAATTAGGTGGACATATTTAATTGCAACCAACTTGCGCAACCTTTTGAAATTCAGTTAAAACCACAACTACAAACAAAAACACACAAAAATCACAACCAAACAGCAATCTCTAGAAAGTATGGATATGAGCTCACAAAATTTTAAGCAGTTAATGAAGGGCAGTCATGGGAAAACAAACAAAGCTGTCCAAAGAGGGCAGTTTGGGGTAGGGGAGAATTTTGAACAGATTTGAATAGATTGTCAAAGGTTATAAATCACCTATATCGACTGCAAATATTTTCTTCTGTGAGTATTCTTTTTTTTGGGGGGGGGGCAGTCGTGGGTCCTGAACTCTGGGCCTGGGCGCGGTCCCTCAGCTTTTCAGCTCAAGGCTAGCGCTCTACCATTTGAGCCACAGCTCCACTTCCGGCTTTTTTCTTTTTGATTATGTGATGCTGAGGAATTGAACCCAGGGCCTCAGGCATGCAAGGCAAGCGCTCTACCACTGAGCCACTTTACCAGCCCCCATTCTGTGAGTATTCTTTTCTGAACTGGTTACTCCCGTCCTGAGCCACACTTCATAGCTGATGAAGATAGAACGGAAGAAACAAAATCAAGAACCCATTACACCACTGGAGAGATAACAGTCCTCTATGATTTTTCTCATCTTTCTTCACTACTCTTTTCTCATACTTTTAATAAAGTCAAGTGATTTTGAATTACATCTTTCCTTCTTTTTGAGAGAATTACTGTTTGGTAATTAAATGTCAATTCACAAATTTTGATGTCTTTTTTTTTAAGAACTTTGAATTTAAATTCCACTACAACCTTGTTTTCACACAGTGAGAATATATTTCCTGGGTAAGGACAATTCTCAAGGGAACCTACAGGATTTACAGCAAGGTTTGTGAGGCTTGTTCGTTTAGTGTGAAAATGAGCCATATTCACCCACATTGCTCCCTCTCAGCTAAGTCTCCACGGATTTCTTTGCATGAAAGCCTATTTTCCCAGACAATTTTAAATGTTCTTAATAGGCAAAGTTGTTAAAAAGTTTGAACAATTAAAATTTACCTGTCATAAATTTTAAAACTTTTTGAAATTCCTTTATCAGAATCGCGCATTCAACAATCCTAATTCCACCTTTACCATCAAAAACAGTTAACATGTTGTTTTCATGATATAGTGTCCATGAAACTACTGTTTTCCAGTGGCTTTGTTATGTGTATATATGTCCATATAAGCTGATGATGAGCAAAATGAACTCCAAGATATGGAAAGAGAGATATTAATTTGTGGTTGTTGTTTTTGATGCACTATGTGATTTCTATTGTCTTTGAGATTTTCCCCTATGGTTTATCCCCTGCTGTGTTTCAATTTGGTACCCTGTGTATTGTGTATACATTTACTTTAATTAGGGAAGGGAACAGGAACAAAAAAAATGGCGAGGCAAAGGACAAAGAGCAAACCAATGCAATAGCAATTCACACAAGACAATAAGTTGGAAATGTACATTACAACTTTTGTGAGAAAAATGAGAGAGGGGATAGCAAGTTTGAAAAGTTATGTATTCAGTACCTTACAATGGCTGTAACCCCAGTGCACATCACTTTCACATTAAAATTAAATTTAAAAAATAAACTGATGAAATAAAATTTCACTGTTTTGGTATAGTAAATATTATTCTTTATGAAGTAACTTTTTAAAAATCAATATTATTTGGCATCTAATTTGAACTAATTACCTCTTCTTTATCAGAGGGTCAAAAACTTGAATGATATCCAACTACACAATTTTTCACAATATACTTGCCAATATTTTGAAAATAGAATAAATTTACTACTTTCTTATACTAACACAGAAAACAGTTTAATTCTATGGAAACCCATAATTTTTAAAAGTAAATAAGTTGTTAAGAGGACAGAATGTATGTGTTCTTCAAAATTCCTATGACTAAAAACTACTCATTTTAAAATTCTGAACATTCCATACCTGAGAGATTCAAAATATACCTGTTTGCATGTTATGTAATTTGCAATAGATTCATTTTCCAATGGGGTGTTACAGACTGAGAAGTGAACAGAAAAGAGCCACATTCTGATAGGGGATAAAACTATGAAGCATGTTATAATTAATTCTTCAAGAGTAAGCAGTTGTTTATCTGATTAAGCTATTATTTCATGACCATCAATTACAAGATATATGCCATAAAGTCATCCTAGCCCACCAGTTTCCAACTTGTAGGGTACACCTCAAAATTCCCTTAATTCACATCAAGAATAGCTTATCTCCATTGTGAAAATACACTGCACCTCTGCTAATGTGATGCCCTCCCTGTTCTGGAAAGGCCACTACTATAAACTGGATTGCATCATTTTTCCTCCACTGGTATTCTTGCAAATATTATTTATATTTATACTTTTTAACTATCATAGATAATCAGGATGCTAAGCTTGGAAGATTACAGTTCAAAGCCTGTGAAATCTCAGGTTCTATGTTGAAGGGGCAGAATGATGCAGGCTCCGGCATCAGGATTATCTGAGGACTGTGTTTAAGTATTAGGAAAGCTCTTGGTATGCCGGGCTAGAGAGGAAGAATGTTCTCTCTCCCTATCTCAAAACACATGCACAGACTCCTGGGAGCTGAGGAAGTAGCTCTTCTGCTTGCTTAAGCATAGTTGAACAGCTGGTCAAGCGTTTTCCTGAGATTGGAGAAGTGGTTTGAGCTTGCTCTAAAATAGTTTAGATAAATAATATACCAAGACAGGGCTGAGAAGGTGGCTCAGTGGTAGAGCGCCTGCCTTGCATGCATGAGGCCCTGAGTTCGATTCCTTAGCACCACATAAGCAAAAAGAAAAAAGCCAGAAGTGGTGATGTCGCTCAAGTGGTAGAGCTCTGGCCTTGAGCTGAAGAGCTGAGAGACAGCACCCAGGCCCAGAGTTAAGGCCCCATGACCAGACCCCCCAAAAATAATAATATACCAAGGCATTGTCTCATAGGTCAAGTAAAAATGTATCTGTTGAAATTTTTGTGTCAATGTCTTCTGACCAAATCTTGGCAAAGATCATGCTTGCTTGTCTTTAAATACCCACTAACAATAAAGCACAGCACACAGTGGCAATTTCTGTTTGCACTCTGCATCCCCTGTGTCCTGGTGATTTCGTTACCCTTACCCAGGGACCCCAAGGCACTAGATGTTACAATTGGCACCCAAACAGGGACCCTTCATTGTTGAATTCAGGAAGGGATATTCAGGTAAGTACTTTTAATTACAGGGTGATGGGACAAGTTAAATCTACTCCATACTTACCTATGCTTAAACATTTACTTGCTGCTTATGGTCTAAATATTTCTTCTTCTGACATAGAAATGTGTATTAATGTAGTTAGGGAATGGAATCCTTGGTTCCCCGATGAAGGAACATTAGATGTTGATAATTGGAAACTAGTAAAGAATAAGGTAGAAAGAGCTGTTTGAGAAGGGGAAAAGATTTCTATTAGATTTTGGTCCATTTGGGCTATTTTACATACCTTTTTTAAAGCTTTGAATGAGGAAAGATTAGTAGCAGAGTTAAAGAAAGAGGCCACCCCTTCTATTGTAGATTTACAATTGAGGTTAAGGACTCAATAAATAAGGATGCATTATAATTAACAGAGAAAAAACAAGAGGTAAAAAAGGCTGAAAAGGAACAAACTGAAAGTGTAAACAAAATGTCTGAGCAAATGGAATTAATATTATCAAAATTTCAACATATGGGGTTGGAAATTAGCAGAGTGAAAGGAGAACCTGAGAAAGTGAAAGTACAGCAGACTTCGGCTCGTTCACTGGCCAATGCAATTTTTACAGCATCATTCCCTCACAAAACAGAGGGCTCAGACAGTGACTTTGATGATGAAATGCCTATTTTTCTTATCCTGTAATTCAACCACCCCCTATGAATGGTATATCTCAAGCAGCTAGATATTAAGGTGCTGCTGTTGATGATATTGGTAAACTTAAGAAGGCAGTGATGTTGTATGGTCCATGTAAGGTCCACTCCAGGATGGCCAACAGACTCCACACTCCTCGCAGCAAAGTCTCCACCCAGTACCTGCGTTACCTAGGCAACTGGGACACCTGGAAGAAGTCACATCTGCATCCGCTGAGGTCACATCTGAATTTGATGTGGCCACACCTTTCTCTGCCCATACCCTAGATAAGGCCTAACCCAGGCCCAGAGGTGCTCTCTTGCTGCTCTTTTCTAGCTCTCTCTGCTCTCTGCTCTTTTCTAGCTCTCTCACTATTCTTTTCAAGCTCTCTGCTCTCATTCACTGCTTTCTCACTGTTCTTTTCTAGCTCTCTCTGCTCTCTTGCTGCTCTTTTCTAACTCTCTGCTCTCTCTTAGCTCTTTTCTAGCTCTCTGTTCTCTCCCAGTTCTTTTCTAATTCTCTCTCTTCTCTATCTTTCCTCTCTTTCTTTCCTCTCTCTTTCTCAGCTCGCTCTTTCCTAGGCCTTTCCCAGCCGCGTGGAGTGCCAAACTTGCCTGATCCCAGCAGGTTTACTGAATAAACCTACCACTTACCTGAATACCACGTGTGTGGTGCTGTTCTTACTCAGCTACCTCTTTTTAAAACCTAACATAAATGGTGCCATGACTCGGATAAAGGGCTTAAAGTCAGGATAGCTGGGATTTCTCTGTTTTTTTTTTTTCTTCTTTTTTCTTGTTCTGTTTGTTTTTTCCCTTTTTGCTCTGAGGAACACCCACAATTCTGATGGCCTTTTGTGAAACCAACTGTCTGCTGCAGACAGAGCTCATCGATACCATTGCTGGCCTTCATAATCCATGTCCACACCACTTCTCTACTCCGGTGAGTGAAGCTACTCTATGGTTCTCTGTTGCTCTCTCTAGAGGGCTCTGGGGAATGTTGGGACGCCGCTTCTGCCTGGTCAGCTCTCCTTCACTCACCAGACTGACTCTTCTACTCATTTAATGGGGTGCTGCGAATCACGTCTGAGCTGTGAAACCCCTTTGAAATGTCTCCTGCACTCCCTGGAAAGCCAAAGTGCCTCATTTTTATGCCATTCTCAGATGTAGACAGTTTTTGCTACTGCAATGGTAAATGGTCAGAAGTCTGTTTACTTTCGGACTCTCTTTGTTCTCTCTCTGCCATTCATGTCCAACTTTCCCTATCTCTCCCTGTCTTTTTTCTACATTTTGGCTTGTGCCCTGAAGAATGTGACGCAGGCTGGGTCCCAAGGACCCCCTCTAGGTTCTCTTTCAAAGGCTAGCCAATTGTAGTCTTGGTCTATTTGTTCAGGGTGTCTTTGCATTTTTTTTCAGAAATTCACCATCTTTAGTTCACCATCTTGGCCACATGGTGACTTAAGGCTTTGGCGCTATCTGGCCCTTAACCTTCCACCAAACTTACTACTCCATCCATCTATTCTAAGGTGCCTTGCTAACAAGTTGCTCTTTTCACAGGCCCTGGTATCTGAGGCCCAACCATGTGATGTACTTTGTTAGCAAAGATGTCTAAACATTGTTGTTAAAATTTTAGGTTTTGAGTTTTGCCTTTTTTTGTTTTGTGTTGAGTATTCTACTGACTACATGGTTCTAAAATACTGGGCTTACCTGTGCTAAAATTCTCATCACATCTAATGAGTTTTGTAATTTCAGAATATTTGTTGGCAATTCTTGATAAGCCTTTTTGTTTTGTGTTATGAATTCTACTGACTACATGGTTCTAAAATACTGGGCATATCTGTGCTGAAATTCTCATCACATCTAATGAGTTTGTCATTTCAGAATATTTGTCTGTCAATTCCTGATAAGAACCAGGTAAGTTCTACTTATTCTACTTGATCTCTTTGTTGCTTTAATTGAATATAATAAAGGGCTTTTGTGGCTTAGATTGCAGTTCAAAGTCAGCCCAGGCTGAAAAATCCCTAAGACTCCATCTCCCAACTAACCTGCAAAGAGCCCGGCTGGAAGCATGGATCAAGACTCTTATCTCTAAGCAGCCAAACACTGGAAGTGCTATTGTAACTCAAAGTGGTAGAGCACTAGCCTTGAGCAGAAATGCTCAGGGACCGTGCCCAGGCCTTGTGTTCAAGCCTCCTTGAATACCAACTGGGGCAAGCCATCCCAGCAATGAGCACCTAGTCTCAGCCAGTCTGGGGAACAAGGGAACATGGAGAGGAGTAAGAGGAGATGTCACATCAGCTACTTTGTGCCTGCCCTTTCAAAATTAACCAGAGCAGAGAGGTCAGTGAAAGTAAGAAGACTGCCCATCCAATGTCTATACCTGTCTACCTATTAACTAAACAGGAATTTATATACTTGCCTTTGTCACCTGACTTCTCTACCTAGTCGCCAGATGTCAGAAGTATCTAGGGACATTTCTACATTTTCAGCCCCAACTCCTTCCTCTTGCCATATATTTGCTCTGGAGTATTTTTTTTCCAGCCCCTCAATGCTCATCAGACTTCTCCAGACTTCATCTAAGGACTCATGCCACCAAGTTACCACTGCTGCTCACTGCTTTCTCTGGGAGGGGACCAAATTCCAGCCTTTTACCCATATTGTCAATGCCCCCTTGTCAGCAGGAAGTAGCCAGAGAGAATCCATGCCCTATTTTATGATTATTAAAAGGCTGGAATATAAGGTCCGCTCCAGGATGGTGAGCAGACTCCACCCTCCTCGCAGTAAAGTCTCCACCCAGTACCTGCGTTACCTAGGCAACTGAGACACCTGAAAGAGGTCACATCTGATCCGCTGAGGTCACATCTGAATTTGATGTTGCCACACCTTTCTCCGCCCATACCCTAGATAATGCCTAGCCCAGACCCAGAGGTGCTCTCTCGCTGCTGTTTTCTAGCTCTCTCTGCTCTCTGCTCTTTTCTAGCTCTCTCACTGTTCTTTTCTAGCAATCTGCCCTCTCTCTCTCTCTGCTCTCTCACTGTTGTTTTCTAGCTCTCTCTGATCTCTTGCTGCTCTTTTCTAGCTCTCTCTCTTCTCTTTCCTCTCTCTTTCCCAGCTCTCTCTTTCCTAGGCCTTTCCCAGCCGTGTGGAGTTCCAACCTTGCCTGGTCCCAGCAGGTCTACTGAATAAAACTACCCCTTACCTGAATACCACGTTCGTGGTGCTGTTCTTACTCGGCTTCCTCTTTTTAAAAACCTAACAGTCCTCAGTCTCATTATGTTAAGGAATTGCTTATTGGGCTTGCCCGACATTACAATAATTTTGCTCCCGAGGATTGGAAGATGCTTTGTAGAGCCTTGCTTAAGAAACCGAAACAACTACAATGGCAAATGTGGTTTACTGAGTTATGTACAAAAAGGGCTAAACAAAATGCACAGAGCAGTAATCCACACCTGCAGATCATAACCTTTCCCATGTTAAGTGGAACAGAACAATATGCGGATGCTCATATGTAAGTGAACTCTCCTGAAGAGATCCATGAGGAGTTAAGAGACATAGGTATTGAGGCATGGTAAAGGATTCGACCAGTAGGAGAGCATTATGGCTCTTGGACTAAAGAAATTCAAAAACCTAATAAACCCTATGTTGAATTTTTATCACGATTGAAATTGACCTTGGAATGTACTGTTGTGGTAGAGGCTGCAGGGCAACAACTGCTGCACATGTTGGCTTATGAGAATGCTAATGAGGTAGACGGGCCCTATTGCGTATTAAAGAATCTGGGGATGTGAATACTTATTTCAGGGACTGCAAAGACATTACATCTGAATCCAGGCGTATGCAGGTATTTGCTGAATCTATGACCACTAACCTGGCATGCTTGGCAAACAAAACCCTCTAATCTAAAGTGTATTGGATATGGTCAAAAAGGCTACTGACGTTAACAAGAGAGGACCGGGAATTTTCCCTAAATGTAAAAAAGGGAAGCACTGGGCAAGGGAGTTTTGATCAAAAATAGACAATAAAGGAATTCCTATAAAAGATGCTTACCCTATGCAGGGAAAGTCTCCATCGGGACAGCCCCGGGGCCCAGGATTAATAATCAAGGGCAGCCAACCATCTTTTCCCTTGTTCCTGCCACAGCCCACAGCACCGCAGTAGACATACCAGCCTTAAAAGATTTTATTTTGAAAGGAGGTGATAAGCCACAAAAAAATCCTACTGGAATTCATGGGCCTTTACCTGAAGGAACATTTGGCCTATTGACCGATAGATCCAGTCTTAATGCAAAAGGAGTTTTAGTATATTTAGGAATTATTGATGCTGACTATATTGGGGAAATAAAATTGTTAATGTCAGCTGCTGCACATATTTCCTTTAAAAAGGGAGAATGAATTGCTCAAATCTTGTTATTATCATATATATCTATTGGAAAGTCATTTACACTCCACATTGGGAGATTTGGAAGTACTAACAAACAAAATGTGTTTTGGACTACTCATATTACTAAAATGCATCCTAAGATTAAGATTAATATTCAGGAAAAGATATTGACAGGACTAATAGATACTGGCTCAGATATTAGAATTTTTAAAACTCATGAATGGCCTAATCATTTATTATATAAAATAATCCCCTGTAATATTAAAGGAGTTAGCAATACTCCTGTAAATTTTATAGGACAAACAGTGTCGTATGTTACTATAAACTCAGAAGACGGACAGACAGCTGTCCTTAAAACTTATATTATGGAAGTTCCAGTTAACATAATTGGTAGAGATGTACTGGAACAATGGGGAGCTCATATTCAATTTTAACATTTTTAGATGGAGTCCATAAAGATATTATGGAAATTTGAGGAACTTCTTTGGATTGAACAATGTCCTTTATCTAAATAAAAATTAGAAACAGCTCATCAATTAGTTGAAGAACAGTTAACCAAAGGACATATTGAGCCGTCTATGTCACCATGGAATTCTCCAATATTTGTTATTAAAAAGAAGTCAGGGAAATGAAGATTGGGGACTGATTTACGAGGAGGTAAGGCATCCATGTACCCTATGGGGGCTTTACAACCTGGTATACCGTCGCCTGCCATGCTTTCTATAAATTGGCCAATAATAGTAATAGATTTACAAGATTGCTTTTTTTTTTTTTTTACCATTCCTGTACATGTAAAAGATTGTAAAAAAATTTGCCTTTTCTTTACAACAAATAAATCATCAAACCCCTCATCAGTGCTTCCAATGGAGGGTGTTGCCCCAAGGAATGATGAATTCTCCAACTATGTGTCAGATATATGTTGTGGGTCATTGGAATAGTAAACGGCGGGTCGGGTAGGGCAAAGGCTGTCGGGAGGTGGCCCAAATTCAAGGGGCATCTAATGGCCTATTGGTGGCCAGGGAAGAGGGCCATGTTATGCTTATCACAAAGAATAAATTGTTTTCAAAAGAAAAACAAGCCTCCAATAAAGAAGGCTGTGTGCTGAGTTATCCCAATGGATGCAATATGCTGCATCCTTGAGAAGAGAGGGATGAGGAGAGTGCTGTCTGCCGAGCCCTGTAGACTGTTTGCTCTGTACTGTCTTTCAAATGGTGCTCTGTGCTGAGTTCTTCCACAAGGTGGTATGTGCTGAGTCCTTCAAAACTATGCTATGTGCTGAATTTTTCAAAGGGTGCTGTGCACTGAGTGTTTTACACAGGGTGCTACATACTCAGCCCTTCAAAATGTGGTGTGTATGGAGTCTTAACACAGGGTGCTATGTGCTGAGTCCTAGGAAAGAGTGCTACGTGCTGAGTTTTTCAAAGCGTGCCATGCACTGAGTCCTATACACGGCGTGCTATGGACTCCCTCCTTCAAAGGATGCTGTGTGCTGAATCATCCCAAAGGCTACTATATGCTAAGTCCTTCAAAGGGCACATTGTGCTGAGTCTTTTACTCAGGGTACTTTTTGCTGTTTTTTGAAGTATGCTGTGTGCTGAGTCTTCCCAAAGGGTGCTATGTTCTGAGTCCTTGAGTCTGAGTCTCTCTCAGTATCTCAGTCTCTCAGTCTCTCAGACTCTCTCTCTGTCTCTCTTTCTCTCTCTCTCACTCAGTCACTGTGCACGTTCTTGATATGTGGAGTGGAGAGGCTTGGAGGAGAGTCACCTCTAGTAGTGGGGCTGAGGGGAAATTCGATCCCCTGAGCAAGTGCTAGAGTTGGCGGGGAGTACTGAGCTGAGGTGAGGCTGTAATTCCCATGGCCTGGAAACCTTAGGGCCCAGTAAGGGCTGCTCTTTTGGGCAAGGGTAGGGGGCAGAGCCAAGGGGAAGAGGGGACTGGGCAGAGGGGAGGAGGAGGCCAGGCCCAGGGGCCTCATTGTGGAGGCAGCAGTGGCCAGGGTCTTGCAGGGGCAGGTGCGCATAAGCAGAGGGTGTGAGGCGGCCTGCGAGAGGAGTGGAGGTAGAAAGAGAGAGCAGAGAGGAGCAAGGACAGGCACGAGGGAAAGCGGCTTCACATGCTCTGTTTGTGGATCAATAGAAAAATAGCCAAAATGAGAATAAAGGCAACAAATATACAGCCAAGAAGAATATAGTTAGAATAAAGGTAGAGGAAATAAAGGTGCAGCCAAGTGGTCCAAGGAAGCCTTGAACCAACACCCTCTTCCTGCAGGCATGCTTCCATGAAGCTTATGCTTTATCTGGTTCGATCTCTCACGCAGATTCAGCAGGAGGTGTCATGGCTTTTCTTCCTTTTTTCTATTTTTTAATTGAAGCTCATGAATATCTCAGTACACAGAAGAGACAAATCTAAAGATCATCTGGAAAATGACTGGAAATATAAGAATAAGAATTGGGAGAATTAGTGTGGCCTTGTTTGTGATCATTTGGGTAAATGCCCAAAAGTGGGATTGCTGGGTCATTGGGGAGCTCTATGTGGAGTCTTTTGAGGAACCTCCATACTGCTTTTCAAAGTGGTTGAACAAGTTTACATTCCCACCAACAATGAAGTAAGGTTGCTTTCTGTCCACATCCCCTCCAGCATCTGTTGTTGTTAGAGTTCTTGATTTTTGCTGTTCTAACTGGAGTGAGGTGATATCTCAATGTTGTTTTGATTTGCATTTCTTTTATGGCTAGGGATGTTGAACATTTCTTCATGTGTCTATTGGCCATCCTTCTTTCTTCTTCAGAGAAGCTTCTCTTTAAGTCTTTCGCCCACTTACTTATTGGGCAGTTGTTTCTTTGAGGATTTGTTGTTGGGGGGTTTAATTTTTTGAGTTCCAAGTATATTTTAGATATGAGACACAAGGCCACACTAAAGCTACCAGCACAACTATGTTTATTGCAGCATTATTTACCATAGCTAAGACATGGAACCAACCCAGATGCCCCTCAGTAGATGAATGGATCAAGAAGATGTGGTATATATACACAATGGAATTCTATGCCTCCATCAGAAAGAATGACATTTCCCCATTTGTTAGGAAATGGAAAGGCTTGGAAAAAATTATATTAAGTGAAATAAGCCAGGCCCAAAGAAACATAGGTCCCATGGTTTCCCTTATTTGCAATATCTAGTATAGGTATGAGTCAAGCGGAAAAAGTCAGATAATGTGATGTTAGGAAAACAAAACCTCAAATATATATTTTAATGTTTTTGTTTCTTTCATGCATGTGTTTCTAACGCATTTATAAGATTATTTCTTTGTTGCTTTGTATGTCCTTCCCCCACAGTGTAACCCCCGCTTTCACTATATTTGATGTCAGTATAACATGTGGAGGAGATGGGGACAAACAAGTCATTTAAGGATTCAGGTGGACCTATTGCAACAATGAGAAGTACAAAATGTCATGTCAAAACCAGCTTTACAATGTCGGTGGGGGGTGGGGGGTGGGGGGGTATGATTGGGTGGGAGGGAGGGGGGAGGCTGGGAAGGGAGGTGAAGGGTAAACAAAGGAGGAGGCTGCAATGCTTGGTAAGAAATGTATGCATTATCCTGCCCATGTAATTGTAACCCCTCTGTACAGTATGTTCTCAAATAAAATAAAATTAAATTAAAAAAAAAAAAAAAGAATTGGGAGAATTGATCTGACAATGGCAATTATAATTATTACATGAATCCAATCCAAAGGATTGAGGGCCTCCAAGTTATGCTTAAATAATGCTGCCAAAGATTGTAAATTTTTTACATCTAAATGAGCTTTACTAACTACTGTAATTTTGTCCTGTAAAGCATCCATAACATGAGAGATACCTTTATCTCTCCAAACTCCTAACAAATGATTTTTGGTGGTATTACAATTAAAAGAAAAGTTATATTTTAGAGCAGTAAAACAGATATATTTAAAACTAGCATGACATTTAACTGAGAGTTGTGTTTTTAAATTTTAAACTTCCTGACCTATAGCCAGAACCACTTCCTCCAGAGCATTTATTTTCATTTCTAACTTTTTATCTATAATTTGTTGTTCTGCTAGGGCTAATGAAACATTTTTTGCTTAAATCAGTAACAAAATGAGCAGTGTTTACTTCATTTACTAAGGCTGCTGTAGAAATCGCTAAAGAGCTAATTATTTTTATTAAAGCACTTACTCTTAAAATCAAGGCCGCAACAAAGCATTTTGGCTGCAATATAATATCCAGAATTTTCAGCATTTGTAAAGCAGAATTTTTAAACCAATTGTCATTTTATAGATCTACACGTAACATTACATATGAAGGTCTTTTTAAAATAAAAATTACAGAATATGTTTTTTCCAGAGAAGAAGTAAGACAATTAGCAAAAATACAATCCTTACAGCTAATATAATAAGATTTTCCTTGATTAATAATGATTAAATTATCTAGTTTTCCAGCTAAAATTCCCATAGGATAACCCACACATGCTCTTACCCCAATTGCAGTACTCTTAGTTTCTTTAGGCTTTTTCATTAAAATCATGGTTGTTGCTGCAAAAAGTCTGAACAAATCCAGATGAATGCCCATTTTATTGTGAAAGGGAGTGTGACTCACCAAAATGGAAGCCACCCACCCTGGAGTGAGCGATCTTTTCAGGGGTTCGCTGTGCTTATCAGGAGCATAGCCATTAAACTTTCCTCAATTATGTTTTAAGTAGGCGGCATAATCATAATTGTTGTTAGCAATGGAAAAATCAAAAATACTATCTGGTGCCCCATAGGGTTGTAAAAAAGAGGCCTTTTGAAATCCACATTCCCAACATATTGGTGAGGTAATTAATACATCCCCAAACTGATCTTTGTCATGATATTTTTGTAGGCAGTTACCTAAATGTATATTCCTCTTGGGAATGAAAAAGGATTCATTATAAGTATGAAAGCCTAATGTCATCATGCCAATTTCCCACATCAATCTTTTTTTGAACTTTTTTATCATTGGATTGATCAAGGGCATCAGTCAAAACTCCACCCATATACTCTAGGCAGGGAATTGGGCAACACAGGCTGCCAGCACCTGATAGTAAGCAGGAGCTCAGGCTGATAAGGTGGCTCAGCAGTAGAGTGATAGTCTTGGATGTTTGAGGCCCTGGATCTGATTCCTCAGCATGACAAAAGCAAAAAGGGTCAGAAGTGGCGCTTTGGCTCAAATGGTAGGGTGCCAACCTTGAGCTGAAGAGCTGAGGGACAGCACCCAAACCTAGAGTTCAAGCCCACAACCAGCCCAAACAAACAAACAAACAAAAACACAACAGGAGCCCATAGCAGAAGCCAGTATCTGGGAGAGCACATCTAGAGCATCTGATCTTCCCAAAAGCACCCATAGGAGCAAACACAAGCAGTCTAGGCTGCTCAACCCTTCCAAAGGCGGGAATTGCCAGCAATCTACAGCAGAGAACCGAGAGTCCTAAGTAGGTCAGAACAGCAGCTGGAAATAGGCTCCTAACAGAACCCAGATCAGGCACAGACTCTCTCTACCAATACAGAATCAACAACCAAGCGAAGACAGACACACCACAACAAAATTGCAGATCAGTCTCCTGAACCCCCATGCGAAAATCACAGAGAAAAATTACAATGTTTACCACCACCCAGGAAATCAAGCTAACCTCGATAGCCAGCAGCCATGCAGGGGAGAGCCCCAGTGGGAGCACAGCAGGAATGGAAGACAAAAGCTACATCCAAGGGTTGCTGGGGGCAATGACTCAAGAAGTAAAGCCAGAAATTGATCAGAAATTGAAAGAGCACAAGGATGAACTATCAAAAGAGATACAGGATATCAAACAAGAGATGCATGCAAAAATAGAAGCAGCACAGCCCTCAGTAAGAAGTGAGATAAATGCCAAATTAGAGGAAATGCATACTGAGCTCAGTACTATGAGAACCAGCATTGAATCCATAAAGGGATCCATTTCCTCCATGCAAGCCACAATAGAAGCCACGGTCAACAGAGTGAATGAAATGGAAAGTAGAGTGTCAGATACAGAAGACAGAATACACCAACTGGACCAAAAAGTGACAGATATGGAAAAATCACTCAAATTAAACCAAAGGAAAATTCAAGAGCAAGCAGATAATGCCAAGAAATTTAACCTTCGTATAATTCGAGTGGAAGAAGGTGAGGAATTCCAGAGCAAGGGAATGCAACACCTATTCAACAAGATAATCAGTGAAAATTTTCCCCACCTCAAAAAAGAGCACCTTACCTACATAACAGAAGCATATAGAACACCCAACAAGCAAGATCCCAAGAGAAACACTTCTAGACACATTATAGTAAAAATGATAGATCTGAATAATAAGGAAACAATCCTGCATGCAGCAAAAATGAAGAAGGAGCTATACTACAACGGGAAAAAAAATAGAATCACTGCAGATCTCTCCACACAAGCAATGAATGCAAGAAAAGCCTGGGAAAGCACCATACGAGCCCTGAAAGCCAATAACTGCCAACTCAGACTGATATACCCGGCAAAGCTAGGATTCACATTCGATAGAGAACTAAAAACTTTTAATAGCAAAGAAAAACTAAATGAATACATAAATATTAAGCCAGCATTACAAAGAATTCTAAGAGGGGGGACACAACCTGAAGAAAGCAACCAGGAACTGGGACCTGCCCCAGACAGGCATTACTCAAAGTCTAACTGAGCAAGCACAGGAGGAAAGGAAAGAAGAAAAACTTAGGAAAACAGAATGGCAGGGACAACAATGCATCTCTCTATACTTTCTCTTAATCTAAATGGGTTGAATTCCCCAATTAAAAGATAACGAACTGAGGACTGGATCAGAAAACAAGACCCATCCATCTGTTGCCTTCAAGAGACCCACCTCTCATCCAAACATACAAACAAACTAAGAGTGAAGGGTTGGAAAAGGATCTACCAATCAAATGCCCCCAGTAAGAAAGCAGGTGTAGCTATCCGGATATCTGACAAAATAAACTTTTCATTAAAATCAATACAGCAAGACAAGGATGGACACTACATATTAATACAGGGAACAATCCAAGAGGAGGATATTACCATCATCAACTTATATGCCCCAAATATTGGTGCACCCAGATATGTTAAACAAATGCTCTCTAACTTACAGAATAAAATAGATCCCAATACGATAATACTAGGAGACTTTAACACACCACTCTCACCAAAGGACAGGTCTACCAACCAGAGGATTGGCAAAGAAGCTACCGAATTAAGTGAGGCCATACTTCAAGCAGAATTAACTGACATCTACCAAGTATTTCACCCTAAAACAACACAGTACACATTCTTCTCAGCAGCTCATGGAACTTTCTCCAAAATAGACCTTATCATATTTCATGCAAGGAACTTAAGCAAATACAAAGGGATCGACATAATCCCCTGTATCTTATCTGACCACAGTGGAATCAAGCTAGCTCTCAATAACAAAGCATATCGCAGAAATTTCTCTAATACATTGAAATTGAACAGCACACTCCTCAGCAATAGCTGGGTAACGGAAGAGATCAGAGAAGAAATAAAGCATTTCCTACAACTCAATGAAAATGAAAACACCTCACAAAGAAACTTGTGGGACACAGCAAAAGCAGTCCTGAGGGGCAATTTCATTGCCCTCAGTGCCCACATCAGGAGAATGGAGACAGATCAAGTAAATAATCTCATGTTGCAATTAAAACAGCTAGAAAAAGAAGAAAAAATGGAACCTAAAGTTAATAGACGAAGCCAGATAACCAAATTAAGAGCAGAGATTAACCAATTAGAAAATCAGAAAACTATAACCAAAATAAACCAAACAAAAAGCTGGTTCTTTGAAACAATAAACAAAATTGATGGCCCGTTGGCAAGATTAATTAAAAAAAGAAGAGAGGAAACCCATATTAACAGGATTAGGGATGCCACGGGAAAAATCACAAAATGTGCCCAAGATATCCAAACAATTCTAACAGACTACTTTCAAAAGTTATACTCTCTAAAGGAAGAAAATCTGGCAGAAATGGATGCATTTTTAGAGAAATACAAGTTGCCGAGACTGAGCAAAGAAGAAGTAAACCAATTAAATAAGCCAATATCCTACAAACGAGATACAGGAAGCTATCAAAAGTCTTCCAACAAAAAAAAGCCCAGGACCAGATGGATTCACAGCAGAATTCTAAAAGACCTTTAAACAAGAACTAATACCCATATTCCTCAAGCTCTTCAGAGAAACAGAGAAGGAGGGAGCTATCCCAAACTCATTCTAAGAAGCCAATATCACACTCATCCCCAAACCAGGCAAAGACCCAACCAAAAAGGAGAATTACAGGCCAGTTTCCTTGATGAACGCAGATGCAAAGATCCTTAACAAGATTCTAGCTAACAGAATCCAGAAACACATAAAAAAACTATACAGTATGACCAGGTAGGCTTCATCCCAGAGACTCAGGGATGGTTTAACATATGTAAGTCAATAAATGTAATCCAACACATCAACAGAGCCAAGGTGAAGAATCACATGATTATCGCCACAGATGCAGAAAAGGCCTTTGATAAAATTCAACATTCATTCATGCTAAAAGCTCTGGAGAAAATAGGAATAGAAGGAACATTTCTAAAAACAATAAAAGCCATTTATGACAGACCAATAGCCAATATTATATTTAATGGGGAAAAGCTACAACCAATTCTCCTAAAATCAGGAACAAGGCAAGGATGCCCACTGTCTCCACTCCTCTTCAATATAGTCCTGGAACCCTTAGCCAGGGCAATAAGGCAAGAAAAAGACATTAAAGGGATCCGCATAAGGAAAGAAGAAGTTAAACTATCACTTTTTGCAGACGACATGATACTATACCTTCACGATCCAAAAAACTCCATCCCCAAACTCTAAGAAATCAATCACTTCGGCAAAATAGCAGGATACAAAATAAACCCACAAAAATCAGTGGCCTTCCTGTACACTGACAATGTACAAGAAGAGAGGGAGATAAAGTGAGCATCCCCATTCACAATAACCTCCCAAAAAATAAAATATTTAGGAATTAACCTAACCAAAGATGTAAAAGAACTATTTAATGAAAACTATAAAAAGGTAAAGAAAGAAATTGCAGAAGACACTAGGAAATGGAAAGACCTCCCATGCTCTTGGAAAGGCCGACTTAATATATTAAAGATGGTAATACTTCCAAAACTAATATACAAATTCAATGCAATTCCTATTAAAATCCCAATGACATACATCACTGAAATACAGAAAACAGTCCAAAAATTCATATGGAACAACAAAAGACCTAGAATAGCCAAAACAATTCTAGGGGATAAAGACAATATGGGAGGGCTATCCATGCCGAACTTCAAACTCTACTACAGAGCTATAATAACAAAGACAGCATGGTACTGGCGCAAAAACTGACCCGAAGACCAATGGAACAGAATAGAAGATCCAGAGGTAAATCCACAGGCCTACAGCCAGCTGATATTCGACAAAGGAACCAAAGATATACAATGGAAGAAACACAGGCTCTTCAACCACTGGTGCTGGGAAAACTGGGCGGCCACATGCAGAAAACTAAAAGTGGACCCCAGCCTATCACCATGCACCAACATCAACTCAAAATGGATTAAAGACCCTAACATTAAACCTGAATCTCTGAAACTACTGCAGGACAGAGTAGGAGAAACACTTGAACTAATAGGCACAGGAAGGAACTTCCTGAACCGAGTCCCAGGGTCACAACAAGTTGGAGAGACTCGACAAATGGGACTACCTTAAAATAAAAAGCTTCTGTACAGCTAAATCTATCGCAACCAAGCTAGAAAGACAACCAACTAATTGGGAAAAAATATTTACCAGCAATATATCAGACAAGGGGTTAATATCCTGTATATACAGGGAACTCAAGAAACTAATCCCTCCCAAACCTAACAAACCAATTACTAAATGGGCAAGGGAACTAAAGAGGGACTTCTCAAATGAAGAAATAAAAATGGCAAAGAAACACATGAGGAAATGTTCATCATCCCTGGTGGTGAAGGAAAGACAAATAAAGACAACCCTGAGATACCACCTTACCCCAGTCACAATGTCCCACATCCACAAATCAGCCAACGACAAATGCTGGAGGGGATGTGGAGAAAGAGGAACCCTATTACATTGCTGGTGGGAATGTACACTTATACAACCACTTTGGAAAGCAGTCTGGAGGGTCCTTAGAAAGCTAAAGATTGACCTCCCTTATGACCCAGTCATACCACTTCTAGGCATCTACCCTGAACAACAGGAATCAATATACAAGGACACATGCACCTCCATGTTTATTGCAGCACTATTCACAATAGCTAGGATATGGAAACAACCCAGATTCCCCACCACGGATGAATGGATCCAAAAATTGTGGTATCTATACACAATGGAGTATTATGCAGCCATTATAAATGACAAAATAATGGCATTTGCAGGGAAATGGATGGAGCTAGAAGGAATCATGTTGAGCGAGGTAAGCCAAGAGCAAAGAGACAAACGGTACATGGTCTCCCTGATAAGTGGATGCTAAATCCAAAATGTTAGGTGATAAGACAAAACCAACAGGACTTAAGAAACAAAGAACTCCCACTCATCTGGTCGAACCACTACTAAATAACCCATGCTGATGATCACATGTATGGTGTATAACATGTGAACACCGTTATATGTTACAGACTGTGACAGACAATTTCTCCAGGAAAGTTAGAATGAACCTGTGACTTTAAATGAGCATCATTATTCCATAATACTGTGAAATTCTGGAAATTATGTAATCACTTAATCACAATAAAAAAAAAAAGACCTCGGGGAAGGTAGGGAGGGAACGGATGGTAGGTGGAAAACAATGGAGGAGGTAACAATGCTCAATAGGAAGTGTACTCATTACCTCACTCATGTAACTGTAACCCTCTGTATAGCATCTTTACAATTTAAAAATAAAGTTCTATAATTTATGGGCAAACACCCGGGGAGATTTTCCCCTGATAGCGTTATGCAAATTGGAGTGGTATCTGTCATTCCTTCATAATTAATTGTTTGAGAAGTCATATGAGAATTAGAATAGTCCTCCAAACCCCCTAGCAGGTCACTATTATTTGTCATTACTTGTATTATATCCTCATCCCTCCCATCCCACGGGATGTAGAAGAGGAGGATTAGGAACATAAGTCCAATATTGTTCTCCTGAAACAGACACTGCCTGCACAGCAATAATGGCAAGCATAGCAAGAAACATATTTTCAACAGTGATAGTCTTTCCTGTAGAAACAACAATCTCCTCCGCAGAATGGCTAAGCTTCTTAATTAGTTCCCAGGTTGGTGGTTGGGCTTATTTTGTTGTCTTCACCTGTTGAGGAGAAAGGTGAAGAATTTTGAGCTTTTGCATCGCTTTCTTCATTTGCATCTTCTGTTGTTTTTCTTTTTTTTCCTGGGTTTGTGATTAATTACAAATAAAGCATGATGGTTTCTCTAGTTAATAAGTCAGCCATCATATTTCCAAATGAAAGAGGACCTGGTAAATTTGTATGTCTCTTATGTGTTCAATAAATAATTTTTCTTTTCTAAGTTGAATTAATTTTTGCAACTGTTGTAACAAGTCTATAATTTTTTATTGTCATGATAAAAGAGCTGTCTCTCTGGCGGGAAATAAGTTAACCACATGCTTACCGTCTGTGTAAATGTTATGCTGCTGGGGAAATATGGTTAAAGCTAAAATTACAGCAATAATTTCTGCCTGTTGCTCTGAAATATCAGATGCCCTTTTAATAATAGGGAAGTGGTCTGGAATGTATACCACCGAAGTTCCATTTGAGAACCCATCAGTAAAAACTGTTAGAGCTCCTTCTAAAGGTGTTCTTACCACTAATGGAAAAATGGTTTTTATCTCTTCCACAAATTTTAATAAAGGATGTTGAGGAACATGAAATTTTATTTGTCCTCTATAATTTAATAATGCTAATCCCCAATTCTCATCATTCTGTAATATATTTTTGTTTTTATTATAAGGTATAATTATATTATTCATTTCTTTCTCAAATAACTCTTGGCACCTACTCCTTGCCTTGACAATGAGTTGGCTGCACAAATATACATAAGAAGCTATCATTCTTGTCTGACTGTGAGGCAAGTGAAGCCATTCCAGGACTGCATCTTGTCATAAACATCTTGTATGAGTATAAGATGTCTTTAATATTATAAAATCCCAGTCATTATTATAGTCCAATTGGACCACTTTTGCTTGTAACTTTTCTTCCACCAACGAAATTTTTTCTAACATTATTGGAGTGAATCATCTCTTAGAGTTAGGATTAGAATCCCCTTTTAGGGCTTCAAACAATGGGTTTAATTCTCCTGTGATAATTTTCAAGTAGGGTCTAACCCAATTTATGTTTCCTAGTAATTTTTGAAAATCATTTAATGTTTTTCATTTATCTAGCCTAATATTCATTTTTGTGACATGATGTATTATTTTTCCTTAATAATTTAAAGGTTTATTATGTTGAATTTTATCTGGAACAATAAGCAAACCAACGTTGGTTAATTGCTCAATGGTTAATTGTTAAAATTTGTTCTGTTAAATGTTTACTTTCAGCAGCTATTAAAATATCATCCATATAATGAATAATATAAGCATTAGAAAACTCTTCCCTAGTGTTTTGTAAAGCTTTATCCACAAATTTTTGACACAATGTAGGAGAATTTTTCATGCCTTGTGGCAAGACCTTCCACTGATATCTCTGCCAGGGCCTTTTCAAATTACATGAGGGCACACGAAATGCAAATCTTTGAAAATCATTAGGATCCAATTTTATTGTAGAAAAAATCCTGAAAATAAATGATTATTATATAAGGTCCTTTAGGAACAGCCACAGGAGATGGAAGTCTTGGCTGAAGAGCCCCCATGTCATACATGGTGTTATTAATGGCTCTGAGGTCTTGTAACAACCTCCATTACCCAGATTTCTTTTTAATTACCAAAACTGGAGAATTCCAAGGGCTATTGGATTCCTCTAAATGTCCTTTCTGTAATTGCTCATTTACCAATTGTTCTACAGCCTGTATCTTCTCTTGAGTTAGGGACCACTGATCAAACCACACTGGCTGATCATTTTTCCATGGTATTGCATCAGCAAACTTCTCATCAGAGGCCCCTATGAAAAGTTTTGTACACTAAAGGAATCTGCGGTAACTAATTTTAGTTCCATGTTTTGCATAATGTCTCTGCCTCATAATGTAAGGGCAAAGAAGATATAATATAAGGTTGAAAGTTTCCAAATCTATTTTCACACTCCCACTTTAAAATTTTTGAAGTCTGAGCAACATTGTTAGCCATATCCAATCCCATTAATGTAGATTCTGTCTTCATAACTGGCCAGGATGAGGGCCAGTCTTTTCCTGCAATAAATGTTGGGTCTGACCCTGTGTCCAAGAGACCTTTAACAGGCTTTCTATCCACTTTTTTGGTTTTCATGGGTCCATCCTTAGAAATAGATTGTACCCAGGCCACAGTTTCTGTGGAACTGAAACTTCCTGTACCTCGATCTTGTTTTAGGATTTCATTTGGAAGATGGACATAATTTAAAATTAAGATTTGAGCTAATCTTTGATCCATATGTATTTACATATTTTCTTTTAAAAACCTTACCATTACTTTAATTTCCCCTTGTTAATCTGCATCAACTACTCACGTTAATACCTCAAAGTTTTGTTATAATTTGGGCTTCTACCAATTATCAAGTCCACAGTTCCTTCAATTACAAGACCGTAAACTTGAGTGTCTATTAGCTGAATACCATACATGATAGAGATAATCTAATCTCTTTTTGCTGCCAGATCTAACCCTGCAGTTCCTGGAGTAGCTCTTGGCAAATCCCATACTGTAAATGGAGGCGACAAGAGATTTAATGGAACTGATCCCTTAGGCGATTTTTGTGTAACAGTAGGTGTTTCCCCTTTTTCGTTTACGGGGCTGAGGGAGCACCCCTCTTCTTGTTTTTTGTCTCCTTTTCTTCTTCTGTTAGGAGAATTCTATCCTTATATTTTGATCTACACTCATTTTTCCAATGATTGCCTTTCTTTCATTGTGGACAAAGTCCAGGCGCTTTACCCTTTTTATTGTTACTAGGCTTATTTTGCTTTTGTTGAAAATCTTTACTCATGTGTTCTGACTGGCCACATGAGAAACAGACCCCATTTCTGGCCTGAGGTCGTGTCTTATGTAATTTTTGTACATAAGCACTGAAGGGTTCTCCTTTCATTGCTGCAGCATATGCCATTCCTTGAATGGCTGCTGGTGAGGCATCTATGCATGCTTTAACATTATCTTGCAATGATCCTGTCAGTAATTTTAAAGTACTTAATTCATAACTTTTCATACTTGTTACCTCCTCCCTCATTTTTATCACAGTTTTCCTTTACCTCAATACCTCCCACAAGTTGTTATGTACATTTCCCCTATATTGTCTTGTGAGCATTGCTATTGCATTGGTTTGCATTTTGTCTTTTTTCTCACCATTTTGTTTTTCCTCTTCCATTCCCTAATTAAGGTAAATGTATACACAAAATACAGGGTACCAAAATCAAATACAGCAGGGATTAAACCATAGGGAGAAAACCCAAAACAAAATAGAAATCACATACTACATTAAAAACAGCAACCGCAAAAAAAAAAAAAAAAAAGCCTTTGTTTCCATATCTTGGAGTTCATTTTGCTCTGCATCAGCTTATATGGTAATATATATGCGTAACAAAGCCACTGGAAAAGAATAGTTGCATGGACACTATATCATAAAAACAATGTTAGCTGTTTCTGATGGTAAAAGTGGAATTAGGATTGGTGAATTCGCGATTCTGATAAAGGAATTTCAAAAGAGCTTTACAATTATGACAGGTAAATTTTAATTCTTCAACATTTTTAACAACTTAGCCTATTAAGAAAATTTAAAATTGCGGAGTTCCAGGAAGATGGCGGAGGACAAGTGGGAGGCTAAACAAGCTCTCACATATTAAGCAGTTTTAGAGTTCCAGTGAACAGTCCTAAGCCAGACAATCACACCAAGTGTGCCATCACATGACAGAGAGTTAGGCAAGAGAGGGAAAATCCAAGCAAGGAGACTGATCTGAGCTCTTCCCAGCAGCTTCCACTGCGGCAGCAGGGGCGGGGCGGCGGCCTTACCCCCATACCTGAAACAGTGAGAGTCAAGGAGGAAAGAGCCAGACGTGGCGAGCGAGCAGATTCTACTCAACACCAGCAAGAACCGACAAGGAGCAAACATCTTCATCCTGCAGTTCACAGACCAGAGACGACCCAGGAACCAAGGTTTGGCATAAGTAGAAGCCTGATGTCCTCACTCCTTCTTAGGGAGCAGAGGAGAGAAGGCCACCCCCCCCCCCTCCCCAGTACCGGAGATCTCCATCTTGTATACCGACAAAGCTCGGCAGAGCTGCTAGCTCCAACTCAGGCCTTGGAATAAAAGGAGTCATTTAGCAGGTCACAAGAACTTAAGGGCATGACCTGCCAGACTCAGCTCCACCCAGGGAAAAGTCACCCAGTGAAGAAAGCCACTCAACAACCATGAGAAGGAATATTACAGAGCTAAGCCCTGGGATACACAAGTATGTAAAACATGACAAATGAAGAAAAACAGTAATACGTATGTAATGCAGACTTATATGGGTAGGTATTTTTAATGTTTAAGGCTATGAATTGATTGTGTGATGACCTAAAATTAAGAAATTGATAGGTTCAACTATCCTTTGGGCCAACCATAGCTGATAGTTTAAGTGAAACGGGGCCACAATAGTGTTCCTTGATTTACCAAAGTGAAAATAGGCCAATATTTGGAAAGCCACCGTTTGGACATGTGGTTGGAGTGGCAATTACTGCAGTTTGTTCAAGTGTCAGTAGAAAGCTACAGTTTTAGCACAATGATAGAAATCTTTCAGAGATCTGGTAGATTTTCCCTCTGTCTTCATTTTCCCTTTTTATCTGAGAGCTAAAGTATCATTACTGGAAGCCTGTCCAAATTGTGCCTTTGGCAAGTTAACAAATAGTCTGTCACATGCCAAATAAAAGAGAATTGGAACAGGTCTACATTGAGCACCACAGTAGACGGGTCTCTGGACATTCTCAGGAAGAACCTTCTGCCATTGTGGGATGGATAGGGCTGGATAATATGCAAAATACACACCATAGATTGAAAGTATTCTGCTAAGTTGACACTTGAGATATCAGATGTTTTAACTGCATTGTATTAATTTTTATGAATCAGTTAATCAGATTCATCATACCATATGATGTTACTAGACTGTAATATGCATGCTTATTGCATTTCCTTTGTATAACATATAATATGTTTTGAAATTTGGTATAAAATATTTGCCTTTTCATTTATTTATTTTTACTATGCATTACTCTAGTTCTCATGAGTAGGGAAATGCCCTGGAACTTTGTAATTTGATGTCATATGTAATTTTTTTTATTCTTATTTATTGTCTATTACAGCACCCGGCTATGTGTAATTTAAACTGTAGTTTTCTTCAAGTGTATCCTCCTAAACTGAAGTTTTTTTTTTTTTTCTTACAAGCTTTCTAATAAATATGTAATCTATTCAATTTTGAAAAGTACTGCTGTACCTTCCACTTATTTGTGGCATTTCTGAAATCCAAGTTCCTCTGTGTGTCAGGGTGGATACTTTTGCCTGTAACAGTTTTGTTATTGAATACATAACATCTGGCTACTTAGGGAACAAAGGATGTGAAGCCACAGTATACCGATAAAGAACGTCCAGGTCAATTCAAGGGCAACTCATGTACTCTCTGTGTAGGTGAATAGGAGCATAGAAAAGAAATTATTATACATGAAAGTTCACTTATTTATCTGTTGTTATAGTTTTACATATTCACTATTATTAAACAATATTTTATATATATATATGAATATATATATCATATATATACATATATATGATCACAATTTCCAAAATCCAGAGAACCACATTCATGGGCATCGCTTTCCTATGTTGCTCTTTGGGTAATAAGAATGAAACCTGGTATTGTCCTGTGGTAGAGAAATAACTCAGAAATTCAAACATTTTTCTTTCAATATGTTGCCTGTTCCTACATCTAAAATTAGGAAGTCTTTTAATACATAATACATGTTATATTTAGTATATTATATAATGTATAATATATTCTATATTATAATATATATTATATATAATAACTGACAGTGTTATATATTTATAAGGAAAAATACAACAAAAGAATCGATGTCCATACTTTCCTAGCCATGATTAGGTTCAGTAGAGTTAAGTGCATTACATCTCAACAGGAAAAGTCTACTAAAGTTCTGATGACCTTGAGCTAGATTAGGAGAATTTCTGTAAAAGGAACCTCTCTTCAATTTTGAGAAAAGATAAGTTTGGAGGTTGTTTCTTTTGTTTTATCATTATTTTTTTTTATTTAGGCCGGACAAGTGGCCTGAACTTTGGGCCTGAACACTCTCCCTCACCTCTTCAATTCAAGGCTAGTTCTCTACCACTCGAGCCATAGCAGCACTTCTGGCTTTTTCTGCTTATGTGGCACTGAAGAATCGAACCCACGGCCTCATGCATTCAAGGCAAGCATTCTACCACTGAACCACATTCCCAGCCCAAGTTTGGAAGTTTTTGAGAAGAGGAATTTGGCATTTGATTTGCATCCTTCATTAGTAAAAAATAGATATCATTTTGCCCCAAATTTTGTCTCCTTTTATGTTCCTTAAACATTCACACATGATCATCATTCCATCGCATATCTTTAAGTCCTTCTTTTATCATTATTGTTTCTTGTTGTTTTGCTGATCCTAAAGCTTGCACTCAGGGCCTAGGCATTGTCTCTGAGATCAAGGCTCGTGCTCTACCACTTGAACCACAGCACCACTTCTGGCTTTTTCTGCTTGGGCTTGCTTTGAATCATAATATTCAGATCTCAGCCTCCTAGGTAGCTAGTTTTATAGGTGTGAGCCACCAGTGCCCAGAAAGTCCCTCTCTTTTAGATATTATTCTAAAAGCCTCCTATCCAAGGTCACTCCTAAGATAGTAAATGGACTTATGCCAATAGTTCCTTCATACTCTCATCTCCTCTTATGGCTATGGTGTGTCTTTTCCATTTTATCCTGAACCTACTTCACTGTTCTCTTCCTAATCCATAATTCTAGATGTATTACTAATGATTACCTAATATTTTGTGGCTATAAACCCTAAATTACTCATCTATTAATTTATTTTAATTTTTTCAATATGATTGTTTTTTCTGTACAAAGCTTATATTCACTTCTTGCATCTACCTCTTGGCATGAGCAGAGCCTGGGCCTATTCTACCTTAAATGCAAGAGGTTAGCCAAAGAATAGCCTACAGTATTCCTGCCTAGGAGTCAGGACAAGTAGTTGAGTGCCTGAAAGAAGCAATGCATTCCTGATATGAGAGGGGGTGAGAGACACAACAGCCTAGAGAGCAAACTGGCATTCACAACATTTAACAACTTCTCCTTTGGGGAAACTGACCTCCTGCAAAGTGGCAGTGAGATAACATACCTAGTGAATTTTCTTATATGAAAGAAGTTGTCATGTCTCACTACACAACTCCCTTGTAGTCAAAGAGAGAGTCATTCTTTTGTTTCCTCCTTAGGCCCAGTCTCAGTTTATCTCCATCTTAGACTTTGCTCAGACTCTATTCCTACCAGAAAGTCCCTGATGAGGAGGAAAGTGTGATCTCTTGGTTTCTGATTGGCCCTTTGGGACCTGAGGTCACTATTAGTTTTCAACCTGTTCCTTCTGACAATGGGAAAGCTCATTCTTTGAATTGTGCCCTAGTATCAAAACTTCAGAGAAAGTCAAGGAATGAGAGATTCTGCCTGAAGGAGTGAGTTTCTCCATTTTCAAAGATGTCAATTAATATCTGATTCTGAGACCAAGGTGGAAGTCCTTTACCAGATCCTCCAAGCTGGAGTGGATGTTAGCTCAGACTCCAAGCCATCCTCATATTTCTCCAGCTCTTTCTCATGAACCAAAATGTTACAGGAGTTTAGTTCAGAAACAAAGAGAAATGAGAGTAGCAGAAGAACCATTGGCAGGGTGAGGAATTAGAAAATTTGGATGAAAAAAGGGCTCAGAAAACCTAGGATCAGGGGGCTGGGAAGGTGGCTCAGTGGTAGAGAGCTTGCCTTGCATGCCTGAGGCCCTGGCTTTGATTCCTCAGCATCACATAAGCAAAAAGAAAAAAGCTGGAAGTGGCTCTGTGGCTCAAGTGGTACAGCGCTAGCCTTGAGCTGAAGGGCTGAGGGACAGCGCCCAGGCCCAGAGTTCAGGACCCATCACGGCACCCCCCCCCCCAATAAAAAGAAAGAAAATCTAGGATCACTCACATCATTTGGGAATCACATCATAAGATTAGGGAATAAAAGTCATAAATTACTACCTAAATTACTAACTCCACTACTCTACATTACAAGTGTTCTGTCAAAATTTAGCTGTCCTAGCTCTATTTTGATCAGGAAAACGGAGCACATTCTTTCCTCACAAAATTCTACTGAATATCTTTATCAATACCCCAGGTTGTTCTTACTCTCTACTTCTCTGTTACTTTCCTTTGCTGGATTCAATCAATGACACTTGAAAGTGTTAGCATCTTCAGACATGTAATTACACTTTCTTCTAATCCATTTGTTATAAAGTAAAACAAATTATGGGGAAACGTATATCTATGGTACATTTTCTTCCATGGCATATTTATTTGATGTTATTAAGTATTCTTTTAATAGTTTCATTGTTAAAACTTGAGGAAAATCTTTTACTATTAGCAGTAATTAGTTGCACATTTTTTTGTATTTTTCCATGTCTGTGTATTTGTTAAGCTTCTAACATCATCTTTTTCCCCAACTGTTGCCTTCTTAAAATTGCTTCAAATTATAAACTATATATGATGGTACTCTATGTGTTCATTGATATATTTAAACTTTGATCTAATATCCACATATTATAGGATATCTTCAACCTATTGTAACTGGTCTGAAAATCAATATGGACGTTCGTCCTTAAAGCAAAAACACAATACCACAAAACGTAGTAAAAGTAGGATTAGGTATATATTCAAAATACTTAGCAATGATACAGTAGAAACATTCACTTCTCGTATATCAGAACATGTTTATAGCTATGAATAGCACATTTTCTTCATTCCCTCTTTCTGGTGCATCTAGGTTGATTACACAGCTCGGTTGCTATGAATATTGCTGCCATGAAGATGGATGTTCATGTTGATTTATATTCCTTCAATATGTATCCAATTGTGGTAAAGGACATCAACACATCTGTCTTTTTGATATTGTGTAAATTTCCATTAAGATATCCCTATGGGTTGCACTAGTTTACAATGCCACAGAACCAAATATAGTTCCTGATTTATTTCAACCTCTCCAGCAGTTTATTTATGTGAGTGGTGATAGCTATTCTGGTGTGTAGATAGGATCTCAGTGACTTTCCTCTATTTTCCTTTGTATTTACTACGTGGATATGAATCTCAAACATTTTATTTATTTATTAAACACTTACATTTGTACTTCATTCCTGATTAGGGTCTTTCTTTTTCTTTTGGTACTTGATCAATTTTCAAGATTTATAACATTTGATTTTTCCCATTACAAATACTCATTTTAGTTTAAAAAATTTTTTTTCATTAGAGTGGTACACAATTAATTAAAAACAACAGATAGTATATTTATATCACTGGATGTTTTTGTTTGTATTTACAGCCAGGAAATTGTTTCAATAAAGATACTGAACTTCTTTCACTGATATACTGAAAGTATAGTATCTCTTATTAGCCTAAACTAATCTCAGAATTAACAGTCACAGCCTGGGGCACCACAGTCTGAGTTAAGTAAAACCACTAACACAGCACAAACTGCATTTAAAGAGAGCAAAGGGCTTCATAAAAGTTAGAATAAAGGCATGACCTTCATGAAGCCAATGTTGAAGTTCACAAGCAGAACTTAGGAATGTGAATATCAAGAAGATCAAAGGATAAAAGTATTTAGAAGGCAACTTTAGAACTCCAGATTGGGGAGGTGGGACAAACAATAGATACCAAAACTCAATGCTGAAGGGAAGTATTTTACCCCAAACTTCAGCTGTGTCTGACTGTCTTACACAACACACACACACACACACACACACACACACACACACACACACACATACACACACACAAACTAGTGAGAGGCCTTTGCCAAAGTACAGGCATTATGGACTTAGACTCCGAATACTCCGAAAGTATCCATTGTGAAGACCTTTACTGAAAGTACTCATTGTAAATAGACTTTTTTTTTAATTTAATTTTATTTTATTTGTGAACATACTGTACAGAGGGGTTACAATTACATGGGCAGGATAATGCATACATTTCTTACCAAGCATTGCAGCCTCCTCCTTTGGTCTACCCTTCACATCCCTTCCCAGCCTCCCCCCTCCCCCCATCCCAATCCTTCCCCTTCCCCCCCTTCCCCCCCCTGCACTGAAGTTGTAAAGCTCCTTTTGGACATGACAACTTGTACTTCTCATTGTTGCAACAGGTCCACCTGTATCCTTAAACAACTGTTTTTTCCCCATCTCCTGCACAAGTTATACTGACATCAAATATAGTGAAAGCAGGGGTTATACTGTGGGGGAGGGACAAACAAACCAACAAAGAGATAATCTTATAAATGCATTAGAAACACAAGCATGAAAGAAAAAAACATTAAAATACATATCTAAGGGTTCATTTTCCTGACATCACATTATCTGACCTTTTCCGCTTGACTCATACATATACTAGATATTGCAAATAAGGGAAACCATGGGACCTATGTTTCTTTGGGCCTGGCTTACTTCACTTAATATAATTTTTTCCAAGTCTTTCCATTTCCTAACAAATGGGGCAATGCCATTCTTTCTGATGGAGGCATAGAATTCCATTGTGTATATATACCACATATTCTTGATCCATTCATCTACTGAGGGGCATCTGGGTTCGTTCCATATCTTAGCTATGGTAAATAATGCTGCAATAAACATTGTTGTCCTGGTAGCTTTAGTGTGGTCTTGTTTGCAAACATTTAGGTAAATGCCCAAAAGTGGGATTGCTGGGTCATAGGGGAGTTCCAAGTATATTTTAGATATGAGACCCTTGTCCGTTGTTTGGCTAGTAAAGATCTTCTCCCAATCCGTGGGCTTTCTATTGATCTTGCTAGCTATGTCATTTGCCCTGCAGAAGCTCTGCAACTTTATGCAATCCCATTTGTCCAACCTTTCTTTGATTTGTTGTGTTTCCGAGTCTCTATTCAAAAAATTTCGGCCTGAGCCAAGGAGACCTAGGGTTTCTCCTATTCCATCCTGTAATGTTTTCAGAGTGTCTGCTTTGACTTCAAGTCTTTGATCCATTTGGAGTTGATTCTGGTGCAGGGTGATATATAAGGATCTAGCTTTAGTTTTCTACATGTAGTTAACCAAATTTGCCAGCACCATTTACTGAAGAGGCTGTCTTTCTTCCATTCTATTGATTTAGCTCCCTTATCGAAGATCAGATGGCTATAGGTCTGTAGGTTCATTTCTGGGTTTTCAATTCTTTTCCTTTGGTCCTGAGGTCTGTTCTTATGCCAATACCAAGCTGTTTTGATTACTATGGTAGAGCACTAGACTAGAGCTGAAGAGCTGAGGGATGGCAACCAGGCCCAGAGTTCATCACCAGCCACAAATTAAATCAATAAATAAAACTCATACTCAAGTACATTAATTTCAATGATTAATTACCATTTTAGTTAGGGGCAGGGTACCAAGATATAGCAGACCTTTGTCACAAAGCTTTAAGAAGGATTCAACACCTGACAAGTATTAAAAACAAAAAGTAAAAATTTAGATCTGACAACAACATATAGAATTGCCACTCAAAGAGAAAGAGGTACTAAGAATGAAATACTTTTTATAACATTTCTTAAGAGATTCTGGCTCTATATTAATTATCATATAATGTGACCTTCAAAAACTCCAGGTGAACCTGAGTCTTAACGACCTCTACAAAAACTGGAATAGAGAATCATCAACCTGGATTTTTCAAATGGTTTTTATTAAGGTAGTGTACATACAGATCACCATTTTATAAGTCGCTAATGAGTTCACTTCTTGTTTGACAATCTCATCACTTTGTTCTCTCTCTGATTTTCCATCCTTTTCCTTGTCCACAAGTTTAGCTCATTGTGAATATAATATCTACAGAGTATAACTGCTGCATTGGTTTCCCTGTGGCTCCTTCAATGTCCATAAAAGGATAAACAAGAACAGAAAAATCCCTCTTGTTTCCAATTCCTGGAATTCATTTCAATATAAATACCAGTAGTTTTATGAGAGTGTCATACTCTGTCCACACATCCTGAACACTTATACTTCGTGCACCCAGTCATAACTCCCACTGGATTCTTAGGTCCACAAAGTAATTCTTTTCACTTTCCACACAGGAAGAACCTGAGTGTCAGAAAGATTAAGTA
The DNA here is from genome assembly GCF_019054845.1 of Dipodomys spectabilis. Lineage (NCBI taxonomy): Eukaryota > Metazoa > Chordata > Mammalia > Rodentia > Heteromyidae > Dipodomys > Dipodomys spectabilis. The sequence continues at coordinate 1,004,765 of NW_024870923.1, forward strand.
ACTTACTGGAAATACTGTGCTGAGCATAGTGGCACAGATCTGAAGATCATAGTTTGAAACAAACTCAGGTTGACATATCCATTACATGTTTATCTCCAGTTTGAGGCCACATGGACATCAAAGTAACCGATCTTAGCTACAAGAGACTGGCTATCCAGAGCCACAGAGAGAAGTTGAAAGAGCATCAGCAAATGCTCTTGCCCAATTCTAGGGAGTGGCTAGGTGCCAGCTTAGTAAGGTATAGCTGCACCAGGGAAGGGGAGTAAAACAGGAGTGGCTATAAAAAAAACACTTGTCTGAAGCCACAAATTAAGGACCCCAGTCTGTGTGGACCAAAAAGTCTCTAGCATGAGGTTCTTTGTAAATTAACAAGCACGATTTTAGATTTTTGCAGGGTGGGATGGTGTATAGTTACAGGCAATGTCGGCTTTGCCAGGTAATCCAGTTTGCTCTTTCACATGTTACCAAATAGCCAGGTTTGAACACAAATGACTTCATTGAAATTAACAAAATTGACAGACCCTTAGCAAATCTTAACAGAAAAGAAGAGAATACACTCAAATTAATAAACTCAGAGATGAGAATGGAAACATCACCACGGAAACATCCAAGATTCAAAACACTATAAGGGAATACCTCTCAAAACTATATGCTAATAAGTTTGAGAACTTGAGAGAAATGGACCTTTTCCTAGCAAATATTGACATGCCAAAACTGAACCAAGATGAGTTAAACCAGCTTAACAGGCCCATATCAAGCATTGAAATAGAAACAGCAATAAGAGACCTCCCAGCTGTGGCGGCAGCGGCGAGCGCAGGAGGTCTCTTTTCTTTTCCTTTTCCCTTTCTTCTTTTCTCTCTCTCTACCTTCATCCTACCCAAACTATTTCTTGCTTTGAAATTAGGACTTAACTCTCCCTGAGCCTCCCCACATCAATCTATTCCTATTTTTTACCCACATCTCTCCCTAAACCTAATAGTTGCTGGTCTTTCAAATTCTTCTTTGTGGTTTGTAGCCCATTAACATATAGTTGTTTGATGTTGAATAGATGTATCTGTTGAACTAGATTGTATCTGTAGACTATTGACGGTGCAAATTCAGACTTTGGTTGATGCTTGCCTTAAGATAGTGTTCTAGCACAAAACTGGTGCTATTTTCATCTCAAATGGGCAGAGTAAGCCGGAAAAACAAAAGAAAAATGGCAAATCCGGGTTTCTCAATTCCCAATCTTGATAATCAGGGGACAGAACAGATAATGAATAATCCAGAAGAGAATTCCCAAGTAGCTTTACAAACACTGCTGGCAAACATGATAAATGAAAAGATTGAATACTTACAAAGGAATCTGTATGTGCATGATAGGGAGAGAGAGTAGGCAATCCAAAAGTTTATACAGGAATATCATAAGCATGAGGAAGCTACTCAAAAACTGATACAGGATTTGCATGAGCAGCTTGAGAATACTCAAAGAGAAAGGCAGGAATGGTGTGAGCAGGCTGAGAACACTCAAAGAGAACTACAGGAATCCCACGAATGGGAGGAAGCTAATCAAAGAGTAATAGAGCAATTGAGAGAACAGGATGAGAATACACAAAGATCACTAATGGCACTCATGTGATCCATTAACAAAGAGCTGATGGAAGTAAGGGAGACCACAAAGGGAATGCTGAATGGAACCAAACAGAAGGAATGGGAGTCCAAGGAAACCATAACCAATCAACTAAGTGATCTGAGAATAAACACTGACACCAAATTAAGGAAGTAAAGAAGTTCATAGAAGATCTAAAACAAAGCTTCAACAAAGAATTTGAAGCCATCAAAGCAGACTAATTAGAAGGAAAAGAAATAAAAAACAAAGTAGAAAGTCTTGACAGCAGGTTAGACCATGCAGACGATCGAATCTCAAGGACTGAAGACAGCCAAGATATTATAGAGAAAGAACATACAACCATCCAAGACAAGTCCAACAAATATGATAGATCTATCCAACACTTAGAAGACACCATCAGAAGGCCTAATCTAAGGATAATGAGTGTAAAGTAGCACCTAGAAACAGAAGTTAATTGCCTAGGAAATTTGTTTAACAGGATCCTAGCAGAGAACTTCCCAAACATGCAAAAAGTTAGGCCTATTCAGATATAAGAAGCTTTTAGAACTCCAAATAGACCAGACCAGAATAGGACATCCCACTGTTACATTATAATCCACACAGGATCAATTCAGACCAAGGAAAAGATCCTTAAAGCTGTCAAGGAGAAAAGATTAATCACCTTTAAAGGAAAATCAATTAGAATAACCTCAGATTTCTCAGCAGAGACAAACAAAGCAAGAAGAGCCTGGAATGATGTATGCCATGCCCTAAAAACAAACAACTATCAACCAAGAATACTGTACCCAGCTAAACTCTCCTTCATAACTGAAGGCCAAATAAACAACTTCCATAGCAAAGAAAAATTGAAACAATACATCTCCACCAAACCAGCACTACAAAAGAATCTTAAAGATGTCCTACACATAGAAAACCAACAAAACCACAATAAATGTCAAGAAACTGCACCCAAACTGAGAATCCATGAATCATAGTAAGAACCGAGATTTCCCAGCCCCCAAGAAGGTGGATAACATGGCAGGAACTCTCAAATACCTCTCAGTCCTATCTCTTAATGTTAACGAACTGAACTCCCCAATTAAGCGACGTAAAGTGTTTAGTTGGATTAAAAAACAAGACCCTTCTATCTGCTGCCTTCAGGAGTCACATCTTGCCCGTAAAAACAAACACATTTTAATGTGAAAGGCTGGAACAAAATCTACCAAGCAAACGGCCCCCATAAACAGGCTGGAGTTGCAATCCTAATATCAAATAAAATAGACTTCAAATTAAAATTCGTGAGAAGAGATAAAAAAGGTCGCTGCATACTAATTAAAGGATCTCTCCTTCAGGAGGATATTACAATTCTAAATATCTACTCGCCAAACAATGGAGTACTCAAATTTATCCAAGAAACACTACTTTCACTCAAATCCCATATAGATCCAAAAACATTAATTGTTGGGGATTTTAACACACCACTCTCAGCACTACATAGATCAACTCGGCAAAAACTCAACAGAGAAAACTCAGATCTAAACAACTGCATAGATCAACTAGATTTAAAAGACATCTAGCGAATATTTCACCCAACAGCATCAGAATACACGGTTTCTGAGCAGTATATTGAACATTTCTAAAATAGACCACATTTTAGGCCACAGAGCAAACCTGTCCAAATTCAGAAACATTGAAGTTATACCTTGCATTCTCTCTGACCACAAGGGACTAAAATTAAAACTCAACACCAAAAGTCACCAAAGAAAGTCCGGTATCGCATGGAGGCTGAACAACACACTGCTGAATCACCAGTGGGTCATGGAAGAGATTAGAAAGCAAATTCAAATGTTCATGCTATCCAACAAAAATGAACACACAAATTACCAGCTCCTCTGGGACACAACAAAGGCAGTACTCAGAGGCAAGTTTATAGCTCTGAGCGCCTACATCAACAAATTGGAGAGATCTGAAACCAACAATTTAATGACACATCTAAACCTCCTTGAAAAAGATCAGCAAGACAAACCCAAATCCAGTAGACAGAAACAAATAATTAAAATTAAATCAGAATTAAATGAATTAGAATCCAAAAAAACTATAGAGAGAATCAACAAAACAAAGAGTTGGTTCTTCGAAAAAATTAACAAAATTGACAGACCCTTAGCAAACCTTATCAGAAAAAGAAGAGAACACACCCAAATTAATAAACTCAGACATGAGAATGGAAACTTAACCACAGAAACAACCAAGATTCAGAACATTATAAGGGAAAACTTCTCAAAACTTTATGCTAATAAGTTTGAGAACTTGACACAAATGGACCTTTTCTTAGCAAATATTGAAATGACAAACTAAACCAAGGTGAGTTAAACCAGCTTAACAGGCCTATATCAAGCATTGAAATAGAAACAGCACTAAGAGACTTTCCAGCTAAGAAAAGTCCAGGACCAGATGGTTTTACAGCAGAATTCTACAAGGCCTTCAAAGCAGAGGTCACACCAATACTTCTCCAAGTCTTCAATGAAATTGAAAGAAAAAGTTCACTACCGAACACATTCTCTGAAGCCATCATAACCCTCATCCCAAAACCAGGCAGCGACTCATCAAAGAAAGAGAACTATAGACCCATTTCTTTGATGAACATTGATGCAAATCTTCTCAACAAAATTTTGGCCAATCGACTTCAACAATTCATCCAAAAAATCATAAACCACGATCAAACAGGATTCATTTCAGGGATGGAAATCTGGTTCAATATGCACCAATCAATTAATAGTATTCATCACATCAATAGGAGCAAGAATAAGAACCACATGGTTATCTCAATAGATGCAGAAAAAACATTCGACAAGATCCAACAACCATTTATGGTGAAGGTTTTGGAAAAATTAGGAATCCATGGAACATTCCTCAATACAATAAAGGCTGTATATGACAAACTTACAGCCAGTATTATACTTAATGGTGAAAAAATAAAGGCATTTCTTCTTAACTCAGGAACAAGACAAGGATGTCCACTCTCTGCACTTCTCTTCAATCTAGTAATAGAATGCCTAGCTACAGCAATAAGACAAGATGCAGACATAAAGTGGATCCATATAGGGAAAGAAAAAATAAAACTCTCCCTCTTTGCAGATGACATGATCTTGTATTTAAAGAATCCCATAGACTCCACTCCCAAATTGCTCAAGCTGATTCAAAACTTTGGCAAAGTAACAGGGTATAACCTTAACCCCCAAAATTCAATGGCTTTTCTGTATGCCAACAATGAGAAAAGTGTGGTTGAAATTAGGAAACTAACTCCATTTGTTGTAGCCCCACAAAAAATAAAATATCTAGGAATTAAATTAACCAAAGAAGTGAAGGACCTCTTTGATGAAAACTTTAAAATCTTGAAAAAGGAAATTAAACAGAACTTAAAAATGTCAAAACCTCCCATGCTCCTGGATTGGAAAGATTAACATCGTGAAAATGGCAGTACTTCCCAAGGCTATCTACAAATTCAACGCGATACCTATCAAAATTCCAACCTCATTCTTCAAGGAAATAGAAGAGGCAATCCAAAAATTCATATGGAACAATAAAAGACCCCGAAAAGCAAAAACGCTCCTCAACAGAAAGAACACTGCTGGAGGAATATCAAAACCAAATTTCAAAATCTAATATAATGCCATAGTAATCAAAACAGCTTGGTATTGGCATAAGAACAGACCTCAGGACCAATGTAATAGAATTGAAAACCCAAAAATGAACTTACAGACCTATAGCTACCTTATCTTCGATAAGGGAGCTAAAACAATAGAATGGAAGAAAGACAGCCTCTTCAGTAAATGGTGCTGGCAAAATTGGTTAGTTACCAGTGGAAAACTAAAGCTAGATCCTTATATATCACCCTGCACCTGAATCAACTCCAAATGGATCAAAGTCCTCGAAGTCAAAGCAGACACTCTGAAAACCTAACAGGATGGAATAGGAGAAACCCTAGGTCTCCTTGGCTCAGACCTAAATTTTCTGAATAGAGACCCAGAAACACAACAAATCAAAGAAAGGTTGGACAAATGGGATTGCATGAAGTTGCAGAGCTTCTGCATGTCAAAGGTCATAGCTAGCAAGATCAATAGAAAGCCCACAGATTGGGAGAAGATCTTCACTAGCCATACAACAGACATGGGTCTCATATCTAAAATATACTTGGAACACAAAAAATTTAATCCCCCAACAACAAATCCTCAAAGAAACAACTGCCCAATAAATAAGTGGGCTAAAGACTTAAAGAGAAACTACTCTGAAAAAGAAAGAAGGATGGCCAGTAGACACATGAAGAAATGCTCAACCTTCCTAGCCATAAAAGAAATGCAAATCAAAACAACATTGAGATACCACCTCACTCCAGTTAGAATGGCAAAAATCAAGGACTGTAACAACAACAGATGCTGGAGGGGATGTGGACAGAAGGGAACCTTACTTCATTGTTGGTGGGAATATAAACTTGTTCAACCACTTTGGAAAGCAGTATGGAGGTTCCTCAAAAGACTTCCCATAGAGCTCCCTTATGACCCAGCAATCCCACTTTTCGGCATTTACCCAAATGATTACAAACAAGACCACACTAAAGCTACCAGCACAACTATGTTTATTGCCGCATTACTTACCATAGCTAAGATATGGAACCAGCCCAGATGCCCCTCAGTAGATGAATGGATCAAGAAAATTTGGTACATATACACAATGGAATTCTATGCCTTCATAAGAAAGAATGACATTGCCTCATTTGTTAGGAAATGGAAAAACTTGGAAAAAATTATATTTAGTGAAGGAAGCCAGGCCCAAAGAAACATAGGTCATATGGTTTCCCTTATTTGCAATATCTAGTATATGTATGAGTCAAGCGGAAAAGGTCAGATAATATGATGTTAGGAAAATGAATTCTTAGATATGTATTTTAAAGTTTTTTTCCTTTCATGCATTTGTTTCTAACTCATTTATAAGATTATCTCTTTGTAGCTTTGTATGTCCCTCCCCCACAGTATAACCCCTGCTTTCACTATATTTGATGTCAGTATAACTTGTAGAGGAGATGGGGAAAAACAAGTCGTTTAAGGATACAGGTGGACCTGTGGCAACAAGAGAAGTACAAGTTGTCATGTCGAAAAAGAGCTTTACAATGTTGGTGTGGGGGGGGGAAAGGGGGGGTAGGCGGGGAGGATTGGTTGGGGGTTGTGGGGGTAGGCTGGGAAGGGATATGAAGGTTAACAAAGGAGGAGACTGCACTGCTTTATAAGAAATGTACGCATTAACCTGCCCATGTAATTGTAACCCCTCTGTACAGTGTGTTCACAAAAAATAAAAATAAAAAAAGAAAATGAACTTTACTAGTTGAGGATTGGAGGGGAGAGTTGGGGCAATGGGGGGAAAAGGGATGGCAGGGAAAAAAAAAGAATAGGTAACAATGTTCGTTAGATAATGTACTTATTAACTTACTTATGTAACTTTAACCCCTCTGTCCACCATTTTCATAATAAAAAAAAAACATTATCCTGGAGTACATTAAGTTCAAATGTCCTAAGTGCTCTGTAAATTAAGACCAATTTTAAGTGGGAATAAGGTTCTCAGAAACATTTTTTGTCTGCGTTTGTCTTGTGCATTATTACCCAAATGTACATAAGTTAACAGAAGGACAAACAATAGGAATAGGAGAAAGAGAAATTTTGTGTTTAAGTATAATGGTTCGATACACTATAGAAGACTCTGAAAATAAGGCAACTTTGATACAATAAAGCCAAGGCCAGTATGTAGACCTATGGGAATGAAATAGAGAAAGCATTACTACTAAGTGGAACATGAAGGATAAGGCCACTCTCTTTCTTGTACTAGCTCTAAATCATGGTAGCTAATCATGCAAATTTGTAAAAAGTAGAATGGAAGAATAATTCTTGTTCCAAGCAAGTCAGATATAAGACCATGGACTTATCTGGAAAGAAAAAAAGCCATGTTGAGAGAACAGGAATTATACTAGCAATGAACTGGTGGTTAAGATCACATTTCTTTTTCTTTCTTTTTTTTTCTTTTGATGCTTGTGGGGCCTGAACTCCGGGCCTGGGTTCTGTCCTTCTACTCTTTTGCTCAAAGCTTGTGCTCTACCTCTTGAGCCACAGCACCACTTCCAGTTTTCTGGTGGTTAATTAGAGATAAGTGCCTCAGAAACTTTCCTACTAATGCTGGATTTGAACTGCAATCCTCAGATCTCAGCCTCCTGATTAGCTAAGATTACAGGTGTGAGCCACTGTCACCCTGCTTAGGACCACATTTCAAAGAGTGTACACTCAGCATATGTAATGTGTATGTTCATTTATATTTATATGAACTCGAGTTAAAAATCTGGGCCACAGCTTGGATTTCACACTCACAAATATGTTTGTATTTCAAAAGTTGATACTCCTGGAGAAATAAAACCTAAGTAGGTAAAGGAGTCTTGGAATTTCAGTTTGCATCCAGCCTTGGCAGAAAAGTCTTGAGACACTAGCTATAATTAACCAGCCAAAAGATGCATTGGAAGAATGGCTCAAGTGATGGAATACTAGTTATGAGCAAGACTGCTGAATAAGAGCTTGAGGTTTTTGCATACATATATACATACCAACACACACATACACACAGAGGCCCTTATGTATTCAAACACACATATGAAACAATTCTCAGATTCTGTAGAAAAGTTAGAAAATAATAGAAAACATGTCCTATAAGTCTAGAATCGAGTGATAATTTTTAATATTAGAAAGTCCTCAAGTGAAATTTCCCCAAATAAGCTTGAGAATATTACATAGGTGGGAACAGAGATAGTAAGAGAGTCAAGTCATCATTAATGAAGAGATCGGATCCAGGGAGGAATGAATCAGAGACCCCTTAAGTGCATCTGAAAATGTTCATATCCTGTGTCAAATGTTAGAACACCTTTGAAAATAGTACATGAACAGTCTGAGCCATCAGTCTAATGGAAAATATTATTGGAGAAGTTCAGAATTGCTACTCTGTATCTAGATTAAATTAACCAACAAACTATGTAGGGCAATGTGATACAAGCCAGGAATTCTTGCACTCAGACTAAAACAGGGATTAGAGAATGGAAAATTACACAGTGATACATTCACTGGACTAGGTAGTATAATTTTATCTCAATAAAACAAACTAAGAAAGGAATAAAAAAATAAACAAGAAAGGAATACACAGTTGGAAGCTTGGGATAATTTTGTCATTATGTTTTGAGAAGTCAAGTTTCCTATTGAAATGCAACTCATATATAATCCTCAGTTGTGTTTAAATGTCATCTTCATTACAGAACATTACTAGATGCAAAATAGCTCATGATTCTCAACCAAAAATTTGAAAAAGTAAGCATCATTCTGTTAGAGTCCAAAGAGATGTTGAAGGATTACAAAAGCTTAAGCGTAGATAAATAGAAAAGTTCATTTAATGTAGGACTTTGTACACCTGGCTAAATTAGCATTTAGATTTAAAATAAATATTTTTGTTTGTATTTTATATTCTATAGGTTACTAACAAATACTTTTTAAGTAGAAGATTTAATTTACAATTTCACAAATGTATCTGGCATTCTATTTGCCTAAAATATTCTTTCAAGTGAGGTATATTTAGAACTTAGTTAATAGTTAATTCCAACAGTTCATAAGTAACATGATAATGTGAATAATATAAACAAATTTGCCAACAAATTGATGCTATTAATTTATAAATTGAGATAAAGAGCAGTTTTTTGAGATTCTGGTGTAACATGGTATGAAGAGAGTAACTGTATGACATCTTTTTTCTTCTACCTATACATAACAAAGGAAGAAATTTCCTTAATTATGTACCTCTGTATAAAAATGAGAAAAATGCTAGGATTAGGGTTGGTTTTTATTTTGTTTTTGTTGTTTTGTTTGTCCTAGGGCTTAACTTCTAGGCCTGGCCACTGTTCCTGAGCCTATTTTTGCTTAAGGCTATTACTCTACCACTTGAACCTCAATACCACTTGTGTCAGGCTTTTCTTGAGCAGTTTATTGGAGATAAGATTCTAAGGAACCTTCCTGCCTCGGTGGGCTTTGAACCATAATCTTCAGATCTTAATATTCAGACATTCAGATCTGCTAAATAACTATGATAGATACAACATATAACTATTAATATTATTTGTAAGTGTTCTGATCTCAAGAATAACACTGGGTGGAAAATGATGCAGCAAAGTTTAGTGTAGTACTCTTTCCACAATACGAAAGGCATCACATTAGCAGAAATGTAGTATTTTTTACAAAAGTTATACCCTTGTCATGATGGGAATTTAAGGAATTTTAAGGTGCATCTTACAAGTTGGAAATTGTTGGGCTAGGATGACTTTATGGCATACAAATTTGGGATTGATGGTCATAGAAATAATAGCTTACTTTGATGAACAAATGTTTATTCTTGAGGAATTATTATACATACTTCATAATTTTACCTTCTACCAGACTGTGGTTATTTTTTTCTGTTGAATTTACATATGTAACGCCCCATTGAAAACTGCACCTATTGCATAATTAAATAAAATGCAAACAGGTACTGTTTTGAATGTCTCTAGTATGGCATGTTCAGAATTTGAAAATGAGTAGTCATAGGAATGTTGAAGAACACATATACTCTGCCCTCTTAACAATTATGCAGTTTGAAAAGTTCGGAGTTTCAACAGAATTGAACTATTTTTGTTTTAGTATGAGACAATACTAAAATAATTTTTTTCAAAATAATGGCAAGTATATTTTGAAAATATTGTATAGTTTGATAATATTCAAGTTGATGACCCTCTGATAAAGAAAGGGGTAATTTATTCAAATTAGCAGCCAAAATGTTCATTTATGAGAAGGTCATACACATAGTATAATATTTACTATTTCAACACAGTGAAATTATATTTTATGCAGCTCATTTTTTAATTTAATTTTTTTGTCAAGGTGATATGTAGAAGGCCTTGCAGTAATTGTAAGGTAGTGAATACATAACATGTTGAACTTTTTACCCACTCCCTCATTTTTCTCACAGTTTTCCTTCACTCCAATACCCCTCACAAGTTATAATGTAAATTTCCAACATGTTGTCTTCTGAGTATTGCTACTGTTATGGTTTGCCCTTTGTTCTTTGTCTCGCCATTTCGTTGTTCCTCTTCCCTTGCCAAATTAAGATAAATGTATATACAATACACAGGATACTGAAATCAAATACAACAGGGGATAAACCAAAGGACAAACACAAAAGAAAAAAGAAATCACATCGTACATTTAAAACAGCAACTACAAAGAAAAAACTCTGTTTCCATATACAGGAATTCATTTTGCTCATCATCATCTTATATGGTCATACATACATAGTTATTGAGCAATTCTGCTCAACTGCTAGGAATATCCTAGACATTTCCTACTTATTACAAATGAGGAAACCAAGGAATCTGTTTCTTTGTGTCTTGTTTATTTTACTTAGTTTCATTTTTTCAGACTTTCCATTTCCGTATAAATTGGAAGCATAAAATTCCACCGTGCATACATAAACCACATTTTGTCAATTCATTCATCTACTGAGTGGCATATTGTTTTAAAACATGACTGCTTGTAAGTATCACTTAAGGTCATTCAAAAATTAGAGATGCCACTTCCCCAGACATTCAAAAAGCATGATTTCTAAGTAAGATAGGATGTTATGGTGGTACCAGTGTTGAGATATCTGGATGAGTCTAATGTATATCTTGCACTGAATTAGGCAGGAAGATATCCAATATTATAGAGGATAAAAATAGTAGTGACAAAAATATTTCCCTTGAGAAAGATATAGGAGGCTGCCAGAAGTATAAAGTAGTTCAGACAATTTTGAAAAATTTAGAAATGCAAGGTCAAGTATGTCTATTTAAGTAATAATTATGTAAGTGGAAGAGCAAAAGAAGGGGAAGAGAAAAAATAAGTGAGAGCAAATCATTGTCCCAATAGAATATAAAATGACATAATCTATAACTTTCAAGTTAAATAGAGACCAAAAGAATACATGCAAATTATTTACTTGGCTTTCCCCTACTTTTATGCTCCAAAGGCTTTCATAAAATGCAAATGCATAGATTTGTGTCTTCTGTCATTTGCTAAAAGTTTCTTCCAGAAAAGGTTATCAATTACTTATAAATGATGCATAATTCCTAGGTATTCCAGTTATCACATACACTTTTGATTGAGTTATCTCTGTATAAACTCAAAATAACAGACAAAAAACCCTCGAAATAAACAGTAATCACATCTTTGTTTTAAACGCTGTAGTTTACAGAGATTTTAGCCAACACCCAAAAGGTCTCTTTAGGTATTCTGCATTTTGTGTGAAGAATTTTTAACAATAGTTTTTTTACTGACATGTAATTAACTTGCAATATATTATCTCCTTTTATTGTATACATTTTAGTGCTTTGGAAGTGAATTGTACCTTCATAAGTTTTCAAACCTAATTTTCACAAACTTGCATTTCTTCAAATAGAAATGCTATAAATTTTAAAACAGACATTAAAATAGATATAAAATTCTGTTACAGGAATTTGTCCAGCATACATCCTCTATAGTGTGTCTTTTTGGGGGGATTTTTTCCGAGGGTCACACAAATACTATTCAAGTGCACAGTCAATGAACTACAATTCCCTGTCCAAACACGTTTTTACTTCTCTTTAATACATTCGTAGAAGTGTAATGAATGGATCCTATACAATTCTTTTTGACCTTAAAGACTTGAAAACTTGCTTGCTAAAATGAGTGCAGTATTATACAAATTGATCATTATGAGGAGTTTAACAATTTCTCCAAAAATGCATTACTATATTTTGTGTCATCTTTTTATATTAGGGTCATACTAGTGAGTTTTCTTTTTCTTTTTTCTTAGATACTAAAGAGGAACTTATTTCATATGCCCCTCCTATTGACTATTAATTTACACATGTTCTTTAAAGAAGTATCCTATTCAGGAAAAATTATATAGAATTAGAAGATATTAAAATATTTAAGATTCAGAATCATTGTAGCATTCACATTGTAGCATTAACAAATATGTTCCCTGTATCTGTTGGATATGTTTTCACTTCAGTTATACTGTCCTTTGAATTATGAGTATAGTGTCCTTTGAATTATGAAAGGCTATCACTTGATATAATCCAGTATATTCTTGGTTTTCTTTAGCCAGTATGCTTTTCATTTAGAAACCTTTACTGATACAATGTCATGAATTTTTACATTTATCTCTTATAGGTTTTTACATCTCACATTTAGTTTAATAATCATTTTTTATTTTAAATTTTTGTATAAGGGTTGAGTTAATCCAGGCGCCTGTAGGTCACATCTGTAATCCTAGCTACTCAGGAGTCTGAGATCTGAAGATCACGGTTTATAACCAGCCCGGGCAAGAAAGTCCATGAGACTACTATCTCTAATAAACCACTAGAAAGCCAGAAGTGGTGTGGTGGCTCATGTGGTAGTGTGCTCGCATTGAGCTGAAGAGCATACGGACAGAGCCTCAGCCCAGAATTCAAGTCCCATGAGTGACAAAAAAAAAAAAAAAAGAAACGAAAAAATGGATTGAGGTAGTAGTCTAAGATCAATTCTTTATATCTAGAGAGACAATAGTGCCAATACACCCATTTGAGATTCTATTTTTATCTCATAAAGTCATAGGATAGTTTTTAAAATCTATTGACCATAAAACTGATAATTTATTTTTGACAAATCTGTTACATTCTTCTATGGGTCTGCTCTTGTAGTAGAACTATGTTGTCTTCACTTCTAAACATGGTAATAAGATTCAAAGCTAGTATGAAGGCTGTAGCTAAACCATTTTACAAGATTGTTCTGACTGACCTGTATTCCTTGAATTTACACACAAGTTTATTGAGCAGGTGGACCAATATTCTACAGAGATATCTAGATGTTTGATAGTCACTCATATTTTGTACCTTGTAAAAACACAAGACCCCAGATATTATACATAGAAAAAATGTCTTCAGAGAATACTTGAAACAACTAAAATCAATTCAGGAATGAGTTAAGATTTAGATAACACTGTAGCATAACAAATATAAATGATAACAACTTGAGCTGTACAACAGAGGAGAGTGAGAGGGGAAAGAATGATGGACCACATAGGAGCTATATGTCATTGGTATTGTGTTTCAAAAAACAAAAAGAGTTCAGAGAAGAGAAGGAGAAAAATAAAGTGTCCTGAGACAAGTTTCTTTTTAATACATCTAATAGTTTGTACTAGAAGTCAGTGAAAATGGGAAAAATTAAAATAGAAATTAAAGCATTGTGTATACTTGTTACAATGTAAAGAAATTGTAATAGGAATATGATAATTTCCAAAGAAATAAGAGAAAGAATAGTTAAACTCTAAAGGGAAAAAGAATGAAGAGAGAAAAGAAGCAAGGTAAAACCTTAATCAATAAAAATACAAGAGTTTGGAAGTGGAAAGGCAGTGGAAATATTCTAAATAACAATAAAAATTGCTAGCGTGGATAGAATATGGATCACATATTATCATATATAATTTTGAAAAAGCATACTAGGAATGAAAGTTTGAAAGTCATGGTTTAAAACACTATTTGGATTATAACTAGACAGTATAGCTCGGTGGTAAACCATTGGCTTTGCATATGTGAAGCAATGGTGTGATCTCCCAAGCATTGCAAAGTACACACAAAGCACACACACACACACCACATACACACATTTGGAATATTGACTTTAACATATTGAACGGAGGAAATTATTACAAACAGTAAATGTATATTAATATATGAAATCATTATATTGCTCCTAATATTTAAAAGAATAGTAGAAATAAAATAGTCACAATATACTTGGATTTTAATAGATTAAGTAAATTGAAAATTAATAGTAGACATGAGAATCTTTGCAAATCAGTTTTAAATAATAAACATTTTGAAACATGTATCCTATTATTTTGACAAAAGATTGATGTTACTGGTGCTTTAACTCAAGACTTATAATATGATAGCGAGGTGCTGTATATAGCTCTAGGGATAGGTATATGTATAATCATTACGCTCTGAATAGTTTTATAATAAGGTCTCACAATTTCCCGAATTACAAACCCTATTTACACTTGCCACCATAGCTAGACAATGGATGCGACAAATCACCATGCCGAGCTCAAACTTATTTTGAAACTGAAGTACAAATATTTCCTAAAAGTGATCAGGTAATGAACCTTTCTTAATAAAGTATATGCTTCTTGAAAATACAGTAAGTATTTGTTACCTGGACAAATATGTTTATAACTATAACAAAATACATGTATTTAAATTCATTAACAATATAAAATTAAGAAAATAGTTTTGAATAGCCACATGTTAAATATTTTAAAAGCAAAATATATGTGTCTGAATAATTTATATGTGTAAAAATCATGCAAAATTAAATTAACTGATCCTACAGCTCTGAAAAAGGAATTACCCTAAAGAAACACAAGGAAACATTTAAGCTCAAAATTTGAAATTTAGAAAATATAATGAAGTAGGTGCTGGGAAGGTAGCTCAGTGGTAGAGCACTTGCCTTGCATGCATGAAGCCCTGTGTTTGATTCATCAGCACCATATAAGCAAAAAGAAAAAAGCCAGAAGTAGCGCTGTGGCTCAAGTGGTAGAGCTCTAGCCTTAAGCTGAAGAGCTGAGGGACAGGGCCCAGGCCCAGAGTTCAGGCCCCACAACCTGACCCCCCCTCAAAAGAAAAGAAAAGAAAATGAAGTGTACTCTTTAGTTGACTTAAGTAAGTATAAATGCTCTGCATATCAGTTTTATAATAAAAAATGCATGAACAAAGAAAGCAAATGTACCCATTGATCAATAGCAACAGCAAAAGCATCAGTAGTTGTTGTTTTGAGTGTACAAAAAATCAATGGAAGATATAACAATATTCCTTCCCTAAGAAATGTACTCATTACCTCATTTATGTAACTGTAACCCCTGTGTACATTACCATTACAATAAAATTAAAAATAAACCAAATAATATACCAATTAAGAATTCTTATAAGCCATTGGTTAAAAACTTTGTTAAAAATGCCCTAAATACCCAAGGAATATACTTTGATGTTACTATTTAAATACTTCAACTTCAGCAGAAAAGCAAAAAGTTTAAAAACTGTTACAAAGTAAAGTAATAAATCAGAATATATTACTATTAGTAATAATCATAAGATGAATTTATACTGGTAGTCAAATATGTAAGAAATGAGGCAATTTGCCATTCATTTGCACTTAATAAGTGAGAAAGAATTTTCTAGGTCTTTTTAAATTATCATAAGTTTAATGAAGAAATTATTCTGTCACATCATATGATAATCAGATAAAGCTATTAGAGCAAAAAACAGATTGTATTAAGTTTTTGGATGTTAATGTATATACTTATTTTGGTTGTGGGAAAATGTGGAGATTTCAACTTGGGGTATACTGTTCTTGCAGGCTGGCGTCATATCAGTGGTTAATTTTAGGATAGGCCTTCCCTTTCCACAAGAACATGCACCTGATCTGTCCTTTTAGCCTTCCCATCATCAATGACATCAGAGTTGTACACCAACTTGTCTAGCTTGCTACCTTGACTGGCCTGGATCCACAATCCTTTCAACTTAGTCTCTAGATAGTGCAGGATGGTAGAAATCATCCAATTCATCCAGAGATAGATTGAGAAGTAAGTCCACTAAACCTTTGGCTTGGGTTCTGTTCTCAAGCCTCCTAAGTAGTTAAGAGTACACATGGGATCCCCTGGTGCCAAGCAGTAAGAATATTTTAAAGCAACTAGACATATATATATATGACTTAGGCTTGTGAATACCTCAGGAAAAAAATTAAAAGAGCAGTGAAGCATAGAGGACAAGCAGAATTTTAACTAGAAACTCAGAGGCTGAATAAGCTTAGCTAGCTATTCTGGAGTCTGAGATCTGAAGACCACTGTTCAAACATGAAAATACAAGCGATTATCTCAAAAAAAAAAAAAAAACAACCAGAATTGTAGCAGTGGCTGAAGTGGTAGACCACTATCCTTGGGCACAGAAGCTGAGGAATAATTCCAAGGCACTATCAAGCCTCATATGCACATGTGCGTGCGCATATTTGCACGTGCATGCACACATACACAAACTCAAATGAGTATTTCAATGTGAAGTTCTTTATTTTTCTTTACCTTGCTGTACTTTATTTCCCTGTATTAGTTCACAAATTAACAAAATCAGCTAAGGACCTCTTTACATAAAATTCATCATGTTTCTCTAAAATCTACTCTCTTTTTGGTTGCCTGCTTTTATTTGACCCAAAAGTAAATTATTCAGGAAGTCAATTCATCACTCTCAAGTCTGTAGTATTAGATGATTGTTTAGGTTCCTCCTAGCAATATGATTTTGTGAAATCCTGCATCAAGCAATATATTTCTTTCACTAGAAGAGAAACCTCTGTCAAACAATTAATAATAGCTTATTCTCCTCCTGACATTCATCTGTAGTTTTATTTTCTTCATATATTTCATGATCTGTCTGAGTATGACAAGGACTGCCATGAAAATAAAAACACCCTTCTCAGCACTTAGCTGAAATTGCTTTGGAATAAATAATGTTCACCCTGACTATCTTGAGAAAGAAGAATTGGTTTCTCAGCACTTTAGGTAAGAACTTGAGGGAAAGAAACAAAAGGAAAAGTGAGTAACAACTCAACACATAGATTCAAATGAAAAAAAACAACCCAAGAAAACACAAATTAATTCAGTACTCAAGAAACTGCAGGAAATGTGAAGATTTAAAAAAAATCAACTATGACAAGCTTATGAAATTCGTGACTACATGGGAGTGCACTGTTGTGAGGATAGTGGCTAAAGCCAGACTGAACAGAAAGTTCTGTACACAATGCCATGCACCTGTTATTCTAAAATATTCTAAATGCCGGGAAGAATAACATCAAGTGGACTGAGGCCAAGTTCATACACAAATAGGATGCCAGTTTCTAGCTGAAAAATAATCAGGATAACTTAGGGCTGGGGGCATGACAAAGTGTTAAGAACACCAATTTGAGGGGAACAAAACACTCAATTCAGACTCTAATATTAGGGGTATTAAAGACAAAAGCTATGATTTTAAATAATTAGAACAATTGTAACACTTGAGTATTTGAGTGGAGAAAAATCCATTAGAGAGATAGAATGAACCCATGTTCCAATGCTACTTTAGTGATAATGTTTAGTGGTACCTTGCAAATGAACATGGATGTGCCTTTGGGTGATGGAAATACTCTACTTATACAAGTGTAAATTAAATAGATTTTTTTAGTAGATTGTAGTTCTTGAACTAAGAGCCTGAGTGATGTCCCTGAGCTTTTTCTCTCATGGCTACCACTCTAATACTTTGAGCCACAGTTCCAATTCTGATTTTCTGTTGGTTGTTTGGAGATAAGAGGCTCATGTACTTTTCTACCCAGAATGGCTTCAAACCATGATCATCAGATCTCAGCCTCCTGAATAACCAAGATTCCAGGCATGAGCCGTCGATGGTTTTCATAATTTAGTAAATTGTATAGTTACAGAAGTTATAAATTATCATTGTAACCTGTGTAATATACGTGTGTATGTATAGATCAATGCATACAGTTAGAAATATATTAACATATTTTTGCATCTACAGTACATATATGAAATAATCCTTCATTATAAAATAAAATGGAAACAAAAGTTAATAAGGAGCAAAACAAAGGGAATTGTTACACATTTCTTTTTGTTGAATAGAACATGAATTGTGAGAATGACTTTGGGAAAATCATCTCTACTTTAACAAAATGGATAATTGTTATTAATTCCAATCCATCTATTTGCCCATATTGTGCATCCTCACACATGAGTGTCAAAATCAAACCACAATTTTTACCTTTGTATTTAACTTACCTGTTATAATTTAGGGGATAGATGAAGTAATCAAATAAAGATTAAATTAATAGTAAGTGAGGCTATGAGTTAGAGCTGAAAAAGATTTTAAATATGACAATAACTAATTAATTGCATATTTCTTATTTTTACTCTGTTATGTCCCTCATTCCCACATTAGGAAAGTACATAGAAGGTTCTCACTATATTATATGTAATTATTAAAAATGTATTGAAAGAATATGGACACAGTGTGGTTTTAGCTTATTGAGACCTGTATGGGGTAGTGTGTTTTTAGGATTTGCTATACATTGTGATGGAGATGAAGGGAGGGATGTGCTTATTCAGGAAAACTGACTAGAGGATTGCTCCCAGAAAGATAGTGATGAATTCTTCCAAAAGGTTACAGTAAAATCAGTTTCACAACGATGTTCACTACTGCACTATTCACTGCAGCCAAGTTATGAAAACAGCCCAGATGCCCTTTGGTGGTGGGATG
The DNA here is from genome assembly GCF_019054845.1 of Dipodomys spectabilis. Lineage (NCBI taxonomy): Eukaryota > Metazoa > Chordata > Mammalia > Rodentia > Heteromyidae > Dipodomys > Dipodomys spectabilis. Next base: position 1,023,808 of record NW_024870923.1, read on the forward strand.
GTTGGCAAAAGTGTGTCATATATACATATGTGGATTGTACCTATCCATTATGAAGACTGTTACGTTTTTGGAAAGAAATGGATAGATCTAAAAATATGTTAAGTAAACGAAGTCATAGCCAGACACACAAAGGACCCATGTTCTGTCTCATATTTGGAAGCTAGAACTTTATACAAGTTTACACAGCAATATTAACCAAATCATGCTATTTGTAGAGGAGTATTTAAAAGATGTAATTTTTTATAAAATTGAACTTTTAATCCAGCAAAATGAATACCAGGAAACTATCACTTGGAAGATGCAAGGGGAAGTCAAAGGGAAGGAATAAAGAGAATTATGGAGGAAGAACGTGAAGGCATAATATTCAATGCAGATAGTATGAAACTAGAAAAAATTAAAGTGTGGTGAGGTTTAGAAGGGTAGGGAAAAGTTATATAAAGATCCATTATACTAAAAAACATGATTTATTGAATGGAAATTCCCTTGTACAACTAGTTAAGATAATAAAAATATAATTAAAATCAATGAAGACATCTGATCTTAAACTGTGTTCTCTTTTTTTTTTTTGGGGGGGGGGTCCGGTCGTGGGGCCTGTACTGTGGGCCTGGGCACTGTCCTTCAGCTCTTCAGCTCAAGGCTAGCGCTCTACCACTTGAGTCACAGCACCACTTCCGTTTTTTTTTCTTTTCTGCTTATGTGGTGCTGAGGAATTGCACCCAGGGCCTCAGGCATGCAAGGCAAGCACTCTACCACTGAGCCAACTTCCCAGCCCTTAAACTGTTCTCTTAAACGATGAGTCAATATAATAATTTCCTCCTCAGAAATTTTCTTTGCAGGTATTTTAATCATAGTGACAGAAAAATGATCAGTGCAATGAAGATCAATACATCACATTGCACATCATAAAGAGACACAATAAAAATCACAGTAAAAAATGTTAGAATTCATCACATGATAAAATAACAGGTAGAATTTGCCAAATGCTAATTGATTGTTTTTCCAAGTTCTTTACCTATGGTATCTAATTTAATCCTCACAATAATTACATAAAGTGGAACTACTTACATTTTTAATTCTCAGATGATGATATTGAAATCTTCAGAGTTGTAATTACTAGCACAACATTGCACACATGGTAAATGTTAGCCTGAGGTCCATCTCTGACTGTATCAATTAACCTTATTCTATTTTATGTATAAAATAACAGCATTTAGTCTACAAATTCTAGGAAAATTTCCCAGAATTATTGTGTACACTCATAATATTTCAGTTTATCTTTGTTAGAAAATAGGGAACTGTAATATGAAAAATTAAAGTCCATAATCAATGCATACCTCCCTGGTGAAAGAAGTGCTAAAGTATACCATTCTTGATTTCTAGGTCAAAATAGCAGAAATCATATTCTATCCCTTCACTCAACACTTCACTGCCTGGGGACCCTATCTCTGTTTAACACTGTCTTACTGAAAGAATGACCTCCCCAATTCCTGATGGAAACAGACTGCAAGACTTATACATCAATCATTTCCACATTGTAACTCATCTAAGTTGTTTACCATTCAAAGTATTTTGATTGCTTTTTATACCCAACATTTTGAGAGAAAGGTACTACTTTAAAATGCTATTAAAGCAAGACTGATATTAAAATCACCTTTGACTCCAGATAAATATTTTACCTTTCATGTACCCAAAAATGCAGTCTGACCTATCATTAATGTTAGGAATGAGAGGATAAAAAATCGTAGACAACAAGACCTAAGCATGAATTAAAGCCTCTCCAACTTGTGAATACAATCGGTTTAAAATGACATAAAGGTCTGGGAAGGTGGCTCAGTGCTAGAGCACTTGCCTTGCATGCATGAAGCCCTGGGTTCGATTCCTCAGCACCACATAAGCAAAAAGAAAAAGCCGCAAGTGGCGCTGTGGCTCAAATGGAAGAGCACTAGCCTTGAGCTGAAGAACTGAGGGACATTGCCCAGGCCAGACTTCAGGCCCCACTACCAGACTCCCCCCTCCCCCCAAAAAAGACATCAATACTACTACATTTGTTCAAAATTTCTAATGATACTGAAGATTCAATGTAAAATTGTTAACACTTGAAAATAACTCATTTTCTTGGGATTAGGAAACAAAACACATGATTAATCCTAATCATTTCCAAAGACATTTCTTTATACTATGAATTCACTCTTATAACTACAAAGATTCTAAAAATAACTGAAGCATAGTAATACAAAGGACATAATTTAAATTCATCATGTACATCCAAAGGACTGTGCTAATAGAAAACAAAGTTATATTAATATTAGCTCACCCAATTCACTTCCATTCTTTTATTCTATATCTTTTAGTTTCATAAAAACTGGCTTTTTATAAAATGATGCATAAAAAGCTTATATACCCACTTACATTTTCACATTTTAACGTTTATTTCAGAAATGTCTTTAGCTGTATAGTCAATTAACTGAAATAACACTAAAATATTCAAAGGGTTTTCTGAAGTTGCAAGACTCGCTATGGGATGTTATTTATATTGGAAAAGATATTCAAAAAGCCTTATTTGTTAAAGTTGTGATAGTTACTCCCACAAAAGAACTATTAATGAAGAAACATTTGTATGTACAAAATAACTTCAAATGCATCCACAATCTGGAAGTGACACATGCTTTTTGTTTGTTTCGCAATGTATATCTAACAAACATATCCACAATACTGATTTTCAGTCAATATGATGGGAGATTCAAACCTGAGAAATACAGGGATTATTATCTTAGTGTGAATAGATACTATCTTACAAAGAAAGTTATTTTCAACAGAAATCCGGAAAGAGTTTATCCACCTTGAGTTTCACAGGAATAACCAGAGAGTAATACCTGTTTGGTCAAGTTGGTCAAAATCACTCCATGAGTATATCTTAAAAGTTTATCCAATTTAAGAGGTCAAATACATATTTTGTACTGACAGTCATCTTACAGCAATAACTTACTACGTAATTATATGTGTATGTCCTTGCCTAACATATACTAAGAGCTGAAAGTGATCTCTTTTATCTTACTTAATGGTGTAAATGCTTTGAATATGATGATGTTATTATTTGACAAATAAAATGTACAGAAGGGTGGTTCCACTGAAATGAGAGGACGGAACACTGATAAATAACAACATTGCAACACAGCTCTTTTCAGCCTCACTCTGTCCACATTGGCAAGCAACATTGCAACCGCACACACACACACACACATATACACACACAAGTGCGCACATGTACACACACATATACATGCATGCCAAATTCAGGGTTTATTGTACAAAAAAAGTTCAAATAAAATATTAGTGATTAGGAAAAATGATAATTTGCCTTATTACAAAATAATACATAATCCAGTCACCACAGTTGTTACATTTTACCTGTTTCTCCACATGTAACCACTTAATTTATTTTTAGTTCATTCATTCATTCATTCATTCATTCATTAGTTTGGTGCTAATACTAGAGCTTGACCTCAGGGACTGGCCCTGTGCCAGAATTTGTTACTTTTTTTGTTTTAGTTTTCTCAAGGCTAGCATTTTACTGCTTATACCACAGCTCCATTTCAACATTTTGTGGTTACATTCAAATTATAATCTAATGGACTTTTTTTTCTTGGTCTGGTTTCAAAGCACAATCATCTGATTTCATCTTTCTGATTAGGTAGGATTAAAGACCAGAGCCACCCGTGTGGCTCCTACTTTTTCCAATACTTATGTAATGCACATACTTAGATAGTAATTTAAAACTGAAAGCATAGAAGCAAGATGTACAGTGATGATATTGTCCTGTCAGAAATTCAAGTTAGTATTGTAAATTTCTTAAGACCATACACAAAAAATATTTAAGAAAAATCTGATGATGTGTGTGTATATTTGTGTGTGTGTGTGTTTGTGCTGTTCAATATGTTCCACATATAAGCACTGTGCAGGGGTGTCCAGCCATTCACAGTTATTGCATGAATATCTGCCTTGAGATACCAACTCTTGAACAATGTTTAGGTGTCCACTCTAGGCTTCCCGATGAAGAGGGGTATACTCATCCTCATCCCTAGTATTCATATGAGTGGCCTTTTTGGATAGTAGTCTCCACACTGTAGTAAGCTGCAAGTCAAGCACGCTACCACTGAGCCACCTTCCCACCCCAAGGATTAAGATTATTGTCTGTAATTTGGTCAAAGCTATGTCTCTTTATGTAGGCTACTAAAAATGTATTTACTAATTTCAATTAATACATAAATTCTATTTCCATCTCTTAAAAAATAAAAAAAATGTTTGCTCTGTAAGTTGATTAGAAGCATGGATTTTGTGGCTAGCTAGGTCATTGCACATCTATATCTCTTTCATGGTTCTCATAGACAATATGATTGCTCCATAATTATCCTAATTTATTTTGCTTTCATATTTTTGGTTCCATCATTTCACATTCTGCCCTTCCATTTCCCAAAACAGCACCACATTCACAGAAAAATCCAGAAGTGGTTCTGTGGCTCAAGTGGTAGAGCGCTTGCCTTGATTTGTAGAGCTCAAGGACAGTGCCCAGGCCCAGAGTTCAGGCCCCACAACTAATTTAAAAAAAAAGAATCTAAATACTTGGTAATTCCATTAACAGATCTGACTGAAATCAGTTGAATCACACATTTTCTGTACAATGAAGGAATAGGCCCAGGCTAGGAAAGCAGCAAAAGAAGGCAGGGAGATTTATCTGTGACAAAACTTTTTGGAAAATGGAATCAAGGATTACTTACTGGTGATCCACTTGCACTAGAAGCATGATTCTGAACTATTGCTTGCTGATTCTGAACTATTGCTTTGATCATTATATTCTCCAAGAAGAAAAAATGAAATTTAATTGGTAGCAAAGGACTACTAATACATTTTGACTTCTCATTAAGCATCTTCATTCATCAAAATCACCTGAAGACAATAGACAGGAGTATTTTTAGACGAAAACAAGTGTCTTTCAAAAAACAAGAATTTAGGTAGTCATACGAAGAACTTCTATTTTACTACTGCATTATACATTTTTTTCTAAGGTTGGATACCAACATTAGAAAGCTACTAGAAAGCTCTTAAAGCCCATATGTTGAATAGTGAGTTTTCTTACAATATAACATGGTATTTCCCAAATCATTCACATAGCAGGCATTGTTTCCTATTTTTTCATTCCTAGAAGAAGCTGCACATGAAGACACCACTGGTCCTCATTTTCAGTCTGTGCATTTGAATATGAAGGAAAAACTTTCCTCTGCTCTCTATCAATTTCCTACTCTCCAGTTAGAATAATTTAGAATAGTAAAAATGGAAAAAGAGAAAATAAATCATGGTGGAAAATCATAAGCAGTAAATACACCAGATTTTTCTGAACAGTTCAACCAATGTGAACTATTAGGGAAATACATGGACATCTCATTCCCACTGGCACTCAAAGTCTCTGGTTAGGCAATTCTGATGAAGACAAGGAACAAGATGAAAAAAGTGAGGAATGGTATCAATTGCAAGAAAAAAATGGAGTAGGATCCAAGCAAATTTCTTCTTTGGGATGCCGAAATTAATCGGCTTACTATGGTGCAGAGACTACTTTCCAAAAAAGCCACCCAGATGAATACTAGGGATGAGGATGAGTATAACCCTCTTCATCGGGAAGCCTAGAGTGGACACTTAGACATTGTCCATGAGTTGGTAGCTCAAGGCAGATATTCTTTCAATAACTCTGAATGGCTGGACACGCCTGCACAGTGCTTATATGTGGAATAATACCAGAATGGCTTCTGTCTTACTTCATCATGATGCAGATACCAATCCCCAAACTAAAGGCCTCTTGACCCCTTTGCATCTTGCTGCTGGGAGCAGAAATAGCAAAAATACTCTCTATCTCCTTCTATTGAACCATTATATCAAACTAGGTCTGAAGAACAACTTGGAAGAAACTGCATTTGATATTGCCAAAATGATAAGTATGTTTCACTACCTATTTGAAGTTGTGGAAAGCTGTACAAATTGTTCTCCTGAGTAGTAATGGTTTGGTAAAGTTTCTTAAATTTCAAAAATGCCAGTCCATCCTTTGTGTCCCTACAAAAATTTTTTTCACAATACAAAGCAACAGCAATATCTTACTTTAAAATTTCATGGATTCCATGGTATTCTCCCACGTGAATTGCCTGACTTTGATGGCAAAATGTATTCAAGAGTTGTTTGTGTACATCTATAATGACTTCTGCAGAGTTTGTGATTTTTTTAAATCAGAAATAATTTTAACTTATCTGTTGAAATTAATAGTATAGAAACTAAAGATGTTCCTGGTGCTTTTCTGAAAAAAGTATATCTATGTTTGCATAATGTCCATAATCTATTTCATTCGCTCCTGGATATAATACTTTGAATTATACATTGTTGTACAATGTATAGGTTCATTAATAAATGTGTCCTTTCAGATTGCATTCCATATAGAAGAAGTTGAAGATTCCTTTTTTTCTTAGGTCCTTATATTATTTTATTTCTAGGGGATAAAATGGCAATGTTATCTAATTTCAAGTTTTGTAAAGCTTATGGTATGTAAAGGTCTTTCTAAGGTGAAGATTTAATACACTGATGTCAAACTAACCTTTATTTCTATGAATTACATGTATTGTTACACTTGTATTTTTGTAATCAACTTTTTTTTGGGGGCGGGGGTGTCCGGTCGTTGGCCTTAACTCTGGGCCTGGGCGCAGTCCCTCAGCTCTTCAGCTCAAGGCTAGCGCTCTACCACTTGGGTCACAGCACCACTTCTTGTTTTTTGTTTTTGCTTATGTGGTGCTGAAGAATCGAACCCAGGGCCTCATGCATGCAAGCAAGTGCTCTACCACTGAGCCACCTTCCCAGCCCCAACTTGTTAATAACTGTTTTTCATTTCTTGCATCCGAAGAATGAAAAATATGGAATACTTCACAAATTTTCATACCATCCTTGTGCAAGTGCCATGTTAATCTCTGTATTGTTGTAATTTGGGTAGACCTGCTGCTGAAGCATAGAATATCCTCTAAATTTAAGTACTTAATGATGCAATCTTTATACAGGCATATATCCATGGTTGCCTATTTGTAACAAGGAACCCTTATTGTTCCTAAAAATGCTATTGATCTTATTTCTCTAAAATTCTGTGTATAGTGGAAGAAACTTGTATCGTTTGGTCGATTGCTCACATTAATAATTTTTTTTGTCAATGACTATTTTGTCATTTTCATTTTAAATTTGATCATACTTTTAAGCCTTTACAGCTAAATCCAAAGTTGATGGCTTTTCAAGTACTTATTTATCAACTCAGTTAGCTTTATAGAGCTAATGGATTCAAAGTAAGCCTTGCTTAAGAGCTACTTCTAAACTTCTGCAGCTTAAGATTTCCCAAATGAGGTCTTGCTGGGACAAATGTCTACCTGAACCTTTACCCTTCTTCCATGTAGGAACAGACCAACCAGAATATCTTACCCTGAGAGCATAGATTGTCTTACTGGAACAAAACTAATCTTAGTTACAAGGAATCATAGAAAGATGAACAGTTCAGACCGAATTGTTCAGGATGGAAGGTATTTTGTTGAAATACAACTGCTTATTATACTTATTATTTCAAAAGTAGCTAATGCCAAGAAGGTGAAAAAATTGTTCATATGCATAATTACCTACTGTGCTGGCCTGTCTATCATCCAACCAGGCAGGAACTGACACTACTGACTTTCTATCTCCAAATATTTCCATATTTCCTGAAGAAGTCCATATGTTTCTCCTCGATATTAGGCCTTAAATTGGTAATGTTTTAATCACAGTGTTTCCTCTTGCCTCTAGGCTGTAAATCAACAAATGGTAAAGCTTTAAGTCTAACTCTACCAAAAACTGAGGTAGAGAAAATGGAATAACACTTTAAAACAGAGTTGCCCTTGCTTCCCTCACCACAACGCAATAATGCAAACCAATTTTTATATTATATATACTTATATATTTTATATTTATATGTTCTGATTTTAAATTTCACACAGTGAATCTTACTAGAATTGATAATTAGACAATTATATTGACATTTATTCCCATAAATAGATTGGAATATAAATAATTAGGTTTAGAATATATACTAGAATATAAAAAGTATCAATGCAATATCTTCGTTATAAACTTGTGATATCTTCTATGTGTTGGTGGTCTTCTGAATTCACATTGCAAAATAACAGTATTGCTTTTGCTAATCTATAAGGGATTTTACTATGATGCTCTGTTTATTGTTTTAACTCGCTGGTCCCAAAATATTTTTCTCCATATTTCTGAAGCATTCTTACTGATTATACCCAATTTTGCTGATATGATGTCTAAAAGCTATTATTCTTCTGCAGTTCCCATGGGTCCTAGGATACTAGGTCCCAGTTATCTGCATCATCATATAACAAGGGCAAGACTTCTCACATAGGCCCATGCCACATGCTAACAGAAAATAAATGAAGACTCATCTCAATTTCTCAGTTCCTATAATATTTCAGGGCCCCAATTCCTTCCAAGAATTAGTAGTAATCAAATGTGAAATGCAAGGCAACTTAAAATGAAAGATGAAATCAAAAAATCAGAGAGAAAGTACTGTAATTAAAACTTTCAATTTACAGATGACCAGCCCATATGAATGAACAAAATCAGAAATGAACAAAATTATTTTTAATACCCCTCTCCTAATGATGAATGAAAGATTTCAGTGCAGCCAAAAAAATAGTTTCTGGAATGATAGATCCATAATTGGTCTACCAAGGCAAGGAATCTTGAATTAGAGGTCAAATATAATTTAGAAAAAACATTAACTGAGAAGATCCTTAGTGCTCAAAACACTGGTACTTCAGTAAAACTAGATTCTGTATTATAAAAATGTTGTCATTCTCAAACCAATGATAACCTACATTTAATCTCCTGTATATTCATTTTCAAATAAACTATTTAAAATCACATTTGCCAAAATAACATTTGACAAGTAGATGATAGTGACATTAGAATTTTTCAAGTGTAGGGAGCAAGTTACAGTAGAGTTGATTTATGTACCCAGCACTAATACCAAAAAAGTTCAAACATTCATTAAAGTGTAGAAATAGTACCCCCCACCATTTGTGTTGTTGAGTAGGTGCCTTCCAGAAATTTGTTAAATAGATCACCCTCCCATATTTCAAACCCAAATATTAGCTAATAAAGTAAATTTCATCAAATAAGAAGGTATATTTTTAAAAGTCACTAATAGTTGGCTTTTCATGTGTTATTTTATGTTTTCCCTATCTGTCTAACATAGTAAGAAATATGACTTTAAGTCTTGAATATGGGTACTGATGAGAGATGTGACAAACATAAAATCTCTCTTCGATTTCTATCATATTCCTCTAAGTATTAAATGTGTTTTCTTCTTTTTCCAAAACTTATAGGTAGTAGAAAAAATTATCCCATGTAAAATAAAATAATCATACACAACTGTACAAAGCCATTTATAAAAACTGGTAGGTAGGAATAAATTCTAAGCCATTTTCAAACTTTCTTGTTGACTAAAGATTAATCTTCCAAAAGAATGAGAATAAAATCATGTCTGAGAGATTCACGTCTCCAGTCTTGCAAATTGTTTTTGCAGATGAATGAATTATGGAAATATAAGCTGACATCAGTTCAAGTATATGTGGGATTGAAACTCCATGGAATCTATATAAACCTTTCAAAGTATTAACAGGCAGTTTAACAGAGTGACTATCAGGATATTGAAACCAGAGAGGAACAATAGTAAAGAAATAGAATGAATGAAAAATGGAACAAGGGGCAAATACAGCTAGAATACTCAATGTACATATGTAATAAAGGAAGTGGTAAATCTGAACTAAGTCTTGGAGAAAGGGTTGGTTGAGAATGATAGAAGGAGAGACTCTGATCCTGAAGCATTAGACAATTAGATGGACATATTTAATTGTAACACACTTGCACAACCTTTGGAAATTCAGTTAAAAAAACAACAACAAACAAAAACAAACAAAAATCACAACCAAACAGCAATCTCTAGAGAGTAAGAATATGACCTCTCAAAATTTTAAGCAGTTAATGAAGGGCAGTCTTTGGAAAAGCAAACAAAGCTGTTCAAAGAGGGTAGTTTGGGGTAGGGGAGAATATTGAACAGATTTAAAAAGATTGTCTAAGGTTATAAATCACCTATATATACTGCATATATTTTCTTCTGCGAGTGCTCTTTGTCTGAACTGGATACTCCAGTCCTGAGGCACACTTGATAGCTTGTGAAGACAGAATGGAAGAAGCAAGATCAAGAAACTATTATTCCACTGGAGAGAAAACAGTCCTCTATGTCTTCCCTCAATCTCTTCACTACTCCATTTTCATACTTTTAATAACTTCAAGTGATTTTGAATTATATCTTTCTTTCTTTGTTCTTGCAAAGTAATTGTTCAAAATAATTCTTTAAATATTATTTGCCATTATTTTCTATCATGCTGTTTACTCGTCCAAGCGAGTCCATTAAACTTACCCTTTTCATTTGGTTGCCATGAAAATGCAACAACTGTGCTAATGAGGACCAATGCTAATGCAAAACTTTGTCTCCAAAAAACCAGTCCAAGACCTATAATCACAAATATTTAGCTATAATTTTTTTCTTTTTGCTTTTACCTTGAAATCTTCTTGTATCTAAAGTGCCCACAAAAATAAATGCTCTACCACTTTTTGGTTCAATCACTTCTAAGCTCAAAGATATATTTTGCTAACAAGATGCTTAGAGGAAACCTAAGAATACTCTACTTTCATCTTCTCTCTTAAGATTCTCCTTAGATACCATATCAGGAACAGTGAAGTTATTCTTTGCAAAATTATTTCAATAGATTATTTTCCTCTTGGTCTTGTATTTGCTCAACTAGATGTATGGAGAAGAATAGAGTTAAATCACCCATTCCTTGGATGACATTGTCTGTTACAAAGGACAATACTTCTATGTCCTACTTCTATGTCTTCCTCTTAGCTCTTGCATGATTTCCAATTAATCACAGCTTCTTGGCTTCAAGTCTAGTGAAGCTGAAGGACTATAAGGCGTCCCACACTGCTACATCTTCATGGTTTCTCTTTGAGAACTCTTTTATTTGGAGTGGAATTTTTTTTTCATGTCTTCATTCAATTTGTTCTTCATTATACTCAGCCAAATAGGCTCTGTAAAATCACTTTAGGTAGCAAAAACATTAAGACAATCTATAGCAAAAAGGTTTGGCCCCCTCCACTGCTGAAACCAATACGCTTAGCTAGGGCTTCTAATAACGTGTTTTCTTACCTTTTCAATTTGCTCAATTCTTTTCTGATCCCCAAACTTTTTGGCTTATGTAATAACAGAAATCTTCACTATATCATGTTAATAAGGATATTATATTTTTGAGCTACTTAGAAATGAGAAATCATTGGTTTGAAGTATCCAATCAGGGTTTTTTCTGTGTTTCATTGCTTCACGTGCAAAGACATCGTGGAAAGTATTAAAACAGAAAAGTGTAAACTCAATACGTTCTTTCATTGTGAAGGGCACTTTCTCCCTAAATATTTTGGCCCAAATTATGTTTTAAAGAGAATTACTGTTCAGTAGTTAAAGGTCAATTCACAAATTTGATGTCTAATTTAAAAAAAAAACTTTGAATTTAAATTACACTACAAACTTGTTTCACACAGTAAAAGTATATTTCCTGAGTAAGGGCAATTCTCATGGGAACCTACAGGATTTACAGCAAGGTTTGTGAGGTTTGTTTGTTTACTGTGAAAATGAGCCATCTTACCCACATTGTTCCCTCTTGGCTAATTCTCCATGGACTTCTTTGCATGAAAGCCTATTTTCCCAGGAAATTTTAAATTTTCTTAATAGGCAAAGTTAAAAAGTTTGAACAACCTTTCATAATTTTAAAACTCTTTTGAAATTCCTTTATCAGAATCGCGAATTTACCAATCCTAATTCCACCTTTACCATCAAAAACTGCATAAAATAAAATTTCACTGTATTGGTATAGTAAATATTATTCTTTATGTAGTAACTTTTTAAAAAATCAGTACTATTTGGCATCTAATTTGAATGAATTACGCCTTCTTTATCAGAGGGCCATCAACTTGAATGTTATCCAACTAGACAATTTTTTCACAATATACTTGCCAATATTTTCAAAAAAGAATAAATGAGTACTTTCTCATACTAAAACCAAAAACCGTTTAATTCTATGGAAACCCATAACTTTTAAAAGTAAATAAGTTATGAAGACAATAGAATATGTGTGTTCTTCACAATTCCTATGACTAATAACTACTCACTTCAAATTCTGAACGTTCCATACATGAGAGACTCAAAATAGTACCTGTTTGCATGTTATGTAATTCTGCAATAGATGCATTTTCCAATAGGGTGTTACAGATTAAGAAGTGAACAGAAAAATAGCCACATTCTAGTATAGGATAAAACTGCAAAGCATCGGTTATAATTAATTCTTCAAGAGTAAGCAATTGTTTATCAGATTAAGCTATTATTTCTATGACCATCAATCCCAAAATTTATGCCATAAAGTAATCCTAAACCAACAGTTTCCAACTTGTAGGGTGCACCTCAAAATTCTCTTAATTCACATCACAAATAGCTTATCTCTATTGGGAAAAAATACTACACCTCTGCTAATGTGATGCCCTCCGTGTTCTGGAAAAAACACCACAATAAACTGGGTTGCATCATTTTTCCTCCACTGGAATTCTTGCAAATATTTATATTTATACTTTTTTTAACTATCATAGATATTCAGTATGCTAAGATCAGAAAATTACAGTTCAAAGCCCACCCAGGCAGGAAAGTTCCCTAGATTCTTATCTCCAATAAACTTCTCAGCAAAAGCCAGACACAAGTGTTACTGAGGTTGAAGTGGTAAGGCACAAGCCTTGAGCTTAACAGGCTCAGAGACAGTGTCCAGGTCCAGAGTTCAAGCCCTATGACAAAGCAATAAAACAAAACAAAAATAAAAACAAGCCCCAAACGTAGCATTTTTCTCATTGTATACAGAAGCACGTAATTAAAGAAATTGCTTCCTGTGTTACACACAGGTAAAAGAAAGAAGATGTCACACAATTATTCTCTTCATACCATGTTATATTAATGCCTGAAAAAATTGCTTTATCTAAATTTATAAATTAATATAATCAATTTGTTGTCAACTCGGTCTACATTATTCACATGATCATTTTCTACTTGAACAGTTAGAATTATCTATTAACTGAGTTCTAATTATAACTCTCTTGAAACTATATGCTAGGCAAATAGAATGCAAGAAACATTTGTGAATATGTCAATTAAACCCTCTACTTAAAAAGAATTTTGTAGTATCCTATAGAATATGAAATTACAAACAAAACCAAAATATTTATTTGAAGTCTAAACTCTAATTTAGCAAGATTTGTAAAGACCTACATTAGATGAACTTTGCTATGCCTCCAGGCTTATGCTTTTGTAATCCTTCATCTTTCCTTGGAATCTAACAGAATGATGATTACTTACTTTTTCAAATTTTGGATGGGAATCATGAACCATTTTGCATCTAGTAATATTCTGTAATGAAGATAGCTTTTAAAACACACCTGAGGATTATATACCAGTTGCATTTCAATAGAAAACTTGGCTTCTCAAAACATAATGAAGAAATTAGCCCAAATTTCCAACTGTGTATTCCTTTCTTGTTTGGTTTGTTTTATTAAGACAAATTATACTACCTGGTCTAGGGAAGGTATCAGTAGTAATTCCAGTCCCTAATCTCCTGTCAGTCTGAGTGCTAGAATTAAAGGCTTGTATCACATTGCCCAACCATAGTTTCTTGGTTTATTTGTTTGTTTGTTTGTTTGTTTTTGGGTCCGGTAATGGGGCCTGAACTCTGGGCCTGGGTGCTGTCCCTCAGCTCTTCAGCTCAACGCTAGCGATCTACCACTTGAGCCACAGAGCCACAGAGCTTTTTTCTTTTTGCTTATGTGGTGCTGAGGAATCGAACCCAGGGCTTCATGCATGCAACACAAGCACTCTACCATTGAGCCACCTTCCCAGCCCCTTCTTGGTTTATTTAATCTAGATACTGACTAGCAATTCTGAACTTCTCCAGTGATATTATCCACTAGAATTCTCAGACTGTTCATGTACTATTTTCAAAGATGTTCTAACATTTGACACAGGGTATGAACATTTTCAAGTGCACCTGCGGGATCTCTGATTCATTCCTCCATGGATCCAATCCTTTTAATATTGATTACTTGACTCTCTTACTATCTCTGGTCCCTACCTCTCTAATATGCTCAAACATTTTGAAGAAAGTTCACTTGAGGATTTTCTAATTTTAAAAATTAGCACTTGATTCTAGTCTTACTCAGGACATATTTTCTATTGTTTTCTAACTTTTCTACATATTTTGAGAGTTGCTTCATTTTTGTATATGTGTGTGCACATATAAGTGCCTCTGTGTGTATGTATATGTTTATATGTATGCATGCAAAAGCCTTAAGCTCTTATTTATCATTCTTGCTCATGAATGTTATTCCATCACCTGAGCCATTTTTCCAATCCAGATTTTGGGTGATTAATTATAGATAGTGTCTCAAACACTCTTCTGCCCAGGTTGCATGCAAACTGAACCTCCCAGACTCCTTTACATTCTTAGGTTTCATTTATCCATTAGAATCAACTTTTAAACTACAAACATTTTTGTGAGTGCAAAGTCTAAGCTGTAGCCCAGATTTTTAACTCAAGAATTCATATAAAGATAAATGAACATACACATTACATATGCTGAGTGTACACTGTTAGAAATGTGATCATAAGCTGGGTGGTGGTGAGATCTGAGGATTGGGGTTCAAAGCCAGCCCAGGTAGGAAAGTCCCAGAAACTCTTTTCTCCAATTTACTGCAAGAAAACTGGAAGTGGAACTGTTGGCTCAAGTAGTAGAGCATTAGCCTTGAGCAGAATAGCAGAGGGACAATGCCTAGGCCCAGAGTTCAAGTGACAAGACCACCACCAACAAAAAATATATAAGTAAAGGAAAGAAAAAATGTGATATTATCCACCAGTTCATGGCTAGTATAATCCCTGCTCTCTCAAGATGGACTCTTTTTTTCCAGACAAGTCCATGCTCTTATATCTGCCTTGCATTGGAAACAGAATTATTCTTCCATTCTACTTTCTACAAAGATGTGTCGTTAGCAAGCGTGATTTAGAAAGGGAGTGCCATCATACTTCATGTTCCACGGAGGAGTAATGCTTTCTCTATATCACTCTCATAAATATACATACTGGACTTGGCTTTATTGTTTCAACGTGGTCTTATTTGTAGAGTCTTCTATAGTGTATTGAAACCTTATACTTAAACCCAGAATTTCTCTTTCTCTTATTATTTTTATAGTTAACATGAGTTAACAAATTCATGTAAACTTGGGAAATAATGCGCAGCATATACTCTCAGAAAAAAATGATCTGAGAACCACCTTCCCCTTTAAAATTCACCTTAATTTACAGAGAATTTACAAAGTTTGAACTCAATATACTCATGGATAATGTATTCATAAGAAATATAAATTTCATATTTTCTCCATACTAAGTTGTCTCTGAAACACGTGTTACCTCAGGTCCAAAGGTGTCCTTGGGTTATTTCAGTGAAGCCAGAAAACATTCATTATACCTCAAGCAGCACCATAGATTGTTCTTGGAAATAACTGTTACTGGATGTGGAAACTGATCCCAGGAGAAGAATGGAACATAGAGGATTGACAAAGTTCAAGTTAACTTGTGCTTTCCTTTTTACTGTAAAAGAAGAGAATCCGAAGGCTTGAAGGAAACTCTGTCCCTGACTTTTTTTAGTGTGTTTTTACTTATATATAATTTTCTGTAAACTTCTAAGTTGAGAATATTACAAAAAGATATAATGTGCCATTTGATGGCCAGCATAGAACAAAAGGAAATAACGTTGTTTTAAATATGTTCTACTGAAGGGACTGTGAAGGTGGCTCAGTGATAGAGCATTTGACTTGCATGCTTGAGGCCCTGGGTTCGATTCCTCAGCATCCCATAAGCAAAAATAAGCCATAAGTGGTGCTGTGGCTCAAGTGGTAGAGCGCTAGCCTTGAGTTGAAGAGCTGAGGAAAAGCGCTCAGGCCCAGAGTTCAGGCCCACGACTGGACCCCCCCAAAAAAATCTACTGCAAAGAAACAAAGACATAGAGGTTTTAAAGTGTTTTATGGATGGATATTTTACCCCTAAGATGATTCTTTTGTTGCAGGAGTCAGTTATCAATTCCTTTAGTTTGGTCCTGAGTTCTCCAGAGCAATAAGGATTCTAAAAAAGCATCCAGTGTGTATGAACAGCAAAAGGAGTCATTTCTCACACCAATACTCCTTTAAGGAGGGTTCCAATGAAATATCTGGCTTTTTGTTTGCTTTTTGTTTAGCTGGTGTTGGTTAAGGGGCTTGAACCCAGAGGCTGGACCCTGTCCCTGAACAGTTTTCTTTCCTGCTCACCTAGTCCCAAAGCTAGTACTCTACAGCTTGAACCAAAACTCCACTTCTGGCTTTTTTCCTGTGTAATTACAGATAAGACTTTGACAGACAATCCTGCCTGGTTTGGCTTTAAACTAAGATAGTAAGAAAGCCAAGTGACATCAACTGTATAGACTTCTCTTTTCAAACGAGAAATATTAGATGAAGTTTATTGTAAAGCTAATATTTGACAATTTTTCTTCCTTTTTGATTGTGAGCATACCGTACAGAGGAGTTACAATTACGTGGGCAAGATAATGAGTGCATTTCTTATCAATCATTGTTGCCTCCTCTTTGTTTCCCCTTCCCATCCCTTCCCATATACCCCCTCCTCCCAGCCGACCCTCCGCCCCCCACCATATTTGTAAAGTTCGTTTTTCGACATGACGACTTGTACATCTCATTGTTGCAATGGGTCCACCTGTATCCCTAGTTAAACGATTTGTTTTTAGAGAATATGTCCAGCATAGAATCCATAACATAACTCAGCAAAAGTAGGTGCACTGAATCATTTTGGAATTTTTTTTTGGCTTAGGAAGATTATTGATCTTGTCGTTCCTTTTGGGGAAACTTAAAGTCATATTTCACCTTTTTATAGGTTGTGGGGCTTGAACTCTGATCCTGGGTGCTCAGCTACAGCACCACCTCCGGGTTTCTGGTGGTTAATTGAAGGTTATGGTCTCATGGACTTTCCTGAACAGGCTGGCTTTGAACCACAATCCTCTGGTCACAACCTCCTGAGTAGCTAGGATTACAAGTGTAAACCACCAGCACCTGGCTCATATTTGCATTTATGTGCACTGAATGACACTGTGTAGACAAAGAATGGAAACTTTAACCAAATGATGACATTAAAATTGAAGTCCTCCTTTTCCATTTTCCTACATTAATGACTCATGAGCTATTGGACCCTTACATTAGCATCCTCTGCCATATGTATAGGTGTATTTAGTATCAGGAAATGTTCATAGAGAAATATAGAAAGAATGAGATTTTTAGAAAGTAAAGGAGATAAAGTATGAAATAATAGCATAGGAGATACATTTATCACACAGAGATGAAGAGCTAGCCTAAGAGATTTGGAATGCTAAAGGCAATGAGGAAAAGCCTAGTTGACAACTAGTTCTACAATAGCCAAAAATGGTTGTCAAGACCAGTTTCTGGTATACCTTAATTACTATCATTTATTCCTTCTATCTGGAGTTATTCCTTATTTTCTGTCACAACTATTAATTAGCCTCTGCCTTTTTGGTGCCATAACGGACCAAAAAAAATTTCAAAATCACACTTAGCCTACCCTTCTCTTTGTGATTATCAGTGATGACACAAATCCTGGAATTGTTGAATTTCCAGAGTTAAACTTTACCTGGCATCTAAGCACATTCCTAGTATTAATTGCTGGGACTTAATGAACAAAACTTTTTTAAACACAGTATCCTCATATAAGTAAAGTACATGAATTAGGGACTGTTGTCAGGTGTCAGTATGAAAGGAGCAATTATATATTCCAAGTATGGGTTCTTTATTTTGCATTTACTAACTACATGGTTTATTTGTTTTGTTTTGTTTAGTTTTTGTTCTTTTTGCCAGTTGAGGCGCTAAATCTCAGGGGTAGGGAATTTTCCTGAGCTTTTTTTTTTTTCTTGCTCAATGCTAGCTCTCTACCACTTGAGGCACAGCACCACTTCCAGTTTTTCTTTTATGTGTTACTAAGGAATTGAACCCAGGCTTTTATGGATGCTAAGCAATCACTGTACCATGAAGCCACATTCCCAGAGCCCTAAATAACTTTCTTAAGATGGCATTACTTTTTCATTCTGTAACTACGTATCATAATTTTGGCCAGGTGCTAGAAAATGATGTAGAAAGCAATACAATAAGTCTAGTAAGGCTGGAGGGACAATGAATAATTGTCACGGTCTAGCCAGAGGGGCTTATCCCATGGAGCTGTTTCAATAAGCTGAGCGAGACAGCTCCTGACCCTCAGCCAAACTCCAGAATGAGAGGGCCACCTTGGGTTCCAGCCACATGGGGACCAGTACTTTTGAAAGAGAGAGAGAAAAAAAGTCAGAATTACAATTAAGTCTGGTGCTAGTGGCTCAGAATTCTAATCCTAACTACATAGGACGCTGAGATATGAGGATCATGGTTCATAACCAGCCCAGGCAGAAACGTCTGTGAGACTCTTATTTCCAAAGAACCACCAGAAAATCAGAAGTAGTGCTTTGGGCTCAATTGCTAGAGCACTAACTAGCCTTTTGCTGAGGCTTTCGGGAAAAGTGCCGATGCCTAGAGTTCCAGCCCCACAACTGACAAGAAGTGAACTTCCTAACACAAGAAGTGGACTGAATAGCACCCATTGTCCTAGGGAGCATGGTAGCGAAGTCAGGCAGAGCTTCCCGTGAAGTTGAAGTCATATGTAGGTCAACTGGCTTCTCTGTGCCTTGGTTTCACCAGCTGCAAAACTCAACATAGTGAAGGATCCTCTTCCTCATGGGGATAGGGTAATGATGAAAGAGAGCCATGTTTTGTTTCATAATCCCACATCTGTTGCACAATGAATAACAGGCCCCACCTGAGCCCTTTCCAGCTATCTTCCTGTCATTTGCTCACAGAATTGCGGAGAACCTTATCTGAAGGCTGCTCTCTCTGTGCCTAGCTCCAGAAATCCCTCTGTATAAATCCCTTGTTTCCTCACAACTGTCCTGAGAGGAGAATGAGGTCTGAGGGTTGCGACCCTACCCAGAGCTTCACCTGTGGTCAAGAATCATCTGCTGTGATTTTTCTGCCTGCTCAAACTGACTTAAGAAACCATTCAAGCCACAGGAAAATAAAAAACCACAAACAGACCAGAGACTGCAACAAGAGACAGCTTAAGGACACAAGGGAGATACAGTATATTCCCATCCCCACCCAAAAATATCAAAGAACTCTTTTTTTGTACCTTTATAAAAAATGTTTTTATAAAAGTTTTTTTTTTATTTTTAATTTTTTACTTTAATTTTTTTTTGTTTTTTATTAACTTTTTTTTTCTTCCTCTCAGAATTTTCATTTTAGGGGTATATGTGTGTGTACTTTTTTTCTCTTTTCTTCTTAAAATTTTTTTTTTGCTTAGCTCTACTGACCATTTGCCCTTTGTTTCTTTCCTTCTTACTCTTTTCACTTTTTCTTCTTTTTCATCTTTTTTGTGTGACTTAATTGCTATTCTGCTCATCCTCAGATATGCCAATAGTCGATTATTAGACCTTAGCCCCATTGTGTACACCCTTAATCCAGAAATTTATTACTCAATTTAAAACTTCTTAGCCTTAAATTCCTTAATAGCAGTACTACACTTTTTACCTATATAATATTTTAAGCATTTTTTATTTTTAAGTTTTTCACATCTCCTTTCTATCTGTCCCCTTTTCTTATTCTATCCACGTTCTTCTCTGAATATTACGTTTTTATTTTGCATAATTTTTAAGTGTTGAACTTCTTAATATTTATTTTTTGTTTTTCTATTTTTTCTTGTCTTTTTTCTTTCTCTTTCTTCTTATTTCTCTCTCTCTACTATCATTCTATCCAACCTATTTCCAGCTTTGAGATTAGGATTGAGTTAAGTTAACTATCCCACTGCCTTTCCACATCCCTATATTCCTATTTTTACCCATATCTCTCCCTAAACTTAATAATTTCTGTTTGCCAAATATTTCTTTGCAGTTTGTAGCCCATTAATACATAGTTGTTTGATGTTGAATAGGTATATCTGTAGAACTAGATTGTATCTGCAGATTTTTGACTGTGCAACTACAGACTTTGGTTGATGCTTGCCTTAAAATAGTGTGCTAGCACAAAACTGGCATTACTTTCATCCCAAATGGGCAGAGCAACCTGGAAAAACACAAGAAAAATGACAAGTCCGGGTATCTCGACTCCCACTCATGATAATCAAGGGTCAGAAAAGATAATCAGTAATCCAGAGGAGAGTTCTCAAAAAGCTCTACAAACACTACTGGTAAATATAGTAAATGCAAAGATTGAAAACCTGCAAAGGACTCTGAATGAGCATGATAGGGAGAGAGAGGAGGCAAAACAAAGATTAATACAAGAATATCATGAGCGTGAGGAAGCTACTCAAAGATTGATACAAGAATTGCGTGAGCAGATTGAGAGCACTCAAAGAGAAATAAAGGAATGTCATGAGCAGGCTGAGATCAAAGAGAACTACAGGAACTGCATGAACGTGAAGAAGCTAATCAAAAAGAAATACACGAATTGAGAGAGTGGGATGAGAATGCAGAAAGACCACTAAAGGCATTCATGGAATCCATAAACAGAGAACTGAAAGAAGTCAGAGAGACCACAAAGGGAATGCTGAATGGAACCCCAACTGAAGGAATGGGAATAACCAATCAACTAAGTGATTTGAGAATAAACACTGAAAACCAAATTAAGGAAGAAAAGATGTTCATACAAGTTCTAAAACAATTCTGCAACAAAGAATTTGAAGCCATCAAAGCTGACCAACTAGAAGAAAAAGAAATTTAAAACAAATATAAAGTCTCTATTGTAGGTTAGACCATGCAGAAGATCGAATCTCGGGGATTGAAGACAGCCTAGATATTATAGAGAAAGAACATACAACCATTTAAGACAAATCCAAGAAATATGATAAATCTATCCAACATTTGGAAGACACCATCAGAAGGCCTAATCTGAGGCTAATGGGTGTAGAGGAGAAGCTAGAGACAGACGTTAATGGTCTAGGAAATTTGTGTAACAGGATCCTAGCAGAGAACTTCCCAAACACACAAAAAGATAGTCCTATTCAGATACAAGAAGCTGGTAGAACTCCAAATAGACCAGACCAGAATAGGACATCCCACCGTCAAATTATAATCCACACAGGATCATTTCAGACCAAAGAAAAGATCCTTAAAGATGACAAGGTGAAAAGATCAATCACCTATACAGAGAAATGAATTGGAATCACCTCAGATTTCTCAGCGGAAACAATCATAGCAGGAAGAGCCTAGAATGATGGATTCCATGCCCTAAAAACAAACAACTATCAAACAAGAATTTTGTGCACAGCTAAACTCTCCTTCTTAATGGAGGTCAAATAAAAAACTTCCATAGCAAAGAAAAATTGATACAATATATCTCCACAAAACCAGCCCTACAAAACATTCTTAAAGATGTCCTACACATAGAAAACCAACAAGATCACAATAAAGGCCAAGAAATCGCACCCAAACTGAGAATCCAAGAACCATAAGAAGAACCCAGTTGACTCAGCACCCAAGAAGGTGGATAAAATGGCAGGTACTCCCAAATACCTCTCAATCCTAACTCCCAACATTAACGGACTTAACTCTCCAATTAAGCAGCGTAGACTATCTAGTTGGATTAAAAGCAAGATCCTTCTATCTGCTACCATCAGGAGTCACATCTTGCCCATAAAAACAAACACATTTTGAATATGAAAGGCTGCAACCAAATCTACCAAGCAAATGGCCCCCATAAACAGGCAGGAGTTGCAATCCTAATATCAGATAAAAGAGACTTCTAATTGAAATTCATGAGAAGAGATAAAGTCACTACATACTAATTAAGGGATCTATCTTTCAAGAGGATATTACAAATCTAAATATCTATTCGCCAAGCAATGGAGCACCCAAATTTATCCAAGAAACACTACTTTCCCTCAAATCCGACAGAGATCCAAAGACATTAATTGTTGGGGTATTTAACACACCAGTTTACCAACTAGATAGATCAACTCAGCAAAAACTCAACAGAGAAACTGCAGATCTAAACAACTGCATAGATCAACTAGATTTCACAGACATCTACCGAATATTTCACACAGCAGCATCAGAATACACGTTTTTCTCAGCAGCACATGGAACATTTTTCAAAATAGACCACATTTTAGTACACAAAGCAAACTTGTCCAAATTCAGAAATATTGAAGTTATACCTTGCATTCTCTCACACCACAAGGGAATAAAATTAAAAGTTAACACAAAAGCCACCAAAGAAAATCCTATAACACTTGGAGGCTGAAAAACACACTACAGAATCACGAATGGGTCATAGAAGAGATTAGAAAGGAAATTCAAATGTTCATGAACAAACAAATTACCAGCTCCTCTGGGACACAGGAAAAGCAGTACTCAGGGGCAAGTTTATAGTTCTGAGTTCCTACATCAACAAAATCGAGAGATCTGAATCCCACCATTTGATGAGACATCTGAGCCTCCTTGAAAAAAGCAACAAGATAATCCTCCATCCAGTAGACGGTAAGAAATAATTAAAATTAAATCAGCATTAAATGAATTATAATGCAAAAAAAATCATCGAAAGAATCAACGAAACAAAGATTTGTTACTTCAAAAAAATTAACAAAATTGACAGACTCTTAGCAAATCTTATCAGAAAAAGAGTAAAACACACCCAAATAAATAAACTCAGAGATGAGAATGGAAACATCACCACAGAATCAACCAAGATTCAGAACATTATAAGAAAATATTTCTCAAAATTTTATGCTAATAAGTTTGAGAACGTGGCACAAATGGACCTTTTCCTAGCAAATATTGACATGCTGAAACTAAACCAGGATGAGTTAAACCACCTTAACAGGCCCATATCAAGCATTGAAATAGAAACCGCAATAACAGACCTCCCATCTAAGTAAAGCCCAGGACCAGATGGCTTTAGAGCAGAATTCTATAAGGCCTTCAAAACACAGCTCACACCAATACTCCTCCAAATCTTCAATGAAATTGAAAGAAAAAATTCACTACCGAACACATTCTATGAAGCCATCATAAGCCCCATCCCCAAACCAGGCAGGGACTCATCACAGAAAGAGAACTATAGACCCATTTCTTTGATGAACATTGATGTAAAACTTCTCAACAAAATTTTGGCCAATCGATTTCAACAATTTATCCAAAAAATCATACACCACGATCAAACAGGATTCATTTCAGGGAGGCAAAGCTGGTTCAATATAAAAAAATCAATTAATATAATTCATCACATCAACAGGAGCATGGGTAAGAACCACATAGTTATCTCAATAGATGCAGAAAAAACATTTGACAAGATCCAACTCCCCTTTATGATGAAGGTTCTGGAAAAACTAGGAATCCATGGAACTTTCTTCAATATAATAAAGACTATATATGACAAACCTACAGCCAGCATTAAACTCAATGGTGAAAAACTAAAGCCATTTCCTCTTAACTCAGGAACGAGACAAGAATGTCCACTCTCTCCACTTCTCTTCAATCTAGTATTAACATGCCTAGCTACAGGAATAAGACAAGATGCAAACGTAAAGGAGATCCAAATATGGAAAGGAGAAGCAAAACTCTCCCTCTTTGCAGATGTCGTGATCTTGTATTTAAAGAATCCCATAGACTCCATTCCCAAATTACTCAAGCTGATTCAAAACTTTGGCAAAGTAGCAGGGTATAAAATTAACCCTCATAAAACAATGGCTTTTCTGTATACCAACAATGAGAAAAGTGTGGTTGAAATTAGGAAAGCATCTCCATTCGTAATACCCCACAAAAAAAATTCCTAGGAATTAACTTAATCAAAGAAGTGAAGGACCTCTATGATGAAAATTTTAAAAACCTGAAAAAGGAAATCAAAAGAGATCTTAGAAAGTGGCAAAACCTCCCATGCTCCTGGATTGGAAAGATCAACATCATGAAAATGGCAATACTTCCCAAGGCTATCTACAAATTCAATGCAATACCTATGAATATTCCAACCTCATTCTTCAAGGAGAAGAGGCAATCCAATAGTTCATAGGAAACAATAAAAGATCCCGAATAGCAAAAATGATCCTCAACAGAAAGAACAGTCCTGGATGAATATTAATACTAAATTTCAAACTCCTCTACAAAGCAATAATAATCAAAAGAGCTTGGTAATGGCACAAGAACAGACCTCAGGACCAATGGAATAGATTTGAAAACCCAGAAATGAACCTACAGACCTATACCCATCTAATATTTGATCAGGGAGCTAACAAAATAGAATGGAAGAAAGAAAACTTCTTCAGGAAATGGTGCTGGCAAAATTGGTTAACTACTTGTAGAAAACTAAAACTAGACCCTTATATATCACCCTGCACCAGAATCAACTCCAAATGGATCAAAGACCTCAATGTCAAAGCAGACACTCTGAAAACATTACAGGATGGAATAGGAGAAACCCTAGGTCTCCTTGGCTCAGTCCGAAATTTTCTTAATAGAGACCCAGAAACACAACAAATCAAAGAAAGGTTGGACAATTAGGATTGCATGAAATTGGAGAGCTTCTGCATGGCAAAGGACATAGCTAGCAAGATCAATAGAAAGACCACGGACTTGGAGAAAATCTTCACTAGCCATACAACTGACAAGGGTCTCATATCTAAAATAAATCCCCCAACAACAAATCTTCAAATAAACAACTGCCCAATAAATAAGTGGGCTAGAACCTTAAAGAGAAACTTCTCTGAAGAGAAAAGAAGGATGGCCAATAGACACATGAACAAATGCTCAACCTCTCTAGCCATAAAAGAAATGCAAATCAAAACAACTTTGTGATACCACCTCACCCCAGTTAGAATGGCTATAATCAAGAACTCTGATAACAGATTCTGGAGTGGATTTGGACAGAAGGGAACTTTATTGCAGTGTTGGTGGGAGTGTAAATTTGTTCAACCACTTTCAAAAGCAGTATGGAGGTTCCTCAAAAGTCTCCACATAGAGCTCCCCTATGACACAGGCAATCCCACTTTTGGGCATTTACCCAAATGTTCACAAACAAGACCACATTAAAGCTACCAGGACAACTATGTTTATTGCAGCATTATTTACCATAGCTAAGATATGGAACCAACCCAGATGCCCCTGGGTATATTAATGGATCAAGAAAATGTAGTATATATAAACAATGGAATTCTATGCCTCCATCATAAAGTATGACAGTGCTCCATTTGTTAGGAAATGGAAAGACTTGGAAAAAATTATATTAAGTGAAATAAGCCAGGCCCAAAGAAACATAGGTCCCATGGTTTGCCTTATTTTCAATAACTAGTAAATGTCTGAGTCAAGCAAAACAGGTCAGATAAATTGATATTAGGGAAATGAACCTTAAGATATGTATTCAAATTTTTTTCTTTCATACGATAGTTTCTAGTACATTTATAAGATTCTTTGTTGCTTTTTATGTCCTTCCCCCACAGTATAATCCCTGCTTTCACTGTATTTGATGTTGTTATAATTTATGGAGGGGAAGGGAAAAAACAAATCGTTTAAATTGAGATTACAGGTGGACCCATTGCAACAATGAGACATAGAAGTCGTATGTCAAAAATGAACTTTACAACTTTGGTAGGGGGAGGTGGAGGGACAGGTAGGGAGGCGGGGAGAGGATGGGATGGGAAGGGGAAACAAAGGAGGAAGCTACAATGCTTGATAAGAAATGTACTCATTATCTTGCCGATGTAATTTAAAACCCTCTGTACAGTATTTTCACAATAAAAAAAAAAAAAAGAATCGGCTGCTGTGGACTAAAAGTTTGGGATAATCCATCTAAATTGATGACTGCGCATGTTGCTACATGTCTATCATCCCAACTACAGAGGACCAGGCCTGGTGGAGCATACATGTCACAGATAGGAGGACCTCTATCCAGCCCAGCCAGAGCAGATATTGAGGCTCTGTTTCAGAAATGCCCAAGACAGAAAGGTGGCTCCTCAGAGCCAGGGAGTGGACAAAAGTAGGGGGTCACGGTGCCCCCAGAGGGGTGTCTGACCCGGGGTAGGGGTAGTTTTGGGCCAGCCACACACATGTGCTGCTGTGAAAAGTTACTTGAGGCTGCTCCAGGTGGGGAGAGCAGCGATGGCAGTTGCATTGCAGACACATGGCCTCAGAGCGAGGGACCAGGTTGGGCTTTATGCGGCCTGGCAGGGTGCCATTGCCTGATGTCTGAAATTCCGAACCATGGGCAGGAAGAGCACTGGGGCATGGGCAGCCATCTCAATTTCGTTCTATATTCCAAAGTTGCCTTGAGTCTCTTCCTCACCACTCAGCCATCTCTACCTTCCACAACTGCTGGTAGTGGTGTAAACTAACAGAGGGAATCCCAGTGCTACCTGGCAGCATGGAATGTAAGCGTGGCCACCATTCTTGTATCTCATTGGTCAGAAAGAACCATGAAATAATGGGGGTGTGGCCAGAATCCTGTGATGCAAGCAGCATGGGCGGAGTCAAGAAGATAGCAACTCCCCTAGTCCTTTTCCTGGGGAACAATGTCCAATTCAGTTGGAGACAAGAGGGTGACCTGCTTTAGCCGGATGGCTGCACAGATTGTTGTGTATGTCTGTTTGTTCCCAGTCCCAGACGTTGAACTGAGGATATGGGCACAGTCTGTGAGCTGCTTTGGCTCAAGGCTGGCCTTGCATACTGGAGCCACAGGGATTCTGGCTTTGTTGGCACTGAAGTTGGACTTTCCTGCGTAGGGTGACTTCGACCATGATCCTCCCATCACAGCCTTGTAAGTATCAAGGAAGACTGCTGAGAGCCACTGGTGAGTGCCTAATCATTGGTCTTACTGATGTTCTTGGAAAGACTGGTGAGTTCCCTATTCTCGGGTTTAAGTGGTGGGAACTGTAGCCCATAGTTTGAATCCTGGTTCTGCCACTTTCAAATGGAAGGAGATCCTAAGAAACTTAATCCTGTCCATATGATTACCAATGGAATATAATGTATGTCATGATTGAAAGAGTAGTTCCTGAATGATTCTAGGATAAAATTATATACAATTATGTTATAGGAAACTGATCGATGTGAGTTAATGCTTTATGAAGCATTTAAACAATCACATTCATAAAACGGAATCATAATGCAATACCTAAGAATTACTATTCTATTACATAATATAAAGGTGCCATTTTTCTGCCAGGACTGGGATTGGAACCTATGTAATGGTAACTCTGTTGCACTGTGTGGGAAGGGGAAGCTGGCCTCCTTGAAGTCAAGAAATTCAAGTCTGTTCCTTAGGCCTGAAATAGATCCCCACCACTAGAAAACATCCTATTCATGTACAATTTACATATGATTTATATTTACATACATATGTTGACTCCATATTGCATTCAGTGCAGTTATTTTTTTTTGTTTTATTCATGTATTGACCATTTATTTTGACTATTATGGCACATAAAAATTGATTACATTGATTACATAAGATATAGGTCTGCATATGTATTCCACTTCATACCTGACACCCAGGACTTTCACAGAAAAGGAAAACATGTGTCACCATCAACTTCTTATTCCATAATTCATTTTTTGGGAGTGCTGGCATCTGAACTCACGGCCTACAAGCCTACAAGGCCCAATTCATGAATGGGTGAGGGTTAGCACGCCATCCTGGGGCAAACTGAGCTGACAGGCTGTTCCCAGGACCTGAGATCAAGCCACAGGTGTTAGCAAAGTAAGAACAGATTGACATGCAGATGGCAGTACGCTAATAAATATGTATTTTTATAGTTTTTAGAGATGTCTATATATTATTCAGTTATATAGACTACATTCCTTCCAATTCCTGGGTATAAATCATGCGTCCATGTAATTAATGGTATTATTTTCATCCTTACACTATTAAAGAAATCAATCAGTGTCCTGAAATTATTGTGTTCCTTTAAGTAATAATATTCTTTTTATGCTTCACAAATATTAAATAAAATCAATTAGCCTCCTGAAATGATGCTGTCTAAATTTATAGGAGCATCATTCATGATCAACTCATTGAACCTTGACATTGATAACATTCCATTGTTCTTCCTATGGATGGGAACCATTTTCTTAGTATCTCCTGCCATTGATTGGTGTTAGGAGGGGGATTTCAAATCAGGGCCTATGGTGCCACGTGGGACTATGGATTCCCAGATAGTCGGTCAGCCCTCAGCAATGCAAGGTGAAGTACCTTTTGCAACAGTGTCATTCAGACCCATGAGGGTCACCGTGCAAAGGAAGAAAATATAAAAAGGCCACATTTTTTCTGTGCATTGCTTTCTCTGCAAGACCTGGGGGTCTAGGATCCCAGAAGCAGCTGTAGGTCTAGTGGCTGCACCCCAGCCTAGGGTGATCGAAGCTGAGGCACAGTTGCCACAACCTGACTTCAAGCTCGTACTGAGAAAAGTAAAATAAAAAATGTAGCTCCCTCCCTTGCAATTCATGATGTATATTCTTCCAGACTTTGGATTTGAACTCAGGATCTGGGTAAATCAGCAGCAATGTGGATGAAGGGGAAGATCACTGTACTTGAAGATAAGAAAGTCAGGCCTGTTTACTAGTCCTGAATTCAAGCCCCAGCCCTGGAAACATACTATTTATATACATTGTAAAGATAGGATTTATACTTACCTATAGATGTGCAGTCCATACATGTGTGTGGTTGTTCCTTGAATTTTTTGTTTTATTCTTTTTTTACCATTGATTGTACTATGATGATACCCATTCCGTTTATTACATTGATGACATCCTATCACAGAGCATCTAGATTTGTATAAATGTTCTCCATCTTGTCAGTGTGCTCAGGATCACAAAGGATATTCAAAGAAAAGGAAGACGATTTCACACTTGGCTTCTTACTCCACAACCCACTTGTTGGTAGTGCTGGGATCTTAACTCAGGTCCTAGTAGGACCAATTGGCCAATAAGTCAAGGTGAACACACCAACCGGTGAGCAACTAAGGATGTAGGCCATTCCCAGGATCTGACATTGATCCCCAGGGTCGTCCAGTATAGTCATAAATCATAATTTAAACATACAATCTATATTGATATACATGTGTAAACAGCATCTTGTATTTAGTGAACTTCTCTTTATTTTTTCTCTATTTCATGGAGGTATTGTGTATTTTACTAAGTATGGTGAAAGGTATAACTTTGCTGATATGGAGGACAACCTGCTCCTATGGTTATAGGGTTGCCTATGAATTCCTCTTCTTGGTTGAGATTCAGGACTTTCACAGGAGAGGAAAACGTGTGCAACAACTGGCTTCTGACCCAGAATTTGCACAGCACAGGAAAACAGGTGCAACGACTGGCTTCTCACATCAGGGTAAATTTTTGGCAGTGCTGGGTTTTGAACTCGGGGCCTAGGAGGCCCAACTGCCCAGTCGGTCCATGTGATCACACCAGACTTTGAGCGACTAAGGAGATGGGCTCTTCCCAGGAACTGAGATCGAGCCAAAGGGAGGCCAAAATAGTGCTCAATGCATCATTGAAACATGGGATATATATTCACATTCGTGTGTGGACTGCATCGTTCATTGAGTGTACTTATTGTGTTTATTTTGTATGCTATTCATGGATGTATTGCGTATTTTCTTATGTAATGATGACAGGTATAACTGGGCTGACATGGATAACAATTTATTCCCATAACCAGAGGGTGGCCCATGCATTCTCCATCCTAGCTGAGACCCAAGACTTGCATAAGAAAGGAAAACAGATGCAACAATTGGCTTCTGACATCAAGATGAATCCTTTGGCAGGGCTGGGATCTGAACTCGGGGCCTAGCAGGCCCAATTGGTGAATGGGTCCACATGAGCACACCAGCCTGTGAGCGACGAAGGAGCTAGGCATTCCCAGTACCTGGGTTTGAGACCCCTGGGAGGACAGTGGGGACCACAATAGTCATCCATTCATAAGCTGAAGGTAGAATGCAAATAAGTACATATTTGTATAGAGTAGGATTGATGGTGACCTGTGATGGAATCCAATCTGTGAGTACCTATATTTGGATCTTTTCTGATGCATCCATTTCATGTCTGTGATGATTATTGTCATGCTTCACTAACTCTTCTCTACAAATAATCTATGCCAAATGAGTCTTGCATATTATTTCCTACTCACATCATGCATGAACTACTCATTCAAGGATGAGATCAATCGCATGCCATGACTCTTCCTAGGTCCAGAAACAAGTATCTCAGGATCTCCCGACATTTCCTCCTCCTAGGGAGACTGAATTCAAGCCTTAGTCCTGGAAAACATACTCCTTATATACATTTTAACGATAGGATTTATATTTCCATTCAGATGTTCAGTCCATATTGTGTTTGGTGCATTTATTCATTTTATTTCTCCTTTATTCATTTATTTACCATTTATTTTACTGACTTTGATGACACCTCTATCATTTATTACATTGCTTACATCCTATCACATAGAATCTAGATTTTAGATGTGTTCTCCATCTTGCCTGTCAATGTGAGGATCTGAACTCAGTGCCTAGCAGGCCCAATTCATGAATGGGTGAGTTTGAGCATGGGAGCCTCTAGCCAATGAAGCTGTCAAGTGGTTCCCAGGCACTGAGATCGACCCCCATGTTTGGCCAAAACAGGGATACATGGATAGACAGATGGTGGTATACAAATAAATATATATTGTTAAAGAGTGCCAGAGCCGTCTATCTATGATTGAATGATACCTACTACATTCCTACCAACTCTTAGGTATTTATTATACCACCATTGAATGAATATTATTCTTTTTATGCTTAATGAACTATACGTTAAGATCAATCAGCATTCTAGGACAATTGCATCCAATTTTAGACTAGACGGATGCATGAACAACTATTCATTCAGTTGGTATTCCCATGAATAGGAATGAGTCTCTTGGGTTCTCCTGCCATTGGTGTCAGGACTGGGATTTGAACCCAAGGCTTATGTTGACAGGTTGGCTTATGGCTTCACTGATAGCCCACCAGCCATCAGCAATTGCAGGTCAGGTCCACTTTGCAGCCATGTCATTCAGATCCAGGATGGTCACCATGCTAAAAAAAAAAAAAAAATCACAATGTGCCAGCCCTCTGCAGCTCACCACTTTTTGTGTTTTCACCTTTTTTCTTCCTGCAAGCCCTTTGGGCATAGGAACTCAGGATCAGCTATGGGTCTGGAGACTGCACCCCAGCCTAGGGAGATCCAAGCTGAGGAAATGTTTCCAGGACCTGAGTTCAAGCCCCATGGATGGCAAAAAAAAATAAAAATATTAATTATTTAACTATATAAAAAATAAAGCTCCCTGGTTTGGAATTTCTGCCAGTTTTCTTTCGTAGCCTGGGATTTGAACTCAGGGTGTTGGCAAATTTGTAGCAATGTGAGGGAACTGTTGCCACTACTTGAGTTCAAACCCCGTGCCAACCAAAAATGAAAAACTAAGTCACTGACCTTGGCAGGGGGAGGTAGTTGTGGAGATAGGAGGGAAGGGATGGTAGGGGGAAAACAAAGGAGGAGTCAATAATGCTCAATAGGAAATGTACTCATTACCTTGCTCCTGTAACTGTAATCCCTCTGTAAAACAGTTTTGCAATAAAAAAAGTACAAAAAAAGAGAAACAATGTCGTTCTCAGAGAAGCAATTTAGAAGTAAGGAAAGGATGTCTGAATAGCTGTACAAATTCCACACTGCTTTTTTTTAATGTTCAGTATGGAACTGAGTAAACATAAATGCTTCCATTAAAAAAAAAAGAAGTCACTCTCTTGGAACTGGGGCCAGTATTTCTGCTATTGCTAGGATTTGAGATCACTGACCAGGTAACTCTTTTACACCATGGTTGAAGGCGAAGTTCACTGTCCTTGAGGAAAAGAAATTCAGGCTAGAGTTCCCAGGGCCTGAATGAAGGCTCTGCAATGCAAAAAATGTTTCTATACATGTTTAATATATGATATACTCTTACATATGTATGTTAATTTCATATTATGATTTTTATTATTGATTTTGTATTTTATTTATCTTGTATTCATTTATTGATTGATTATTGTATTTAGTATTATTATACACATAATATTTATTACAATTTTCACATCTATAATAAAATTCTATACAATAATTTAGGATATTTACTCATTTTTATTAGTATTTTATTAAGTGTTGAAACAAAATACATAATTAAATGGAAGCATTTGTCACAGTCTTCACATGTTTAGAGTCTCTCCCAAGTATGAGCTTTGTACAATCTTTGAATATCTTCCTATTGGGATTTCTTTGAATGATTTATAGTCAGAAATCTTTTCCTGAGGATAGGCAAGTGAGGGATAAAATTGTAAGAGTGGGACTAGAAATGTGGCTTAGTGGTAAAGAGCTCACCTGGCAAGAATGCCAGGGTTTAATCCTCAGTGCCACATACTCAGAAAAATCCAGAAGCTGTGGAGTGGCCTAAGTGGTTAACCTTGAGGAAAAGGAGCTCAGAGACAGTACCCACGCCCTAAGATCAAGCCCAAGGACTGCCAAAAACAATAGACGAGATGTCAGTGGCTCACACATGGAACTCTAGCTTCTCAGGAGGCTGAGAGCTGAAGATCACAGTTCAAAGACAGCCTAATCAAGGAAAGCCTGTTAGACGCTTATCTCCAGTGAACCACGAAAAGACCCCATGTGGCACTGTGGCTCAAGTGGTAGAGTGTTCGCCTTGACCTGAGGGGCTAAGGGACAGTGCCCAGGCTTGAGTTCAAGACACACTATTGGGAAAAAAAGTGAAGGTTCATCCAGGTACTTTTCTTCTTTGCTAATTATGAGATCATTCTTTGGAAAATGAACACTGATGTATACCAGAATTGGAGTCAGAGCTTAAGGTTCAAGTGTAACACATCCATATGCCCAGCCTCTCAGACTGTAGCATTGTAATCTTGTGTCCTACAGGGTTCTGAAAGGTCAATGTTGAAAGGCTTAATATGCTCCCCAAGCCCTTTGTGATAAGCAGTTGACTTGTATTGTCAAGGTCATTACAGTTCTGTACCTAGCAGAACACCAGTAGTTCAAGCCCATCATCCTAGCTCAGGAGGCTGAGGTCTGACGATCACAGGGTGAAGCCAGCCAGGCAGAAAAGTCTATGACACTCTGACTTCCACTTCTGAAAGGTCAGATATTCAAGAGCTTCCTGTGTTTCCTTTGGTGATGAGAAGTACTTGCACTCTAAATGTTCTTGGAGTTTTGAGTTATAGAAGCAAGAAAGAAACATTATTGACCCATCCTGGGTTCAGATGAAGTTCTCAGGATCCAAGCCCTAGCCCTGTTAGCAGGAGGAACTCCAGTGTAACACTGTATTTGAAGGACAGAAAACAATTTCAAATGCCAGGCTAGGTGTAGAAACCAGGCCTACAGGATTAGGAGACAGAATGTACACATTCAACAGGTAAGTGAGCGGCAAAACCACTTCATTTATTCCAGGCACTGCCAGCAATGGGGAGAAACCTGAAACATTTGTTAGAGTTACACCAGGGTCAGGCTTTTCTCAGCCTATTCAAACAATTTCTAATTAACCTTCCTTCCACAGGTGAAGGGACTTTCAGGATATCTTTTGGTTAACAATAAAGAGCAAATTTAGTGGGGGAGAGTGGAGGAACAGAGTAGAAAACCCTGCTCTCTGTTCTTAGGGAGTAGGTTTTTGACTCTCCATCTGTCAGATTTGAAGGCCATTCTTCTACTTCTGTCAGTCCTTTCTCCTTCCTTCATTCTCCACGTAATTAATGCAAATACCCAGACCAACTAGAGTCAGGGTTGTTTCTCTTCTTTCTCCAAGCACCGGAGTTAGAACCTGGCTGTGACCAATTGTCTCTTGGGCCCTTGGCTACCTGAGAAGTGGGAAAGAGACAGTCTTCCTACTCTGTGGGTGTGTGAAGGCGATGCTGGTGTCCTGGCACACTGCATAAGGCCTAATGACTGGGAAATGTTCCCTTCTTTCCTCCTGAAATACAAGACCAGATTCATCTATCATCTTTCTATCTTTCTCTCCTTCTTTCTTTCTTTCTTTCTTTCTCTCTTTCTTTCTTTCTTTCTTTCTTTCTTTCTTTCTTTCTTTCTTTCTTTCTTTCTTTCTTTCTTTCTTTCTTTCTTTCTTTCTTTCTTTCTTTCTTTCTTTCTTTCTTTCTTTCTTTCTTTCTTTCTTTCTTTCTTTCTTTCTTTCTTTCTTTCTTTCTTTCTTTCTTTCTTTCTTTCTTTCTTTTCTTTCTTTCTTTCTTTCCTTCCTTCCCTCCCTCCCTCCTTCCTTCCTTCCTTCCTTCTTTCCTTTGTTCGTTCTGTCTGTCTGTCTACCCACCTACCTACCAACCTACCTACCATTCTACCTAGGTACAGAGCACATGGGCAGCAATGATGGCTCTGAGAGAGTAGAGTGGGCTGAGCCCAATTTGCTGTATGTTCAGTGGGGAACCAGCCCGTGAAAGCTTAGGTGCATGATATGGTGTGACCTTGACAGTGATTGGTTCCTCTTCCTGCCATGCCACCTGCCCTTTTTTGGCTTTAAAAAGGGCTACTCTCTGTTAATAAATGAGTTTTTCTTCCTGCTTGACTTGGCTCCCGGCTGTGTCTGATTGTCCCCCGGGCTGAGGGAGACTAGGGAATGGTCGATCGCCACACTGACCTTTCTTCCGACCCCATCCATCTTTCATAGGATGGACGAAGACCCAACATCTGGTGCCCAATGTGGGGCATGAAAGGAAAATGTACCGGCCGAGGCTAAGTGATCTGTCGGGGTAAGTGAAACCCTAAGTATGGGGAATGCTTCATCACAGAAGAAGGAGGAGGAGGCAACATTAGGCCTAGAAGGAGTACAGAAGGACTTGGGAAGTGAGAAGGAAAAGGACCGGGTCAAATTCAACCAAGAATGCCCTGAAACATGCACAGTGGAAGTCAAAATGAGGGTGAAAGTTAACCCCTCTGACTCGGGTGACCCTGAAGGTCTTAGGCCCCTTCCCTATTCCCCCGATTGGAGGGGAGGTACTGCACCCTACGAGACCTGCGAAAGGGACTTGCAAGACCCAGACCCCTACCCCATGGAGGGGCTGAGGACTGGGGAAGTAACCTACTGGAAGACCTTCCCTGGAAAGGAAGGGCCATCTGAGAGCCTGGACTCTAGGCCACAGGATTTGCTTCCCCAAGCATGTCCATTCAATCTGTCACCAGGGGCTAACAGGCCATTGGAATGGTATCCGTGGGAAGCTAAGGATCTTAAAGAGCTCCTCAAGGCCGTGGCAGAGGATCGCCCAAACTCTCCTTGGGCCCAGACCCTATTACAGGTGTCCCTAAGGACTGGCTGGATGTGGCCAAAGCTGTCCTTACTAGTTCTCAGTTTATTAAATGGTGTGCTTTCTTTGAGGAGGAATGCAGAGTGTGGGCAGAGAATAACTGGCAGGCTCAACCCATGATCCCTATTACTTATGCCATGTTAGCAGGGATAAGGGAAGGGCATTCCACTGACGTCCAACAGGCCACAATACCTGGCCCGTACTGTGACCAGCTGACGCAGGCAGGACTTGCTGCCTGGTGCAAACTGGATGATGGGCCTACCGACTCCCCTATAGCAGGAGTGAGACAAAAAAACTGGGTGAGCCTCTACTGGATTTCATAGACTGAATCCAATTGCGCATTCACTGCAAGCTGCCGGCAGGGAACCTCCAAGATCAGTTTGTAAAGTTGCTGGTCTGGGAAGGGATGAATGCAGATCACCACATGGCCTGCAAGGGATTGAGAGAGAGTTTCCTGGGCAGATGGGTGGTGGCCTCCCAGGATGTGGGAATGGAACAGCACCAGTTACAATCTTTAGCTTTAGCTTTACAGGCTCAGACATCTTCAATGACTGAGGCTATTATCCAGGCATTGGCAGCCCAGGGCCAAGGAACCCCAAGATCATCTGGGAGAAGGACTTGTTTTAAATGCAGGCAAGAGAAGCACTTTAAGAGGGACTGTTTACAGCAATCCCCCACCAACCGGCCTGGGGGCAAACCGCCCCCTACACTCTGCCCTAGGGACAGGGAGCGATACAAGTTTGATTTAGATGGGAAGCCTTTAAACTAGGGGAAGGGCATCCTCCAGCCCCACTAACTCAAGGAGGAAACCCCTCTGCTGTGAGGCCCAGGCAGCCTTGTGGCAGGGCGACCCAGGCCCACTGGACCGTCTACCTGGTGGAAGGACTCTGCCCTAAAGTGAGTATTCACGGTCGGAAAGAGGTTTCACTGCTTAATTGACACTGGGGCAGATGGAACCATACTCAGGGAGGTGGAAGTGCACTTGGACTGGAAGCTTGCACCTGGGCCCCTGATATTGGCGGTAGGGGGCAACTCCCAGTCCCAAGAGACGGTTGACCTTATGACATGGACTAGCCCAGATGGAGAACAGGAAAAGATATGTCCTTTAGTGGGAAAACCTCACTGCCAATTTACTAGAACAAGACATGCTATGACAAATGAATGCCATGGTCCCTACAGACCATCAAACATCCTATGATGATATCCTGGATGGGGGTGATGCACAAAGGCTTAAACAAGATCTAGAGGGAGTTAAGGGAAAGGATTTTTTTAACTTTCATAATTACAGAGAAGAAGATAGGGGACACGCTCAATCCTAAAAGGCCACTGCCCCTGGAGTACCTCCCATTAGGTGGAAGACAGGAAGCCCAATCTGGGTGGAGCAGTGACCATTGACCAAACCTAACACCCGTATTTGTTATTCAAAAAAGCCTCCGGGGTTTAGCATATGCTCCAAGATCTACATAAGGTACATGAAAGGATGGAGCTAGTAGGAACGCCCCTAAGAGGCATGCCCTGGACTCGTGCTATACCTTCAGAATATACCTTGGTTGTGAAAGATTGTTTTTTTCTATCCCCCTGACATAACAATGAAGGGGACCTGACCCCCTAGTTACTATGGGCAGGGTATTGCAACATTATTTACCATAGCTAAGATATGGAACCAACCCAGATGCCCCTCAGTAGATGAATGGATCAAGAAAATGTGGTATTTATACACAATGGAATTCTATGCCTCCATCAGAAAGAATGACATTGCCTCATTTGTTAGGAAATGGAAAGATTTGGAAAAAATTATATTAAGCGAAGTAAGCCAGGCCCAAAGAAACATAGGCCCCATGGTTTCCCTTATTTGCAATATCTAGTATATGTATGAGTCAAGCGGAAAAGGTCAGATAATGTGATGTTAGGAAAATGAACACTTAGATATGTATTTTAATGTTTTTTTCTTTAATGCATGTGTTTCTAACTCATTTATAAGATTATTTTTGTTGCTTTGTATGTCCCTCCCCCACAGTATAATCCCTGCTTTCACTATATTTGATGTCAGTATAACTTGTGGAGGAGATGGGGAAAAACAAGTCGTTTAAGGATACAGGTGGACCTGTTGCAACAATGAGAAGTACAAGTTGTCATGTCGAAAACGAGCTTTACAATGTTGGTGCAGGTGGGGGGAGGATTGGGACTGGGGGGAGGGGGGAGGCTGGGAAGGGATGTGAAGGATAAACAAAGGAGGAGGCTGCAATGCTTGGTAAGAAATGTACGCATTATCCTGCCCATGTAATTGTAACCCCTCTGTACAGTATGTTCACAAATGAAATAAAATAAATTAAAAAAAAAGATGGAGCTCTATTCTCTGGACCACTGTACCACGTCTAGTTTACTGGTGGTTTATTGGAGATAAGAGTCTCACAGAATTCCTGCTCAGGCTGAATTTGAACAGCAATCTTGCAAACAGGATTCAAGCGACTTTCCTCAGGAATACACCAGGGAACCCCTCCACACAAACCCGTAGTGTAAATCTCGAGAGGCACTAGAGAAAAAGAGATACATGAAGAAGCGTCTAGTGTGTTCTAGATACTTAAGTTTGGAGACACACAACACTCATAATTATCAGATCATTTTATAGACAAAAGGAGCAATGAGGACAGCATGAGGATCACTCCAGCTTTTGGTCCTCTCATCTTGAGATGGCAAATTCACTGCAGCTCAATGCTTAGTGACAGAACTGGCGTGTCCTGTGGACATTTGCTCCCTAATCCTGTGACACTCACTTCTCATTTTTGGCTTCAAACCTGTGACTGAGAGGAGAAGATGAGGAGAGAAAAACCTTCTCAGAGAAAACAGCTATAAAGAATATTGGGTAGTTAATTTATAAATTCAAACCTTTGGAATGACCCTGTTAAGAAGTCAGATTGTCCAGATTAAAAAATGAAGAAGAAAAGAAAGAAGGTGCCAGTGGCTTCTCACTGTAATCCCAGCTTCTGAGGAAGCTGAGATGTAGAGAATCTGAGTTTGAATCCAGCCAGTATAGCAAAATCCATGATACTGTTATTTCTAAGACATCACAGAAAAACCCACAAGTAAGGTTGTGATTCAAAGTTAATGCACTACCCTTGAGCAAAAGGAGTTCAGGGACAATGCCTAGGCTTATAGTTAAAGCCCAGGACCTGCCCCATCAAAAAGAGTTTGTACCTCCATGTCTTTGGGTATGTATGGATGTATTCCTATACGTGAAGGTGCAGAGTATTATGATGAATGTCACCAAGCTAGGAAATTTGTATTCAATAAAATGATTTCATAACTGAGACTGTTTTCATGACAGTGCATAATCCAGAGCTCCTCTCACTGTTCCCAGAGTAGCCTGAGGGTTTCTCTGGATCCCAGGTCTGCTGGTAGAAGTCTCTCTTCTTGTCTGGACAGGCAGACAAAAGCCCTCACTCCTGTACAGCTGTGTAACAAACAACTCCAT
This sequence comes from Dipodomys spectabilis, assembly GCF_019054845.1. Classification (NCBI taxonomy): domain Eukaryota; kingdom Metazoa; phylum Chordata; class Mammalia; order Rodentia; family Heteromyidae; genus Dipodomys; species Dipodomys spectabilis. The sequence goes on from NW_024870923.1 coordinate 1,062,957, forward strand.
CTGGGTCAGATAGTGAGGATGATTTTGGGCGGGCCCTGAAGGTCAGGAGAAAAAGGTCTCTTTGTTCCCCAAACTATCTCTCTCCCCAGTGCTCTGGTTTGACAGGAAGCCTTCATTTGTGCTACCTTCTGTGGCAGGCCAAATCCTGTGCACTTATCCTGCCTTTGTGAGACTATATTCCGGTGCTCAGATACAGTGCTCAATATAAATCAAGATTCCTTCTGGCAGACAACTAGGGCCCTGAACTTAATGAAATGTTTCATTGCCAGTGATGATGGGCCTATGATGCCTCTCCTAGGTTTGTGCAAGCTTGGGAAATCCAAGCTCATATCTGATATCACAAAGCTTCCTGTCATCTAGGGCTGGTGAATCTCATCAGGTTTTGAAACATTTGACCTCTCCTAGTTTGGCCCTGGGTGGCTAGGTTTTGGGGTTGAACACAGGGCCAGGGTGCTAACCATGAGCTCAGTGCAAAAGCCTGGTGCTTTATCATTTTGCGTAACAGCATCACTTCTAGACTGTGTGTGTGTGTGTGTGTGTGTGTGTGTGTGTGTGTGTGTGTGTGTGTGTGTGTGTGTACACGTGGACACATAGGGGCACGGGCACACCCATCATTCTTGGAGGTTGAACTCAGGACCTGAGCATTGTACCTAATTTCTCTTGTACAATCCTAGCGTTCTCCCACTTGAACCACAGAGCTAGTTCAGGCTTTTTTTTTTTTTAATGTTGTGTTCCTGAGAAATCAAATGCAGGGTTTCATATTTGCAAAGCACTCTACCCCTAAGGCACATTCCCAGCCCTCTACTTCAGGTTTGTTAGTTTGTTTCTCTCTCTTTTTCTATTGTAGGAGTTGATGTCTGGGTCTGGGTGCTGTCCTTGAGCTCTTCAGCTCAAGTCTTGTGCTCTACCACTTGAGCCAAACACCATTACAGCTTTTCTGGTGGCCCATTGGAGCTAAGTGTCTCAAGGACTTTCCTGCCCAGGCTGGCTTTGAACTATGATCCTCAGATCTCATCCTCCTGAGTAGCTAGGATGACAGGCACCTAGCTTCCACTTCAGGTTTCTTAGTGGTGAACTGGAGATAATACGTTCATGGGACCTTTTGTGTCTGGGATAATTTGGAACCCAGATCCTCAGATCTCAGCTTCCTGGGAAGGCAGGATGAGAGACCTCAACTATAGACCCCTAGGCTGTGGCATCTGCTGCAAGGGGGTCCATGGCTCCAAGTGGTGGAGTGCTAACCATGAGCCCAAGAGGTAAGGGTGAGAGCTTAGGCCCCTATTTCAAAGTTTATGACTGAGAAAAACCAAAACAAAACAATATTGTCTGTAGTAAACAACTCACTAGTCTTCAGCAATACATAATTTTGTCCCTGCCATGGAGACATATCTGAGCCTCAATATTCTTGTCTGCATAATCATCTCAGTGGGGAGATCTTACAAGGACCCAATGAAAGAATGCACCTGGTGAAGGACACAGCACATGGCACTCTTTGCATGATTCAGCACACAGCATCCTGTGAAAGACTCAGAACCCAGCACCTAATGCAGGACTCAGCACACTGCACCCTGTGAAGGACTCAGCACATAGCACCATGTGTAGGACTCAGCACAGAGTACTTTATGCAGGACTCAGCACATAGCTCTGTTCCACAAGCTGTCATTAGACTTAGGGCGCTCTAATCAATATCACCATTCTTTGAGGAACATTTCACAAACCACACAAGTTCACACCAAACAGTTTAGTGAGATTTTTTTTGGGGGGGAGGGGTTAGTCATGGAGCTTGAGCTTAAAGCTTTGGGATATTATTGTTCTAATAACATTTGCACAAGGCTAGAAGTCTACCACTTTGAGCCATATTTCAAAGAGTCTAGCAGACTTCCTGCCAGGTTTTAAAGCCCCAGAGAGGCCAGGATATCGGGGGTAAGCCAGGGTAAGCCAGGATGATGGGTGTAACCCATGGAGCTGGGTTGCAGCAGTTTATATCTGGCTAAGTCAGGTTAGGTGGCAGCTGTGAGCATCAGACTCCTAGCTTGCTCTGTCATGTGGTATTTGAAGTCCTGTCCTTCTACAGTTGTAGTTAGAACATTTTACCTCTTTTTGGCGGCAGTCCTGGGGCTTGAGTAAGGGTTTTGACACTGTCCCTAAGCATTTGTGTCAAGGGAAGAACTCAATTGATTGAAAGACAGGTTTTCTGTTTATGTGGCACTGAGGAATCGAGCCCAGGGCTTCATGCTCACTAGGTGAGCACTCAACAACCGAACCCCAGGAGTGAACGAGGTATAAATAGATAGAGATTGATGTATATAAGCATTATATACACATAAAGATGTCTGTATACTATTAATTTATAGATATTACTACCAATTACTACTTATTAAATTATGTCTCCATTTAATGATATGTCCCAGTTAACAATTAATAAAGCATTAACTAAATTATTCAATATCCTGTTATTGTTTATCACATATGTACATACATCCATACACATAATTTCATATTTATAGAATGAGACAGATATCTATATATTATTAAATTATGCATCATGTGTTACTACCAATTATTAGGTATTTATGTTTCCATGAAATTTTTATTCTGGTAATACTTAATAAAATATTCAACTTAATCCACATCCTATAATTTTTGTTTCTAATTTTATCCTAGAATGATTCACTACTAATTCAATCTGCTTTTCATTTATTGTAGTGACAATTCTTCCACTTATGACATTTTTTACATTTATGACATCCTATGACATATAGATTTGCATATATTACATATAGATTTTCATCTGAATTATACATCCTACCTGTCACCAAGCACTTTCAAAGAAAAAGAAAACATGTGTTACGCTCGGCTTCTCACTCCAAGATTACATTTTTTGGCAGTGGTGGGATCTAACTCAGGGCCTAGAAGGCTCAATTCATGAATGGCTGACTGTCAGAACAGCAGCCTCTAGCCAATTTAGCTGCCAGGCACTTCTTAGGCCCTGAAATTGAATCCCATATGTTGACCCCATATTGCACTTAGTGTGCTTATTCATTTTATTTTTTGTTTTATTCATTTACTTACCATTTATTTTATTGACTGTTATTACACATGAAATATTTATTACATTTATTACATAGGATATGGATTTGCCTATGTATGAAACATCACACCTGATACCCAGGACTTTCACAGAAAAGGAAAACATGTGTCGCCATGGGCTTCTTACTGCACGATTCAATTTTTGTGAGTGCTGGCATCTGAACTCAAAGCCTACAAGGACCAATTCATGAAAGGATGAGTGTCAGCATGCCACATGAGGCATTTTGAGCTAACAAGCATTTCCAGAACTTGAGATCCAGCTCTAGGAGTTGACAAAATTAGAACAGATTGACATGCAGATGGTAGTACAAGAATAATTATTGATTTTTATAGAGTGCTAGAGATGTCTATACATTATTCGGTTATATAGGCTACATTCCTATCAATTTTTGGGTATTTAGTATACCTCCATGTAATTAATATTATTGTTTTCATCCTTAATTATTAATTAAATCAACCACTGTCCTGAAACTATTATGTCCATGTAATTAATAGTATTCTTTGAATGTGTCAAAAATATTCATTAAAATCCATTGGCCTCCTAAAAGCACTCTATTTATATAGTAGTATTCAGAAACAACTAATTCAACCTTGCCATTCATAATCTTCCATTGGTATCCCTATGAATAGGAGCGAGACTCTTAGGATCTCCTTCCATTGGTTGGGGTCAGGACCCGGCTTCAAACACAGGGCCTATATTGCCATGTTGGCTTTTGGCTTCCCTGGTAGCCCGCAAGCCTTCAGTAATGCCAAGTTACCAACATTCTTCAACCGGGTCATTCAGAAGCGGAATGGTCACCTAGCAAAGAAAACAAATATAAAACCGGTAGCCATCTGCAAGTTGCCAGTTTTGTTTTTTTATTTTCTGTTTCGCATTAATTGTTTTTTTTCTTGTCAGCCTTTGGGTCCCAGGAACCCAGGTTCAGCTGTGGGTCCAGTGGCTACACCCCAGCCTAGAGTGATCAAAGCTGAGGCAGAATTGCCATGAGCTGAGTTCAAGACCTGTGCTTGACAAAAGAAAAATACATACATACATACATGCATGCATACATACATAGATACATGAATACATTAAAAATATTTTAAAAATTATGAGGCTCCTTGGCTTAGAATTCATGCCATTTTTTTTTTTTGCCAGGACTGGGATTTGAACTCAGGGTCTGGGTAAATCCTCAGCACTGTGGGGGATGGGGAAGATCACCATTCTGGAAGACAAGAAAGTCAGGCCTGTTTCTAGGGCCTCAATTCAAGTCCTAGCACTCGAAAAAATAATATTCGTATATATTTTAAATACATGAATTTTATTGGCCTACACATTTTTACTGCATATTGCAGTTAGTGTATTCATTTTATTTTGTGTTTTGTTTCTTATATATTTTAGTGAAAATGATTACACATATAATATTTTTTGCATCTTATTACATAAGACATAGATTTGCCTGTGTATTCTACATCATTCCTGAGTATCATTCACCGATAATGAAACCAAGTGGGACAATTGGCTTTCCACCAGGATTAAGTTTTTGGCAGTTCTGTGACTTGACCTCAGGGCCTAGCAGGCCCACTTCATGAGTGGGTAAATGTTAGCACACCAGTCTGATGCAAGAGAAGTTGGTGGGCAAATTTGAGTACCTGAGATCAAGCCCTAGGAATGGCCAATATATAAAGAGATAGATGATTAGACTGCAGTGTGTGTGTGTGTGTGTGTGTGTGTGTGTGTGTGTGTGTGTGTGTGTGTGTGTGTTGTGAGCTGCTTTTAATCAGGGCTATCCCTCTACCACTGGAGCTACACAGCTGTACTTCTGCCTTTGTTGGCACTGAAGTTGGACAGTGATCTCAAGGACTTTTTTGCCTAGTGTGAATTTGACTATGATCCTCCTATCACAGCCTTGTAAACATCAATAAGGACTGCTGAGAACCACTGGTGCCTGCCTAATCATTGGTCTTGCTGATATTCTTAAACAGACCTGTGAGTTCCCTATCCTCGATTTAAAATGATGGGAGCTGGAGCTCACAGTTCGAATCCTGGTCCTGCGACCTCCAAATGGAAAGAGATCCTTAGAAACTCATTCCTATCTATATGAATACCAATGGAACATGATGTATGTTATGATTGAATGGGCAGCACTTAAATAATTCTACGATAAAATTATACACAATTATATTATAGGACACTGATCGATTTTAATCAATACTTTATGAAGCATTTAAAAAATCACGTTCATTAAATGGAGGCATAATGAAATACCAAAGAATTGGGCGTCACACAGTATAAAAGTGCCATTTTTTCTGCTACGACTGGGATTGGAACTCATGGTCTGGGTAACTCTGTTGCACTGTATTGAAAGGGGAAGCTAGCCTTCTTGAAGTCAAGAAATTCATGTCTGTTCCTTAGGTCTGAAATCAATCCCCAGTACTAGAATACATCCTATTTGTGTACATTTTAAATATATGACTTATATTTACATACATAGGTTGACTCCATATTGCATTCAGTGTAGTTATTCATTTTATTTTTTGTTTACTCATGTGTTTGTGGTGCACATAGGCAGCAATGATGGTGCTGAGAGGAAGTTGAGTGGGCACAGCCCAATTTTTTACCTTAAAATCTGATTAAAGCTTAGGTGCATGATAAGGTGTGACCTTTACAGTGATTGGTTGGTTCCTTTCCCTCCCCTTCCCAGCCTCTCAATTTTTCTCTTTAAAAGGTGCTTGCTGTGTAGTAATAAACGAGTTCTTGCTTGACTTGACTCCTCACTGTGTCTGAATGTTTCCCGGGCTAAGGGAGACTGGGGAATGGGCAAATGGTGCACTTACATTTCCTTGGGCCCCATCCATCTTTCGGGGGCAAACAAAGACCCAACATGTATTGACTTTATTTTAATGACTAATATGGCACATAGAACATTGGTTACATGTATTCCACTTATACCTGACACCCAGGACTTTCACAGAAAAGGAAAACATGTGTCACCATCAGTTTCTTACTTCATGATTCATTGTTTGGGCATAATGGCATCTGAACTCAAGGCCCACTGGGCCAAATTCATGAATGCGTGTGTGTCAGCATGCCATCCTGGAACAAATTGAGCTGATAGGCAGTTTCCAGGATCTGAGATCGAGCACCAGGGGTTCACAAAATAAGACCAGATTGACACTCAGATTATAGTACACTAATACATATATATTATATTTCTTTCCAGAGTGCCAGAGATGTGTATCCATTTTTCAGTTATATATTCTACATTCCTACCAATTCTTGGGTATTTATTATGCCTCCATGTAATTAGTATTTTTTATGTTTTTTAGTTTTTTATTGTGAAAATAATGTACAGAGGGGTTAAAATTACATGGGCAAAATAATGAGTACATTTTTTTATCAAGCATTGTAGCCTCCTCCTTTGTTTCCCCTTCCCATCCCTTCCCATCCTCCCCTCTGCCCCCCCACCCAATCCTCCTTGCTCCCTCACCCCCCACCAAAATTGTAAAGTTCATTTTGGACATAACGACTTGTACATCTCTTTGTTGCAATGGGTCCACCTGTTTCCCTATTTTAATGATTTGTTTTTCCCCTTCCCCTCCACAAATTATGTTGACAACAAATACAGTGAAAGCAGGGGTTATACTGTGGGGGAGGGACATACAAAGCAACAAAAAACAATCTTATAAATGTGTTAGAAACAATCACATAAAAGAAAAAAAAAACATTTGAGTACATATCTTAGGGTTCATTTCCCTAACATCACCTTATCTGACCTTTTCTGCTTGACTCAGACATATACTAGTTATTGCAAATAAGGGAAACCATGAGATAGGGCACTAGCCTTGAGCTAAACAGCACCCAGGCCCTGAGTTCAGGCCCCCGGATCCACAAAAATAAATAAATAAATAAATGTTATTATTTTTATCTTTAATAAAGTATTAAGTAAATCAGTGTCCTGAAATTATTGCGTCCCTGTGAGAAATGATATTCTTTTAATGTTTCATAAGATATTAAATAAAATCAAAATCAACCGACTGAAATCATGAAGTCTAATTGTGTACAAGAATCATTCATGAGCATGTCATTCAACTGTGACATTGATAACATTCCATCATTATTCCTGTGGATGGGAACGAATTTCTTAGGATCTCCCACCTTCTGGAAGTGTCATGACTGTATTCGAACTGCAGGCCTATGTTGCTGTGTGGGACTATGGCTTCTCCAATGGCCCTTAATTAAAAAAAATATTTAGCTCCCTGGTTTGCAATTCATGACATTTTTTCGGCCAGGCCTGGGATTTGAACTCAAGGTCTGGGTAAATATGCAGCACCGTGATGGTAGGGAATCTGAACATGCTTGAAGACAAGAAAGTCAGACCTATTTCCTAGACCTGAATTCAAGCCTCAGGGCTGGAAAACATACTCCTTATATCCATTTTAAATATAGGATTTATACTTCCATACAGATAGTCAGACCATATTTTGTTGGGTGTGGTTATTCATTTTATTTCTTGTTTTATTCATTTATTTACCATTTATTTCATTGACTCTGATGACCCCTCTACCATGTATTACATTGTTTACATCCTATCACAGCATCCAGATTTGTAAATAAGTTCTCCATCATGCCTGACACCCAGGACTCTCACAGAAAAGGAAAACATGTGTCACACTTGGCTTCTTACTCATCATTAAAATTTTGGCAGTGCTGGGATGTGAACTCAGGGTTTAGTAAGCCAAATTCATTAATGGATGAGTGTGAGCATGGCAGCTTCTAGCCAATGAAGCTTTAAGGTGGTTCCCAGTTGCTGAGATCCAGCTCCAGGTTTGGCCAAAACAGTGATACATGGATAGGCAAAGGGTGGTATACAAATAAACATATATTAGTAAGGAACACCAGAGGCATCTATCTATGATTGAATGACACTACTACATTACTACCAACTCTTAGGCATTTATTATACCACCATTGAAGGAATATTATTCTTTTCATGCATAATAACCTATTAATTAAGATCAATCAGTGTCATAGGATTATTGCATCCAATTTTAGACTAGACCAAAACATGAACTACTCTTTCAATTGGTATTCCTATGCATAGGAACGAGTCTCTTATGATCTCCTGCCATTGGTAGGTGTCAATACTGGGATTTGAACCCGGGACCTATGTTCACAGGTTGGCCTATGGATTCCCTGATAGCACGCCAGACTTCAGATATGGCAGGTCAGGTCCACTTTGCAGCCATGTTATTCAGACCCAGGATGGTTACTGTGCAAAGAAAAAAACGTAAAACCATCAGCCCTCTTCAGCTTGCCACTTTTTGTGCTATGCTATGTTTTTTTTTTCTTCCTGAAACCCCTTTGGGCCTAGGATCCCTAGTTTGGCTATGGGTCTGAGGATGCCCTACCCTAGGGCGATTGAAGCTGAGGCAGAATTGCAGTGACCTGAGTTCAAGTCCCATGTTGGCAAAATAAAGAATAAATAAAAATATTAATTAATTATTTAACTAAATTAAAAAGAAATAAAGCTCCCTTGTTTTGAATTTATACCAGTTTTCTTTCCTAACCTGGGATTTGAACTCTGGGTCTTGGTAAATATGTACCAATGTGAGGGAAAGCTCAGATTTGCCACTACTTGATTTCAAACCCCATGCAAATCCAAAAATAAAAGTTAAGTCACTGAGCTCGGCAGGGGGAGTAGTTGTGGAGATGGGATGGAAGGAATGGTAGGGGGAAAACAAGGAGGAGGCAACAATGCACAATAGGAACTGTACTCATTACCATGCTCATTTAACTGTAACCCCTCTGTGCAACATTTTTACAATAAAAAATGAAAAAAGTAGTGCTCAGACAAGCATTTTGGGTTAAGAGAAAGATGTCTGATAGATGTACACAATTCTACGCTGCTTTTTAAAAAATTTTCAGTATGTAACTGAATAAACATAACTACTTCCATTAAAAAAATTAAGTCACAGGGGCTGGGAAGGTGGCTCAGTGGTAGAGCGCTTGCCTTGCATGCTGGATGCCCTGGGTTTGATTACTCAGCACCACATAAGAAAAAAGAAAAAAGCCGGAAGTGGCGCTGTGGCTCAAGTGGTAGAGGGCTAGCCCTGAGCTGAAGAGCTGAGGGACAGCGCCCAGGCCCAGAGTTCAGGCCTCACAACCGTACCAAAAAAAAAAAAAATTAAGTCACTGTCTTGGAACTGGGGCCAGTATTTCCATCATTGTTGGGATTTGATCTCACCATCCAGGTAACTCTTTTGTATCATGGGTAAAGACAAAGCTCACTGTCCTTGAGGAAAAGAAATTCAGGCTAGAGTTCCCAGCTTCTGAATGAAGGCCCTGCAATGGAAAAAACATTTCTATATATGTGTAATATATGATATATATTTACATATGTATGTTTATTACACATTATAATGTTTATTATTGATTTTGTATTTATTTTGTTTTTTCTACTTTTCATTTACTTATTGTTTATTGTATTTAGTATTATTATACACATAACATTTAGTACATGTTGTACATCTATTATAAATTTATACACAATAATTTAGGATTGATTCGTTTTTCATTAATATTTTATTAAGTGTTGAAACATGATACATAATTAAATGGAAGCATTTGCCACAGTCTTCATATATTTAGGGTCTTTCCCAAGTATGAACTTTGCCTTCTTTATCTTTAGAACCTTCCTATAGGAATTTCTTTAGATGATTTTTACTCAGAAGCCTTTTCTTGGGGATACACAAGTTGAGGGATTAAATTGTAAGGGTGGGGCTAGAAATGTGTCTTAGTGGTATTGAGCTGAGTCAGCATGCATGAATGGTAAGGTTTGAATCTTCAGTGACACATACTCAGAAAAAGCCAGAAGCTGTGGAGTGGATCAAGTGGTGCAGCGCTAGGCTTGAGAAAAAGGAGCTCAGAGACAGTATCCAGGCCTTTAGTTCAAGCCCCAGGTCTGGCAAAAACAGCAGGCCAGATGACTGTGGCTCATAACAGGAACTTTAGACTCTCAGGAGGCTGAGATCTGAAGATCACAGTTCAAAGACAGCCTAGGCAAGGAAAACCTGTTAGACTCTTATCTCCAATGAACCACAAAAAGACCACATGTGCTGTGGGTCAAGTGGTAGAGTGTTCGCCTTGAGCTGAAGGGCTCAGAGACCGTGCCCAGACTTGAGTTCTAGACACGAAAATGGAAAAAAGTGAGGGTTAAGCAAAGTACTTATCTTATTTGCTAATTAGGAGAACATTCTCTGGAAAAAAGAATGTTCATGCACACCAGAACTGGAGTTAGAGCTCCAGCTTCAAGTGTAGCCCATCCATATGCATAGCCTCTCAGACTCTAGCATTATAACCTTGTGTCTGAAAGGTTCAATGTTGAAAGGCCTAATATGCTGCCCAAGCCCTTTTTGATAATCAGTTGACTTGTAATGCCAATGTTATTACAGTTCTGAACCTAGGAGATCACCAGTAGCTCATGCCCATCACCCTAGCTCAGGAGGCTGAAGTCTGAGGATCACAGGATAAAGCCAGCCATGGCTGGAACGTCGATGACACTCTGACTTCTACTGTTGAAAGGTCAGATGTTCAAGAGCTTCCTGTGTTTCCCTTGGTAATGAGAAGTTACTTGCACTCTAAATGTTCTTAGAGTTCTTGAGTTATAAAAGCAGGAAAGAAACATCATTGACCAATCCTGGGTTCACATAAAGTTCTCAGCTTCCAAGCCCTAGCCCTGTTAGCAGGAAGAACTCCAGTGTAACAATATTTGAAGGCAGAAAACAGTTTCAAAAGCCAAACTAGGCAAAGAGAGCTAGTCCTACAGGATTAGGAGGCAGAATGTACACAAGCAACAGGTAAGTGAGCTGCAAAACCACTTCATTCATTCCAGACACGGCCACCAATGAGGGGAAACCTGAAACAATTTTCAGAGTTACACAAGGATCAGGCTTTTCTCAGCCTCTTCAAACAATGACTAATTAACCTTCCTCCCTCAGGTGAAGGGAACCTCAAGCTATCTTTAGGTTAACAATAGAGAGCCTTGCTCTTTGGTCTTAGGGAGTGGGTTTTTAACTCTCCATCTGTCAGATTTGAAGGCCCTTCTTCTACCAATGCCAGTTCAATCTCCTTCCTTCATTCTCCACATTATTAATGCAAATCCCCAGTCCAAGGAGAGGCAGAGCCCTTTCTCTTCTGGCTCCAAGCACCTGAGTTAGAACCAGGCTCTGCCCTCTTGACTCTGGGGCCCTCAGCTGCCTGAGAAGTGGGAAAGAGACAGTCTTCCTGTTCTGTGGTTGTCTGAAGACCATGTTCGTGTCCTGGCACACTGCAGAAGACCTCATGACTGGGAAGTGTTCCCATCATTCCTCCTGACTTCCAAGTCTAATTCTGTCTTTTTCTTGAATGTGCATGGTAGACAAGCACTCTCTCACTAATCCACATTCCCAGCCCCCTCATCTTTTTCTTAATGGTAGTTTTTACATAAGTATGCCACCATTTTATGTCCCCAATTTTAATTTTCTGAATACTGGTTACTTCTAAAAAACCTGATTTTCTCTTCCCCTGTCTTGTTTGTGACTGTTCCTGCATTGGCCTCATAATAAACTGTAAATAAAGGCTGCTGAGGGTGACCTGCTTTAGGCAGATGGCTTCACAGATTGTTGTGTATGTCTGTTTGTTGCCACTCCTGGACCTTGACCTCAGGATCTGGGCACAGTCCATGAGCTGCTTTACTTAAGGCTAGCCTTCTAAAACTGGAGTCATATGGCTATACTTCTGGCTTTGTTGGCCCGGAAGTTGGACAGGGATCTCAAGGACTTTTCTGTCTAGGATGACTTTGACCATGATACTCCTTTCACAACCTTGTAAGTATCAAGGAGGACTTCTGGGAACCACTCGAGCCTGCATAATCATTGGTCTTGCTGATATTCTTAAACAGACCAGTGAGTTCCCTATCCTCGGGCTGAAGTGGAGGGAGCTGAAGCCCACTGATCTCCAACTGGCAGGAGATCCTAAGAAACTCATTCCTATCCATATGAATACCAATGGAATGGGATGTATGTCATGATTGAATGGGAAATTCTTAAATGATTCTAGGATAAAATTGTAAACAATTAGATTATAAATACACTGATCAATTTTATTTAGTACTTTATGAAACATTTAAACAATCACATTCATTAAATGGAAGCATAATGCAATACCTCAGAATTGGGTGTCACATAGTATAGAGGTGCCATTTTTTCTGCCAGGACTTTCTTTACTTAATTGTTATATCCCATTTTCTGAATGTAATTTGGTATATGAAACTAGGATATATTATAAACCAATGATTCAAACAGTTTTATCAGAAATGTTTATAGCGAAATATAGAGATAAATCCAAATTATATATATTTGAAGACAGTGCTTGGTTAGTCCTCTTCTCATATTCCCCATTCCCTTCATGAGAATAATACACATTGTAAGGTAATGCTTAGAGTGTTTTGGTGAAATAGGTTGACTTTAATCCACTGAGTTACTCTATGCTGCATTTTTTTTACTTTATATCCAGAAAAGATAAATTTTTACTTTATCATTTTCCTTAGGCTTTATACTCAGATTTAGTCTCTGATGGGTGACAAATAAAGATACAAACATTTTTTAACAGTGGCTAAATTTAGGCTGAGGAATCTAGGTACAATGCAACTCATGCAGATAGGCCTCATAAGTCATGAGACCCTGGTATCCAAATGTTAACCAATGCTTACTACTGTCATGCTTATGAGATTTTGTATATTATAAACAGTGGTTATTAGAATGATTTTGGAATCAACATCATTTCATGGGTTAGGAACAGAAGAGAGACATTATAAACAGAACAAAATTTAATGAGGCATTCAAAATAAGTTACCATGATATACATCATATAACACAATATTTTGAAAATGCAAACTAAAGGAAATAATTTAGGAAAAACATCAACATTTACAATAAATACAGAATCATTATGACTGATTTTTTTTTACCCCAGTTGCAATATGGCTTATATAATGACTTTTCTGGTGATATGTTTAGTTAGGTCTTGATACTTAGTTGGAGAAGTTATTCTCTTTCGTATATTCATTTGTCAGATCAAAGAGGAAATGAATTCCATGCCAGAGTCAACATCCATAATAATGTTACAGATATATCCTGCTACTTTGCCAACGTTTCAAATCAGCTTGAGTAACTGAGGTCTTTTTTTGGATCTAAATAAATAGGTATGCAATTTTGTCAGTACTAGAAAGATTTTGACCACCATTTGTTAAGCTCTTATTTTCTAGAAACTACTTCTCTCTTTTCATGGGATTTTTAATTTCATTTATATCAGTTGTTGATGTTCTCCTTTAGATTACCCACATTCAATCTTCTACAAAATGTAATTTGGAATAGTTTAAAGTTATATACACTCATGTACACTGCTCAGATTGTATTAGTTGTATATTTTTTCCTGTTAAATCAGTAGGAATTAGTTCTCAATATGGATAATATTGCACTTATTCATTGCTTTTCTGAATTTTTTAATATGTCATGATTTTGTTATTTTATTCTTTTAAATATGTGCAGATCTCACTCCGCATACAGTCAGATTCGTTTTAAACAATTTGATCCATTCAAGGGGTTGGCTGCATTAGGTTCATCTAGATGAATTTAATTACAAATTAATGCAACCATATTTCTGAGACAGTTTTCTTTATGGCTGTACTCCAAGTTAATATGTATTTGAGGTTTTTGTGATTTAAAAAAACTGGGCAAAACTTGTTTTTGTTCCTGGGGGAGTTCTACTTAGTTGGTTGTTTTTCCAGTTGTGATGACTTCAGCATATGTGTGTATTTTATTTCAATTGTTTTGTGTCAATATTTTGTTTCATATAGCAGAAATTAGAAAAATAGTCTGTGATTTAGAACTTTTCCAAATAGATTCTAAGAGAGACACTTGAAATTTTGTGACAACTGGGAATGGGCAGGTCTTCATAGTGAAGGGGATAGCAGAATAACAGACATTGTTTGACATGATTTTAATTCTTCCTCCTCTTGCCTCACTATTTCCAATGGTATTGCTTCAAAGACTTTAGTGGAAAGAAAATATTTTTGTCTGTATGAACTCAGAATATTTTATTCAATTGGGACACATTTCATATTTATATTTCATTTTAACTCAAAAATTTTTCTTTCATTTAAAACCACAGTTCTGAATTTATAATGCTAAAGTAACATCTACTAATTTATATGAAATGGTACAAACTATTTTCACTTCAAACGATATGTAATATATAGAGTGTAATAATAATAATGAGTAATATAGTATGTAATAATTCCCTTTGGGGAAAGTCAGTTACAGTGGGTTTGTGAGATACTGAGTAATAGTAAAAGTTATATTTGATTCTATTAAAAAATTCCAAGTTACATCTAAAAATTACTCATAGTTATAAATTAATGCTGAAAACAACATTGTTTATTAGAAAAAGCCAGAAGTTTCAATAAGCTTGCTTTTTTAAAATTGTCCTGAATCTGGGCTTTGGTGGCTCATGCTGAAATCCTAGCTACCCAAAAGTCTGAGATCTGAGGATAGTGGTTCAAAGCCAGCCTGGGCAGAAATGTCTGTGAGACTCTTATTGCCAACGTATCTCTTGAAAACTAGAAACGGCACAGTGTCTCAAGTAGTACAATATTATCCTTGAGCTGAAGAGCACAGGGACAGTGCCCAGGCCTAGTGTTCAAGCCCCACGACATGCAAAAAAATTGGCATGGATTTTCACTTTATTATTTCATGATTTTTTAAAAGTGAAAATACGTACGGAGGGTTTACTATTACATGAACAAATTAATGAGTACATTTCTTATCAAACGTTGTTGCCTCCTCCCCTCTTTCCCCGTCCCATCCCTTCCCATCTCCCTTTCTGCCGCCCCCCCCCACCACCGTGCCAGAGTTGTAAATTTCGATTTTCGACTTAACGTCTTGTACCTGTCATTGTTGCAATGGTTCACATGAATCCCACTTCGTTTTCCCCTTCCCCTCCCCAAATTATATCAACATCAAATACAGGGAAAATAGAGGTTATTTCGTGGGGGAGGAACATAAAAGGCAACAGAGAAATCATCTTGTAAATATGGTAGAAACAACAGCAAGTAAGAAAAACCATTTGAGTCCTTATCTTGGTGTTCATTTCACCTAACATCAACTTGTCTGACAGTTTGTGTTTATCTCCGACATATACTAGTAATTGCAAATAAGGGAAACCATGGAAGCTATATTTCTTTGGGCCTGGATTATTTCACTTAAGTTTTTCCAAGTCTTTCCATTTCCTAACAAATGAGGCAATGCCATTTTTTCTGATGGAGGCATAGAATTCCATTGTGTATATATGTCACATTTTTTTAATTGTAAGAATACCGTACAGAAGAGTTACAATTACATGGGCAAGATAATGAGTACATTTATTATCAAGCGTTGTTGCCTCATTTTATCGATCCATTCATCTACTGAGGGGCATCTGGGTTGATTCCATATCTTAGGTATGGTAAATAATACTGCAATAAACATAGTGGTGCTGGTAGCTATAGTATGGGTTTGTTTGTGATCATTTGGGTAAATGCACAAAAGTGAGATTGTTGTGTCATAGGGGAGCTCTACATGGAGTCTTTTTTTTTTTTTTTTTTGGGTCCGGACGTGGGGCCTGAACTCTGGGCCTGGGCGCTGTCCCTCAGCTCTTCAGCTCAAGGCTAGTGCTCTACCACTTGAGCCACAGCACAACTTCTGGCTTTTTTTTCTTTTTTTGCTTATGTGGTGCTGAGGAAATGAACCCAGGGCCTCATGCATGCAAGGCAAGCACTCTACCACTGAGCCACCTTCCTAGCCCTACATGGAGTCTTTAGAGGAACCTACATACTACTTTCCAGCGTGGTTGAACAAGATTACAGTCCCACCGAAATCGTGTCTAGCTTGTCTTGTTATTACAGTTCTTCATTATAGCCATTCTAACTGAGGTAAGGCGGTATCTCAGTGTAGTTTAGATTTGCATTACTTTTATTGCTACGAAGGTTGAGCATTTCTTCATGTATCTATTGGCTATCCTTCTTTCCTCTTCAGAGAAGTTTCTCTTCAATCTTTAGCCACTTATTTATTGGGCAGTTGTTTCTTTGAAGATTTGTTGTTGGGGGATTTAATTTTTCAAGTTCCAGGTATATTTTAGATATGAGACACTTGCCCGTTGTATGGCTAGTGAAGATCTTCTCCGAATCTGTAGGCTTTCTATTGATCTTGCTAGCTATGTGCTTTGCTGTGCAGAAGCTCTGCAATTTCATGCAATTCCATTTGTCCAACTTTTCTTTGATCTGTTGTGTTTCTGGGTCTCTATTAAGAAAATTTCAGCCTGTGCCAAGGACACATAGATTATCTCCTAGTTTGTCCTGCAGTGTTTTCAGGATGTCTGCTTTGACTCTGAGTTCTTTCATTCATTTGGAGCTGATTCCTTTGTTAATTTTTATTTATTTTTTATTGTGAAAATACTGTACAGAGTGGTTACAATTACATGGGCAAGATAATGAGTACATTTCTTATCAAGCATTTTAGCCTCCGCCTTTGTTTCCCCTTCAGGGTGATATATATGGATCTAGCTTTAGTTTTCTACAAGTGATTAACCAATTTTGTCAGCACCATTTAGAGAAGAAGCTTTTTCTTCCATTCTATTTCTTAGCTTCCTTATGGAAGATTAGGTGGCTATAGATCTGTGTGTTCATTTCTGGGTTTTCAATTCAATTCCATTGGTCCTGAGGTCTGTTCTTGTGCCAGTACCAAGCTGTTTTGATTACTACACCTTTGTAGTAGAGTTTGAAATTTGGTATTGATATTCCTCTAGCAATATTCTTTCTGTTAAGGAATATTTTTCTATTCAGACTCTTTTATTGTTCTATATGAATTTTTGGATTTCCTCTTCTATTTTCTTGAGGAATGAGTTTGTAATATTGGTAAGCATCACATTGAATTTGTAGATAGCCTAGGGAAGTATTGATATTTTCACGATTTGATTCTTCAAATCCAGGAGCATGGGAGGTTTTTCCACTTTCTAAGTTCCGTTTTTATTTTCTTTTTCACGATTTTAAAGTTTGCATCATAAAGATCCCTCACATCTTTGATTAAGTTAATACATAGGTATTTTATTTTTTATGGGCTATTATGAATGGAGTTGCTTTCCTGATTTCAGCCATGGTTTCTCATTGTTGGCATACAAAAAAGGCATTGATTTTTGAGAGTTACTTTTTTCCCTATTACTTTGCCAACATTTTGAATCAGCATGAATAATTTCGGAGTGTATTTGGTGGGATTATTTAAATACAACATCCTGTCATCTGCATATAGGGAGAGTTTTACATCATCTTTCCCTATTTGGATCACTTTAATGTTTGCATCTTGTCTTTTGCTGTAGCTAGGCATTCTAATACTAAATTGAAGAGAAGTGGTGAGAGTGGACATCCTTGTCTCGTTCCTGAGTTAAGAGGAAATGGCTTTAGTTTTTCAGCATTAAGTATAATGCTGGCTGTAGGTTTGTCATATACAGCCTTTATTGTATTGAGGAATGTTGACTGGATTCATACTTTTTACAGAGCTTTCATCACAAAGGGGTTTAGGATTTTGTCAGTCCTTTTTCTGCATCTATTGAGATAACCATGTGGTTCTTATCCTTGCTCTTTTTGATGTGATGAATTTTTTTAATTGATTTGCATATATTGAACCAGCTTTGCATACCTGAAATGAATGCTGTTTGATCATTGTGTATGATTTTTTGGGTGAATTGTTGACATTGATTGGCCCAAATTTTGTTGAGGAGTTTTGCATCAATGTTCATCAAAGAAATGGGTCTGCAGTTTTCTTTCTTTGATGAGTCCCTGCCTTGTTTTGGGATAAGGGTTCTGATGGAATCATAGAATGAATTCGGTAGTGAACTTTCTCTTTCAATTTCATTGAAGAGTTGGAGGACTATTGGTGTGAGCTCTATTTCGAAGGCCTTGTAGGTTTCCACTATGAATCCATCTGGTCCTGGCTTTTCTTAGATGGGAGGACTCTTATTGCTGTTTCTTTTTCTATGCTTGATATGTGCATGCTAAGTTGATTTAACTCATCTTGGTTGTTTTGGCATGTTAAGATTTGCTAGCAAAGGTCAGGTTCTCAAAGGTATTCACATAATGGTTTGAAAAGTACTCCCTCATATTTTTTTGAATCTTGGTTGTTTCTGTGGTGATGTTTCCATTCTCATCTCTGAGTGGTTTTTTTTTTTTTTTTAATTTGGGTGAGTTCTTTTCTTTTTCTGATAAGATTTGCTAAGGGTCTGTCAATTTTGTTAATATTTTCGAAGTAACAACTCTTTATTTTGTTGATTTTTTTCTATGATGTTTTTGGTTTCTAATTCATTTAATTCTTATTTAATTTTAATTATTTCTTTCCATCTACTGAATTGGGGTTTATCTTGCTGCTCTTTTTCAAGGAGGTTCAGATGTCTTATTAAATTGTTGGTTTCAGATCTCTCCAATTTGTTGTTGTAGGACCTCAGAGCTATAAACTTGCCTGTGGGTACTGCCTTTGTTGTGTCCCAGAGGAGCAGGTAATTTGTGTGTTAATTTTTTTTTAATATCATGATCATTTGTATTTTCTTTCTAATCTCTTCCATGACTCATTTGTGATTCAACAGTGTGTTGTTCAGCCTCCATGTTGTACAGGGCTTTCTTTGTTTGCTTTTGGTGTTGAGTTCTAATTTTATTCCCTTGGATGCTGATTCTTGGCTCTTACTGTGGTCTTGTTGGTTTTCTGTGTGTAGGATACTTTTGTCTTTTGTGGGGCTGGTTTTGTGGAGATATATTGTTTCAATTTTTCTTTGCTATGGACAGTTTTTATTCAACCTTCGGTTATGAAGGATAGTTTTGCTGGGTACAGAATTCTTGGTTGATAGTTGTTTGTCTTTAGCACATGGCATACACCATTCCAGGCTCTTCTTGCTTTAATCGGCTCTGCTGGGAAATCTGGGATGATTCTAATTGGTTTCTGTTTATAGGTGATTGTTCTTTTCTCCTTGAGATCTTTAAGGTTCCATTCCTTGATCTGAATTGATCCTGTGCAGACTATAATGTGACAGTGGCATGTCCTGTTCTGGTCTGGTCTATTTGGGGTTCTATAAGCTTCTTGTATCTGAATAGGCCTGTATTTTTGTATGTTTGGGAAGTTCTCTGGTAGGTTTCTGTTAAATAAATTTTCTGGACCATTAACTTCTTTTTCTAGGTGCTCCTCTACACCCATTATTCTCAGATTAGGCCTTCTGATGGTGTATTCCAAATGTTGAATAGATCTATCATATTTTTTGGATTTGTCTTGCATAGTTTTATGTTTTTTCTCTATAATATCTAGGCTGTCTTCAATCCCCGAGATTCGATCTTCTGCATGGTCTAACTTAATGTCAAGACTTTCTACTTTGTTTTTTATTTCTTTGTCTTTTAATTGGTCGTCTTTGATGGCTTCAAATTCTTTGTTGTTGCTTTGCTTTAGATCTAGTATGAAATTCTTTACTTCCTTAATTTTGAGTTCAGTTTCTCAAATCACTTAGTTGATTGGTAATGGCTTCCCTGGACATCCATTCTTTCTGTACGGCTCCATTCAGCATTCCATTTGTGGTCTCCCTGACTTCTTTCAGCGGTCTGTTTATGGATTCCATGAATGTCTCTAGTGATCTTTGTCTACTCTCATCCTGCTCTCGTAATTCCTGTATTACTCTTTGATTAGTTTCGTCACATTCACGCAATTTCAGTAATTCTCCGTGGTTGTGCTCCGCCTGCTCATGCATTTCCTGTATTAATCTTTGACTCTTCTCAACCTGCTTATGCAATTCCTGCATTAATCTTCAAGTAGTTCTTAATGCATACAAGATTCCTGTTTAATGTTTGATTTGCTCACTCTGAGTCCTTTACTAGTAGTGTTTGTACAGGTTTTTATGGAACTTCTCTGTATTACTCATTAACAGTTCTTTCACCTGATTAATATGAGTGGGAGTTGAGAAACCTGCACTTGACATTTTTATTGTGCTTTTCGGCTTGTTCTGCCCATTTGGTATGAAAGTAGCAACAATTTTGTGCTAGAACACTATTTTAAGGCAAGCATCAATCTGTATTTGCACAATCCTGTATTTGCACAATCAAAATGGCTGCAGATACAATCTAATTCAACAGATTGATTCTATTCAACATCAAACAACTATGTATAATTGGGCTACAAACAACAAAAAAGGATTTGGCAAACCAGAAAATATTAGCTTTAGGGAGAAATGTGGGGACAAATAGGACTAGAGGAATATGGAGGGTTAAAAGGAGAATAAATTTAACCAATTCCTAATCTCAGAGAGGGAAATGGATTGGGCAGAATGACAGGAGAGAAATAAAAAGAAAATTGGAAAAACAAAAATTAAATTTAAGAAGTGAAACATTTAAGAATTATGTACATTTAAAGAAATGATACCTAGAGAAGAAAAGGATAGAATGAGTGGAGGGGAGGGATAGAAAGAAACATGAAAGCAAAAAAATAAAAATTATTAAAATTAGTTACTTGATAATTATGTAGGTATAAAGAGATGATACTGCTCTTAAAAAAGTTAAGCCTAAGAGGTTGTGAATTGAGTAATAAATTTCTGGATTAAGTATGTACACAATAGGGAATAAGGTCTAATAATTGATGACAGGTATATATCTTGGGATGAGCAGAATAGCAATTAAGTCATGCGGAAAAAAAAAGAGAAAAAAATGAAAAAAATAAAAAGGACCAAAAGCTCAAAAGAGTTTAAACACAGACACTGACACAGACACACACACACACACACACACACACACCAAAAATAAAAATGATGAGAAAAAAAGATTAACAGAAAACACTTTTAAAAAATAAAAATATAAGAAAAGTTTCAAAAAAGAGTTCCTTGATTTTTTGTTTTTTGGGGGATGAATGGGAAGACCCTATATCTCCCCTGTGTCCATAACGAGAGTCTCTTGGTAGAATCTCAGCTCTGCTTTTGGTGTTTGGTATTCCTATGGCTTGACTGGTTTCTTGTCTGTTTGGTCAGGCATAAACAGATCTGTGTAAGGCATGTTTTTTGATCCTCTTCCCAGGCTAGTTCAGTGGGAGGGAGATCTGCTTGGAGTATCACAAAAGAGGGAAATGGAGGTTTCCTCCTTTTTGGAGATGCTGTGATGAGGCTAGGTTCTATGTAGGGTTGAGGTCTCTCAGCAAACAGTAGCTTTTCCCTGAGGGGCTAACTCCTGAGACACTCACAGAGCCCACCTTGGAGCTTTTCTCGGGGTTTATGCTTACTGAATTTCAATGTTTGTCTAGGCTGTTGTAGGGAGAGGCAGTCTCTGGCTGTGTTTACCTGGTGAAGAAAGTCACTCCTCTGAGGGTGGAGTTTTTCTGCCTGGGCTGGGTGACTTTCTCCTGGGTGGAACTGACATCATAACAGACATCATAACTGTCTTCATAAACCTATTGTGTGGTCGTGGTATTTCCCCGGCCAGGTAAGTATGGGAAGGGATGGGAAGGGGAAACAAAGGAGGAGGCTACAATGCTTGATAAGAAATGTACTCATTATCTTGCCCCTGTAATTGTAACGGCTCTGTACAGTATTTTCACAATTAAAATAAAAACCTATTGTGACCTATTGTAACATTGTAAACCTATTGTGACCTCATCACCATTATAGCATCACCAACTAAGTATAACATCAAAATATTATTATCACTCGATATTGTGACATCATATTGCCATTCACTATTATGACCTCATAACATTTTAAAAAATCATGGCCTTTGAGCCTATTAACTTGTAAACTTGCACACTTATGATACATAAAACACAAGACAATCCAATGAGGCACATTGAAGATAACTTTATTTACAATAGAAATGGTCCTGCATTTACCTTGTCCTGGGCTGTACAGTCAGTGACAACCCAACCCAACCACCAAACCTCAGACGTCCAATAGGCATTGTTAATTGGCTTGCAAAACACCAAACACCCAAATGATCATCTCCATGCTCCAAACTTCAATAGGTAAGGCTTTTTCCTTTTCCCTTATTCCCTCCTTCTTTATAGACTTTTCCTTCATTTCCCTTTTTCCCTTCCATCACTTCCTTCTTCTCTTTAGGCCTCTCCACTACACTTCTCTGGACTGGTGGCCAATTGGCTTCCTTACTCTCCTGCTTTCCCTCAAATTCCACTTCTCTCAGGTCTTTCCCCTCCTGCTGTCTCACCACTTCCTTCCTTGCAGGTCATTCTTTGATTTTCTCCAATTCCATTGCTCTGACCATGCAGCCTATATATAGGTTGAAACCCTCCATCACTCCAGTGGGTCTCCTATCTAACAGTTTTCAACCATCACTTCACAAACTGCCTGTTCCCCAATCAATTCTTCACAGCTCATCATGTGAGGATGACATCCTACCCCCTCCAGCAGCATGCCCTGCTCACTTGTGTGGCATGCCCCAGGCACTCCAGTGGGTCAGGTCATGGGGCAACATTGATTAGTGGGACCTGCTCATCATTAGCACCATGCTGCTTTATATATTCCCCACTGTTTTTCATGTCCAATCAAATCTAGTTAGCACTAATTAACACTTAGTAAGTCTTATCTTTAACAGTCCATCTTGCAGTCTTCTCTGTATATTGGTCCACTACTTATTCCACTTGAGACTGATGGATCCAATGGTGTTTTCGTGCTAATTCAATAGGCAACAGTGAAGTTAGCACCACCAAGTAAGGTCCTTGCCACTTAGGTTCCAATTCAGGAGCATGATGAATTTTTACCCACACCAGCTGTCCAGGCAAAAAGAGTGGATGGAGTTTCTTATTTTCTTTTTTCAGCTCCATTTCTTAGTTTATTTCAATTACCTGGGGTCTAGTTTTTTAATTTATTTCTGAAGTGAGACTTGCTATAGAATAAGCTAAACTACTTTCCTCAAAGAAATTTTCCTTCCAACTGGATTTAATTTCTTATTTTATATTTGAAATTTTTATTTTCATACTGTTTATTTTTAAAGACTTTTTATTATTATTATCTTTAAATAGTTGTACAAAAAAGTTCCCATTCTACAAAACAGTACACGAATATAAGGTGTTTGACAACCTTGTCATCCAAACCTCCTAACCCTTCCATTCTCACACTTTTTTGTAAAAATTGAGATAGGTGATTACATATATTTCACATATTTCACAGTATTGTGGAATTATGATGCTTAGTTAAAGTCACAAACACATTTTAACCTTGACAAGGCAAATTATTGTTATCATAGTCCAAATTTTTTTAATTCTATGAGCTTTTACAATACAATTTATTTTTCCCACCTCAGGTGATATTTACATTTTTTCCTTTTGCTTAATATGGTCTATTCCCTCTTGCCCTCTTTTCCTCTCATTCATCTCTTCCCATCACTGTGTTTGGGTTGCTTAGTTATTTTTCTTCTATGTCCAGTGCAGCTGATGGGCTCCTTTGTTGTATATTGTTTCATTTCCCACTTATTGTGTTCCTCCTCCTGGCTTCCCTCCATTGCGTGCATATTTCTACCATCTACATAGTCAAGAACATGGAGTCATTAATGGTGATACAACAAAATGAGTGGCTGTCCGTTGTTTCTCGAATCCTGTTTACTTTGTCATACCTTCTTGCATTTTAGCTTTAGCATCCAAGTATCAGGTAGACCCTATGCCGTTTGTCTCATTGTTCTCGGCTTATCTCACTCAGATAATTTGGTCTACTTCCATCCATTTCCCTGCAAATACCATCATTTTGTCCTTTCTAATGGCTACATGGTATTCCATTTTATATAGGTTCCACATTTTTTGGTTCCACTTATCAGTTGTGGCTTATCTGGGTTGTTTCCAAATCTTGGCTATTGTGAACAGTGCTGCAATAATCATAGAGGTGTGTATGTCTATGTACACTGGTTCCTGTTGTTCAGAGTAGATGCCTAGGAGTGGTATGGCCAGTTCATAGGACAGGTCGATATTTAGTTTTCGTAGGTACCTCCAGACTGCTTTCCAAAGTGGTGGTATTAGTATACATTCCCACTAGCAATGTAGTAATGTTTCTTTCTTTGTATCCCGTCCAGCATTTGTCATTGGCTGAATTTAGGATGTGGGCCATTGTGACTTAGGTAAGGTAGTATCTCAGAGTTGTTTTTATTTGCATTTCCCTACAGCCAGGGATGATGAACATTTACTCATGTATTTCTTTGCCGTTTTTATCTCTTCATCTGATAAGTCTATCTTTAGCTTCCTTGACCGTTTCAAGATAGGTTTGTTAGGTTTGTGAAGGGTTAGTTTCTTGAATTCACCATATATAATATAATGGATATTATAATATAATCGCTATTAAACGCTTGTCTGTTATGTTGCTGGTAAATATTTTTTCCCATTTCATGGTAATCTCTATGATTCCTTTTTTTTAGGCTTTTATAGTTTTCATGAAACAGACCCTCTATATCTTTAGTTAGGTTAATTCCTAGATACTTTGTATTTTTGAGGTTATTTTGAATGGGGTTGTTTCTTTGATTTCCTTTCTATTTGTACATTGTTACTATACAGAAAGGCGACTGATTTCTGTGGGTTAATTTTGTATCGTGCTACTTTGCCAAATTGGTTTATGAGCTCTAAGAGTTTGGGGATGGAGCTTTAGGGACCGGTAGTTTATAAAATAATGCCATCTGCAAAAAGAGATAGCTTATCTTCTTCCTGTCCTATGTGGATCCCTTTAATGTCTTTCTCTTGCCTTATTGCTCTGGCTAAGAATTCCAGAACTATATTGAAGAAGCATGGATAGAGTGGGCATCCTTACCTTGTTCCTGTTTTTAGAGGAATTGGTTGTAGTTTTTCCCTATTACGTAAAATATTGGCCTTTGATGTGCCATGTAAGGCTTTTATTATCTTATGAAATGTTCCTTCTATTCCTATTTTTTCCATAGTGTTTAACATAAATGAGTGCTGAATTTTATCAAAAGCCTTTTCTGCATCAATGGAGATAATCATGTGGTTCTTGACCTTGGATCTGTTGATGTGATGGATTGGATTTATTGACATACATATGTTAATCCATCCCTGCATCTCTGGAATGAAAACCACTTGGTCATAATGTATGATTTTTTTGAAATGTTTCTGGATTCTGTTGGCTGCAATTTTATTGAGGAGCTTTGTATCTGTCTTAATCAAACAGATTGGTGTGTAGTTCTTTTTTTGTTGGTTCTTTGCCTGGTTTGGTGATGAATGTGACATTGGCTTCATAGAATGAGTTTGGGATTACTCCCTCTGTTCCCATTTCTCTGAAGAGCTTGAGGTCTTATAAAATTCTCTAGTGAATCCATCAGGTCCTGGGCTTTTCTTGTTGGAAGATTTCTGATTACTTCTACTATCTCATTGTAGATAATTGACATGTTTAATTGATTTCTTTATTTTTCGTTCTGTTTGGGCAATTTGTATTTCTTATTTTTAAGGCAGAAAAAAAAGTTTATTTACTGAACTGCTGCCCACACCATCTATAGTGGAGAAGCATGGCTTCAAAGGAAGGGGGCGACCCCACTCTGGGCCAGGACTTATCTAGGCTAGGGAAATGAAGAAGTGTGGCCAAGTGGGAAAAAGTGTGGCCACGCTGGATCTCGATGTGACCTCAGGGTCTGGGACCCTCCTAAGGTCAGATGGGAGGCTTGTGACCAGAAGTGGCCCAGGTTGTGATCTAGCATGAGGAGAAGGTGCCTGCTTCCAGGTCTGCTAGTTACCTATGTATCAGAAATTGGGCGGAAACTTAGCCAAGAATGAAGGAGGTGTTCCTGTTCAGACCTTACATTCCAGCCTTTTGATAATTATGAAAAAAGGTGAAACTTTGAAAAGTAGAATGGAGGTTCCTCAAAAGACTCCACATAGAGCTTCCCTACGACCCAGAAATCCCACTTTTGGGCATTTACTCAAATGCTTACAAACAAGACCACAATAAAGCTACCAGCACAAATATGTTTATTGCAGCATTATTTACCATAGCTAAGACATGGAACCAACCCAGATGCCCCTCAGTAGATGAATGGATCAAGAAAATGTGGAATATATAGACAATGGAATTCCATGCCTCCATCAGAAAGAATGACATTGCCCAATTTGTGAGGAAATGGAAAGACTTGGAAAAAATTATATTAAGTGAAGTAAGCCAAGCCCAAAGAAACATAGGTCCCATGGTTTCCCTCATTTGCAATATCTAGTATATATATATGAGTCAAGCAGAAAAGGTTAGATAAGTTGATGTTAGGAAAATGAACCCTAAGATATGTAATTAAATGTTTTTTTTCTTTCATGCATTTGTTTCTAAAGCATTTGTAAGATTATTTCTTTGTTGCTTTGTATGTCCTTCCCCTACAGTATAACCCCTGCTTTCACTGTATTTGAAGTTGGTATAATTTGTGGAGGGGAAGGGGATAAACAAGTCGTTTAAATAAGGATACAGGTGGACCCGTTGCAACAATGAGAAATACAAGTTGCCATGTTGAAAATGAGCTTTACAACTTTGGTGGGGGGGTGGGGAGGATTGAGTGGGGGGGGGGGAGCCTGGGAAGGGATGGGATGGTTAAACAACAGAGGAGGCTACAATGCTTGATAAGAAACATACTCACTATCTTACCCATGTAATTGTAACTCCTCTGTGTAGTATTTTCACAATAAACAGAAAGAAAAAAGGTGAAGATTCTCTCTGGCTATTTCCTGTTTGCAAGGGGTATCAACAGTAGGGGTAAAAGGCTGAAATAAGATCCCCTCTGAGAGAAGGCAGCAGGCAACAGCTGTCACTTGGGAAATGAATCTTTTGTGAAGTCTGGAGGAGGCAAGTCTCTTGGACCAAGCATGGAGAAGTCTCACGAGGCATTTAGGGACTAAAAAAAAAAATACTAGAGACAAATAAATGGCAAGAGGAAGGACTTGGGGCTGAAAATGTTGGTAGAAATATCCCTAGCTACTTCTGACATCTGGCGACTAGGTAGAGAAGAAGTCAAGTGACAAAGGCATGAATATAAATTCCTGACCAGTTGAAAAGTAGACAGGTATGGACATTAGATGGGCAGTCTTCTTACTTCTATTCACCTCCCTGCTCTGGTTAATTTTGAAAGGGCAGGCACAAAGTGGCTAATGTGGCATCATCTCCCCTTACTCCTTTCCATGTTCCTTTCTTCTGCAGACTGGCTGAGTCTAAGTGTCGTTGGTGGGATGATTTTTCCCAGTTGGTACTCAAGGAGGTTTGAACTCAATTCCTGGGCACTGTCCCTGAGCACTTCTGCTCAAGGCTAGCACTCTACTACTTTGAGTTATAGAAACTCTTGCAGTGTTTTCTGGTTGGAGTTAAGAGGCTCGAGCCAAGCTTCCAGCCTGGCTCTTTGCAGGTTAGTTGGGAGATGGAGTCTTAGGGATTTTTCACCCTCGGCTGAATTTGAATCGCAACTTTTGTCATGAAAACCCTTTGTTATTTCCAATTAAAGCAACAAGGAGATCAAATAGAATAAGTAGAGCTTACCTGGTCCTTATCAAAAATTGACCAAATAATCTGCAATGACAAAACTTGTTAGATGGGAGAATCTTAACACAGTTATGCCCAATATTTTAGAATCACGTAGTCAGTACTAGCCTAAACAACACAAATCAAAATAGACAAAACTCAAATCCTAAAAATTTAGACAACAATGTTTAGACATCTTTGCTAACAAAGCACATCAGATGGTTGGGCCTCAGTTACCAGAGTGTGAAAAGAGCAACTTGTTAGCAAGGCACATGTGAATAGATGGATGGAGGAGTAGCAAGCTTCATGGAAGTGTAAGGGTTGGATGGGGCCAAATCCTTCACCCACCATTTGGCCAAGATGGCGAACTCAAGATGGCAAATTTCTAAAAAAAATACAACGAAAGCCTGAACAAAAAATCAAGCCTAGTTTGGCTAGCTTTTTAGAGGGAACCTAGAAGGGTTCCCCTGGACCCAGCCCATGTTGCATGCTTCATGGCACAATACAAATAGTTGTAGAAAAGAAAGGGAGAGATATAGAAAGTTGGACATGATTAGCAGAGAGCAAAGAGATCCTGAAAGTGAACAGACTTCTGACCATTTATCATTGCAGAGGAAAAAATTGTCTAAATCTGAGAAAAGCATACAAAAATTAGGTGCTCTGTCTATCCAGGGAGGGCAGGAGGCATTTCAGAGGGGTTTCATGGCTCAGGCATGACTCGTAGCATCCCGTTAAATGTGTAGGAGAGTCAGTCTGGTGAGTGAAGGAGAGCTGACCAGGCAGAAGCGATGTCCCTATTTCCCCTAGAGCACTCTAGAGAGAAATGGCCAAGAACCCATAACCAAGCAACCTCAGGTTCGGAGTTGACCCTCCTTTCTGCTAAAGTCCATAGGAACTCTCTGGCATTGTGCCATATCTCAACAGAGATTGAACAACAGAGAGCCACAGAGAGTAGATTCACTCACCACAGAAGAGAAGTGGTGTGGACGTGGATGTGAAGGCCAGCAATGGTATTGGTGAAAAGTCTCGCGTGGTGTCTCAAGGCAGTTTAGTTTACAGAAAAGGAGTGGTTAGGAAATTCTAACATTTCCAACTCAAAAACCCCATCTGAGTTACAGCATCATATGTAAGGAATATTAAATAGATAGGTTTCATTCGGTAGCCTATGAAGAGAATAACACACACTATTAAGGCAGGAAAATAAGTTTATTTACTGAACTCTGCCCCCACCATACATGGTGGAGAAGCAGGGCTAAAAAGGAAAGGGGAGAATACAATTTGTATTTCTGTGGAAATTCATCCATCTCTGCTAGGTTTTCCTTCCTTTGTGAGTAGAGTCTAGAATTATTTCCTTATGGTTGTTTGGATGTCTTGGATGTTTGTTGTAATTTTTCCTGTGGTATCTCTGATAATTTTGATTTGGCTCTCCTCTCTTATTTTGTTAGTTTCTCTTGCCAGTGGTCCGTCAGTCTTACTGATTTTTTTTCTTAAAAACAGTTTTTTTGTTTTATTAATTTTATTTATAATTTTCTCAGTCTCTATCTCATTAATTTCAGCTCTTATTTCAGTTATCTCTTTCTGTCTAGCAACTTTAGGTTCAATTTTTTCTTGTTTCTCTAGCAGTTTTAGTTTTATCATAAGATTGTTTACTTGGTCTCTGTTTTCTTGATATGTGCACTGAGAGCAATATATTTGCCCCTCAGGACTGCTTTCGCTGAGTCCCATAGGTTTCTTTGTAATGTTTCTTCATTTTCACTAAATTGCAGGAACTTTTTAATTTCTTCTTTAACTTCTTCTGTGACCCATGTATTGTTCAACTTAGTGCAGTTTAATTTCCATGTATTTAAATTTTTTCTAATATATGCCTTGTTATTGAGAACTAGTTTGATTCCACTATGGTCAGACAGAATACAGGGTATTATGTCGTTCCTCCTGTATTTGCTTAAATTCCTTGTATGAACTAAGAAATGATTTATTGTAGAAAATGTGAAGGGGTTGGCAAGAGTTACACCCTGCTGGTGTAAATTCCTGTAATTGTAGCTACTCAGGAGGCTCAGATCTGTGTATTCAGGTTCAAAGCCAGACCAGGCAGGAAAGTTCATGAGGCTTTTCTGGGGTTGTTCAGCACCACACCCTGTGTCATGTCTGGGGTTGTTCACCACCTCTGCCACCATGGGCTGGGCTGGGCTGCTTATGCAAGCCGGTATGGAGAGGCCTTCCATCCCACCAGGAGTCAGGTGTTAACCAGTGCTGTTGTCTCAGGCTGGGCTGGGCTGCTTATGTGGGCCAGTATGGAGAGGCACAAACCGCCATGGGTCTGGAGTTGTTCACTGCAGCTCTCCCCATCCCAGTTATCACTGCCGCCCCAGGCTGGTCGGGGCTGTTTCTGTTGGCCAGTGCCAAGAGGCATTGAGCCCAGAGTCTGGGTGGTTTGCCACTACTGACAGCTGGTGCTGCTGCTCCAGATAAGGCTAGTCTGTTTACACCAGCAGGACAGCGGTACCACACTGCGAGTCTAGGATCATTTACCACTGCTGACAGCTGCTGCTGATCCTGACAGGTTTGGGCTGCGTGCACCAGCCAGGCAGAGGCACCATGCCAGGGATGGTGAGGGGAAACTTCATGCCGGCTCTTCTGAAATTTCGGTTTGTATTCTCTGGGTAGGCACTGGACCTGGGGATTCTTCTGTGAACCTTGGGATGCTTGTGGGTTTGTGGTCTTCAGAGGGTCCAGAGTCAGGCCACTTAAGCAACCTGGCACAAAGCTCCACCACTTAAGCTGCTCAGCGGTGAGCCCCATCACCAACAAGGGGTGGGGGAAGGGTCTTCCTACTTTACTGTCTGTGTAGGTTTTTCCCTTTTCTTTTTTCACTTCCTGTATCTCTCTGAGTAATCGCCTTTTTTTTTTGTGGGTCACTTGCAGAAATGGAGCATTCAAATCCAAACTCTGTATTTCGTTGGGGAGAGCTGTGGTGTTTCCCTGCTGTTCCATCGCCATTTTGGTCCCTCCCCTTCAGTTGGAGTTTTTCTTAGGTGGCCTGTGAGCCTTGGTTACCAAAGGGTAGGTCCATAAAAGAATATGTTGTAAAGCCTGCAGATTGTAGCTAGACATTTCTGTTAATATAGCCTTCCCAAATTTAGGAACCAAAAGGGGTGGTCTACCCTAAAGTATTTCAAACAGTTTAAATCCTTTAACATAAGGGCTACATCTTGGTCGAAGGAGAGCAAAGTGGAGGAGGCTCACCTAGCCATGGACAGTCTCTGTATTTAATTAAGTTAATTTCCTTTGAGGGCATATTCATTCTTTCAAATGCCTTGAACTCTGAGTTCTATAAATGGAGTGTAACTTCCAATTTATTCCTAGAGTGTTAGTTAATAATTGAGAACTTGGGCCATGAATGCAGGGCCATCTTTGGACCCCACAGCTAAGGGTAAGCCAAATCAAGAAATTATTACATGCCTCAGCTCAGCCTGAAAAAGTGTCCACTATTACTAATAGATACCAATACCCATACTTTCCAGGCTTTACTTCTGTGAAGTCCACTTTCCCAAATTCACCACCTGAGGTTCCTCACATATAAATTCTTTCCATAGGTTCCAGCTTTTCAGCATTTACCTGTTGGAAATTACCTAAACACCTTACAAAGTATTGTCAGGCTAAGGCCACACTGGGTTTCAGAACAGTTTTAGGTAGTGGCCTCGGGAAATTTACCAGGGTGCAAATATCTACAGGTAAACTGACAGAAGTCTTGAGCCCGCATCCTTTTTTCACAAGTTCAGTGTTAACATTTGCACACTTATTACAACTGTTTTTGCTTCTTCTTTTAATTTTAACGACTAGTAGCTCTAGAGATCCCACTGATTTTAGAGTGATCTCGCAAGCTACCTGATCAGCACAGATGTTTCCCTGTATCTTAGGGTCTCTAGTTTCTTTAACTCCTGCACAGTACTCTGAAGCTTGGAGACTTCTTCCATTTTATTCTCCTCTTCCCTCAAACTTGCTTTCAAGATCCCACTCTCCTCAATGTGCTTCTGAACCTCTAACTGTTTTGGCAAGGTCACAGGAGAGTTCCTTTGACTGGACAACTGCTGCTCCTTCTCACAACACCTTTGCTTGCTCTTCAGCTCCTCCCTTAAGTTCACAAAGGTGCTATTGCGAAGTATTTTTTTCCCACCTCCACCTGTTCCATTGGGGCACTATGCTTCTGCATTACATTTATGGTGAAGATCTCAGCAGTCTTTTGTGGCTTTTACTCTAGTAGTTTCTCTTTCTAGTTTTCCACTTCAGTGTATTTTTGTGACAGATCTTTCAACTGTTTGTTTAGCTCTTCTGTTTTTCTTCCTAATGTTCTTTCCCTTTCCCTAGCATTCCCTATCAGAGCATATGGTCCTTTAACAATTTCTGAAGAGTAACATTCTCTTACTTGAACCTGATATTTTCCTGTTTACTTCTCTTGGTCTCATCTTCTATGACACAGACTTCCCCGTCTTCTCTGCTAACTACTCTTTCCTTCTCTTTCTGTTGCTTTGAATTTCTGGTGACAATTTTCAAACCTAGTAATTGACATAAACTTCAGCCTCATACATTCTTATATCAGGTGCAGCTCCTTTTTCATGTCCACGATTTCTTAATGCAGCATCAGGATCTCTTCTTGGCCTCACTTGTGGTTATCAAGGATGGCAGTATTGCTGTCTTGTGCTTCTGTCAGCCTGTGATCCCCTAATTTGTCTCATACTCATCCAGGCTAATGAACTTCAATTTCATTTGATGCTGAGTGTTTTCTAGGTTCCATTTGAGGATTTTCTTCTCATTTTTGACGCTCACAAGTTTATATCTTCAAATATTTTCTTCACGTCAAATAGTTCCCTCTGTTTTTTCCAATGTGCTCTTCTATGTGCTTTTAACCTCTTGGTTGCTTTTGACTGATACATAATGGAGATTCAGTCTTTTATAAGTCTATGTTTTGAGACAGAAGTGTGTGAATTTTTCTTTGCCACATTTCTTCTTAAGTTCAGAGGGCTGCTTTTTAAATTGAACACAGTTGGAATTCAGAGCTACAAGCTCCTTTGCATGTTACTCCAGAGATATGAACACATTTTCCAGGTGTTTAATGTGATTACATAACCTGTCGTTTTCTAGCTTTCTCCTCCTTGGACATTCCTTTTCACAATGTCCATTTTGGTTTCAATAAGCACACTGATCTAGTCCTAGAGGTTCCCTACTGCCATTTGCAAATGAATTTTACTGTCTTTGATTAGGGTTTCTTGATCCCTATTCTGGTGCTCCTATCAAAACTCAACCCCCTTTCTTAGAGTCTTCTTTATCCAGGGTATCTCTGTTATCAAACACCTACTGGGCAACCACTTCCAACATAGAATACACCTTTCTCTCAATAACTTCTAACTTTTGAAGCTTTCTTCTAATATCTGGGGCTGATTGGGTAATAAAGGCCATATTTAGGGCTCTTTGATTCTCCAGGGCTTCAAGATCTATAGGCCTATATATCCTATAGTCTTCTGGGAGAAGTTCCAGAAAAGCATTAGGGTACTCACTGGGGAACTGTACCATCTCACTCACCTTAGTTTGATGACTTGGCTTTTTAGCCACTGAGGTATCCCTGCTAATCAAACCTAACAATAATAGGTAAGCACTTCCATACCTCGATCACTGTTAGTCTCAGCTTGGGTAAGTCTGTGGAAAGACTTGCTCCAAATGGTCTGGTTCAATATTGGGGCTACTGTCTGGTCCAAGTACTACTTTCAATTCACCCAGCAAGATTCACTTCCTTTTCTACCAGGTGAAAAGCACCTGTAAAATTTGCTGACGCTCATTCTGGATGTGCTTGTGTGTGAAAATTACTGTCTCTAATGAAATAATGAGCCCCTGTTTTTTTTTTTCTGAAAAGAATGGAGTTTGCTGTTTCCAGTTATACAGGTCACTAGTTGTAAAGGGAACATATATTAAAAAGGGGGCCTGCACCCATCTCCTCCATGTTCCTGTCTCAAGGGTAAAAATGGTAACATACCACATTGTACCACCTCAGGCTGGTAAAGTAACCACTTTTGGAATAGGAGGACTTAACATTGCAGGTGCTGATGGCAAAGAATAGGAGAGAGTACATCAATGCATCTTCCTCTGAGAGACTCTATAACCCTGGGGGAGAATATTTTTTGGATATGGCAACTTGGATATGCTCTTATTCTCCAATCCTGAGGAAAGGAGTAAACAGAGATGCATACAGGACACAGGTAAAACTATCAGCATACACAAACACACCAATAGCCACAGACGCTTAACTTACATGTCCCATACGTCTCAATGTTGACCACTACAGGAGGTCCCAGATAACAGAGAGAATGTCCCAGATTGCCTCTTGAGGAGGCCACAGATGACCCCTGGAAAATGTCACATATGTCCTCCCTAGGAGGCCCTAGATAATCTCTCATGGAGGTTCCAAATGGCTCCCCAAGGAAGGGTCAGATGACCTCCAAAGGAGGTCCAAGATGTCCTCTCAATGAGGCTGAGATTATCTCTCGAATAGCTCCCAGATGGCAGCTCAAAGAGGCCATATATGAACCCCAGAGGAGAGTCCAGATAGCCCTCTGGAGAAAGCCACAGATGACCTCCAGAGAAGGTCCAATATGGCTTCTCAAGGAAGTCCCAGATGATGTCTGAAGACGGTCATACATTTCTCATCAAGGTAACCCAAGCTGACCTCCCAAAGAAGTTCCAGATGACCTCAGGAGGTGGTCCTAGATTGCCTCTTAAGGAAGTCCTAAAGACTACTTTTGAAGAGGTCTCAGGTTGCCTCCTGAGGAAGCCCCAGATGACCTCTGGAGAAAGTCCAAGGTTTCCCCTGGAGAAGGCCCCAAACAACTTCCAGGGTAGGTTTCAGATGGCTTCTCAAGGAAGTCACAGATGTACTTCTTGATGAGGTTCCAGATGGCTTCCCATGGAAGCCTTACATGACCTCTCAAGGAGTTCCCAGAAGCCACAAATGATCTCCAGAGGGGGGTCTCCAAAACAGGCTGGCAAGTTTTCCTAGACACACCCCTAAAGGAACCTAAATGACTTTTGTCAATGTTGGTCCTCCGGAAACAAACACTCGAGGTAGACTCTTAAAACTGAGGGTTGACACTTTCACCTATGGGGATTTTTCCCTGGGGCCAAGGCCTGATGCTATCCAAATTGATTATCTCGATGGGGTTTCTGAAAATTAGAAACTCTGTAGTTCAAGAGAATCCATCGAGACACATTTAATATAATAAATGTTCTCCAAACCACCAACCCCCAAATTTATGCTATCCAAAGCTCCAAATATCAAAGGGCAAGCCTTTTCCCCCCTTCTCTTTTCCTCTCCTTGGCTACAGAACTATACATCCTTCGATGTCTTTCCTTTTTTCCCTTCTACCAGTTCCTTCTTCTCTTCAGGCCTCTCCACTCTCCACAGTTCTGTACTGCTTTGCCTGGGTCGTCAGTTGCCATCCTTCACCTCCTGCCCCCCCCTCAACTTCCTCTCCTCCAAGGTTCTTTCCCCTTCTGCTATCACATCATTTCCTTCCTTCTAGGACTTTTCCCTTTTTCCCTTTCCTTCTATTGCTCTGAACAAGTAGCCTATATAAAGTCTGTACCCCTTCTCTACTCCAACTGCCTAACAGTTTTTAACTGACACATCCCAAACTGCCCACAGCCCAATCACTTCTTGACAGCTCAACACATGTTGATTAATGCACCAGCCCCTCCCACAGAATGCCCCTCCTTCTTTGGTGGCATACTTTGTCCTCTCCAGCTGGCCAGGACATGGTGCCTTGCTGATTATCAGACCCTATGGATTATTGGGGCCCTGCTGATTATTACAGTAGCCTCCTTGTGAACTAGTAGCAATTGAAATTGGAAATTTGATTGTGATATTTCAAACTCGTTGTGACATCACAATCCATTTTGACATCATCATCAGCACGACATCACTAACCCATTGTTACAATATTTTCATTGTGACATCATGATTCCATTGTGACATCTCAAATCTATTATGGGGGGCTGGGAAGGTGGCTCAGTGGTAGAGTGCTTGCCTTGCATGCATGAAGTCCTGGGTTCGATTCCTCAGCACCACATAAGCAAAAAAAAAAAAAGAAAAAAGAATCTATTATGACCTCTTAGATCCTTTGAAAAATCCATGCCCTTTTCAACAGCATAGTCCCTTTGTGTACCCATATCCTTGTTGTTAACTTACAATTGAGATCAGACATGCCATTATAACATCAAAAAGTGTTTGTGACATCCTCAACAGTGTGACATCACATTTTCATTATGAGAGCATCAACTCATTGTGATATCACCAAACTCAATGACATAATCGCATTATGACAACAATTCTCATTGTGACATCATAGACACATTGTGAATGCCTATTCTGTGATTTCATTGTATTTCCAATGTGGCATGAGAGTTGATATCAGAAACACATTTTTGTGCCTACATAACCATTTTGTTGTCATAATCACATTGTGATATCACAGTGCCATTGTGATATCACTAACACAATGTGATATCACAAACATCTGTCCTCATAACTTTTGTGACATGCTAACATTGTGATATCTTAGACCTTTTTGCCCTCATAATTTTTCAACCTCTTATTTCATGTATGACATGAAATACCAGATATCCACTGACATCATGAACAGTGTAATATCACACTGACAGATGTCATGAACATCGTTTCACATTGTGACATCACAAAAGTTTTGATGCCACAATTAGTTGGTGATGCCATACAGGTAAGGGGTCACAGTAGGTCTATGATGCCACAATTGGTTGGTGATATCCAAATGGCATAAAAAGTATCTCATTTGTCATGAAATCACAGAGAATATGAGTTCACGAATGGACTGTGGTATGTACAAAGGAATGTGTCGTTGCAAATGTGTTGAAGTCGTAGGAGGATTATGATGTCACAGTGTTCATGATGTCTGTCAGTATGATGTCAAAATTGTCAAGATATCACAGTGGATTTCTAGTATCACGTATCGTAACTGAAATATTATAAGGTTTAAAACAGATTATGAGCTCATAAAGGGCACGACACAAGACTTATGAGGACAGTGTGGGCACATAGGCATCAAAGATGGCCCTGAGAGGAAGTTGAGTGGGCAGAGCCTGATTTGTTTAAGTTCAGTGTGTAAAGAGCTTTTGGAAGCTTAGGTGCATGATAAGGTGTCACCTTTACAGTGATTGGTTGGTTCCATTTCCTCCCCTTTCAGGCAGTCTTTTGTTTAAAAAGGGCTTGCTCCGTGTTAAAAATGAGTCCTTGTTTGACTTGAATCCCCGCTGTGTCTGATTGTCTCTTGGGCTAAGGGCGGCTGGGGAACAGGCGAGTGGCCGCACTTACCTTTCCTTGGACCCTGTCCGTCTTTCATGGGACAGACAAAGACCCGACATCTGGCTCCCAACGTGGGGCTCAAAAGGAAAAGGTACTGGCCAAAGCTAAGCGCTCTCTCAATGTAAGTGAAACCTTTAGTTTGGGTAATGCTATTTCACAGAAGAAGGAGGAGAAGGCAACATTAGGCCTAGAGGGAGTAAAGAAGGACTTGGGAAGTGAGAAGGAAAAGGAAGGGGTCAAATTCCACCGAGAAAGCATGGAGACATGCACAGTAGAAGTCAAAACGAGGGTGAATGTTATCCCCTATGACTCGGGTGCCCTTGACAGTCCTAGGCCCCCACCCTATTCCCCTTATTGGGGGGAGGTAAGGTGCCATATCGGAACTCCAAGATGAATCTGCCAGACCCAGACCCCTACCAACCTTCCATAGAGGGGCCGAGGGCTGGGGAAGTAACGTAGTTGGAGTCCTGACCTTTAAGGGAAGTGCCACCCAGGAGCCTGGACCCTAGGCTACAGGATTCACTTCCCAAACTTATCCGGTCAATCTGGCACCAGGAGCTAATAGGCCCTTGGAATGGTATCCATGGGAAGCTAAGGATCTGAAAGAGCTCCACAAGGTGGTGGTGGAGGATGGCCCGAACTCTCCTTGGGCCCAAGACCCTATTACATGACATTGCTTATCAACTATGTATCTGGATGGATGAGGCCAAAACCCTCCTTACCAGTTCTCAGTTTATTAAATGGTGTGCCTTCTTTAAGGAGGAATGCAGAGTGGAGGTGGAGAATTACCAGCAGGCTCAACCCGCGATACCTATTACTTATGCAATGTTAACAGGACAAGGGAAAGGTACTCCTCTGGCATCCAACAGGCCGCAATACCTGGTCCTTACCGTGACCAGATGAGACAGGCAGGATTTACTGTATGGTACAAACTGGATGATGGGCCCACTGAATCCCCCATAGCAGGAGTGAGACAAAAACCTGGTGAGCCTCTAGCTGAGTTTGCATACCGAGTCCAACAGGATATTAACCACAAGCTGCTGGCACGGAACCTCCGAGATCAGTTTGTAAAGATGCTTGTTTGGGAAGGGGTGAATACAGACCACTGCATGGCCTGTGCAGGATTGAGAGAGTTCCATGAGCAGATGGGTGGTGGCCTCACAGGATGTGGGAACACAACAGCACCAGTCCCAATCATAACCTTTAGCTTTACATGCTCAGACATCTGCAATGACTGAGGCTATTACCCAGGTGCTGGCAGCCCAAGGCCGAAGAACCGAAAAACCATCAGGGAGAGGGACTTGTTTTAAATGCGGGAAGGAGGGGCACTTTAAGAGGGACTATTCACAACAATTCCCCCGCCAAATGTCCCGGGGGTCCAAACCTCCCCCTACACCCTGCCACAAGTGCAGGAAGGGTTACCATTGGAAAAAGGATTAGCGATCCAAATTTGATGTAAATGGGAAGCCTTTAAAATAGGGGAGGGTTGTCTTCCAGCCCTGTTAACTCAAGGAGGAACGCCCTCTGCTGTGAGGCCCAGGAAGCCTCATGGCATGACAACCCAGGCCCATAGGACCGTGCCCCAGGAGGAAGGACTCTGCCTTAAAATGAGTATTTTCATAGATGGGAAGTGGTTTCACTGCCTAATTGACACGGGGGCAGATTGAACCTTACTCAGGGAGGAGGAAGTGCCCTTAGACTGGAAGCTTGGACCCTGGCACCCAATATTGGGGGTAGGGGGTAACTCCCAATCCAAAGAGACAGTTGCCCTTATGAAATGGACTAGCCCAGATGGAGAACAAGGGAAGATATGCCCTTTAGTGGCAAAAACCTCACTGCCAATTTACTAGAGCAAGACATGCTAAGACAAATGGATGCCATGGTCACTACAGATCATCAAGCATCCTATGATGATATCCTGGATGGAGAAGAGCACAAAGGCTTAAACAAGTTTTAGAGGGAGTTAAGGAAAAGGATTTTTAACTTTCATAATTACAAAGAAGAATATAGGGGATCCGCTTGGGTGCCTCCCCAATCCTAAAGCCCACTGCTCTCGAGTACCTCCCATTAGGTGGAAACCCAGAAGCCCTATCTGGGTGGAGAAGAGGCCATTGACTAAACCTAAACTTGTAGCCCTCCGCTTTTTGGTGAAGAAACAGATAAACGTTGGGCACGTATGTTCTTCTATGAGTCCTTGGAGCACACACGTACCTGTTATTCAAAAAACCTCCGGGACTTGGCGTATACTCCAAGATCTAAGTAAGGTAAATGAAAGGATGGAGTTAGTGGGAAAGCCCCTAAGAGGCATGGCCTGGACTCCCACTCTACCTCAGAATATATCTTGGTTGAGATTGATATTAAAGACTTTTTTTCTATCCCCTGCATCCAGGTGACTGCGAGAAGTTTACTTTCTCCAATCCTTCTCAATTTTTCCCAGCCTGATCTGAGGTTTGAATGGCTGGTGCTGTCACACAGACTGGCCAATAGTCCGGCCTTTTGCCAACAATATGTGGCCACACTTTTAGGGCCTGTGCTGGGTTCAGATACCTCCCTTGCCTATGCGTACATGGATGATATAATTCTGGCGCACCAAGACCCAGGCCTCCTTGAGGGCCTTCTGGCCCAGGTTCTCACCATATTAAAAAGGGGGGTTTCCATAGCCCTCAATAAAATTCAAAAGGTACCTCCTTTTAAGGTGCTTGAGTCTCAACTTAACTTGACGCAGGCCAGCTAACTTAAGCCTTTGATGTACATTCCAGCCTCTCTGACCTTAATCCAACTTCAGAGCCTTTTAGGGGAAATCAATTGGCTCTTGCCATGGATTCCTCACCCCTAAAGATAGTCTTGTGCCTTATTTGCTCTACTAAACGACAGAATGCCCCAAGAAGTTATTAAAATTTCAGACAGTCATTGGGCAATATTTTTGCAGTTCCGAAAAGCCCTGGATGAAGTTTACCTGAAGAGGTATTCTATTTTTGAGCCCATTTTCCTTTGGTTGTTTGCAGGTGTTACATTGATTTCTGCAGTTTTAACTCAAAGGGGGGAGCCGTTACAGTGAGTTCACACGCCCCTGAGGGGGGGCACACCTCGGGTGTACTCAGGCAGGCCAACTTGCAGATGCTATTGTCAAGGGAAGGACCCAAGCCCAAAGGCATTATGGCCTCGACCCTCAATCCATTGTTTTTGCTTTTCAGATGGCAGGCGTTGAGTGGCTCACTCGAGCCAATGCTCATCTTGCTCTCTCTGTGGAGGGGTTCCTAGGCCAAATTGACTGCCATGATGGGCCATCCAAATGGACTGTCATGTTATGGCGATTTCCCCTCAAAATGCCTTCTCTATTTTCTCCTACGACTATTCCAGGTGCCCTCCATGTTTTTTTCTGACGGAGGTAAAGCAGGCTCTGTGTATGCAGCCTTTGAAGAGCAACAAAAGACCCCAAGCCAACAAAGATTTCAACCTTGTCAAGGGTCAGCACAATATAAAGAATGCTGGCCATAATTATGGCCCTTCAGGACATTCAAAAACCCTTTAATTTGTATTCTGATAGCCTATATATGATTAACTTGTTCCCCCATATTCCCTAGGCACATATTAAGCTGGATGAAAACCCTATTTCCCCTCTTATGGTTACCCTTAAGGATCTATTAGAAGGGCGGGGAGCCCCTATTCATATTCAACATTTGAGAGGGCATTCAAAATTTCCTGGGTTTTTATCCCTAGGCAATAATTGGGCAGACCAGTTAGCTACTGGCCCACAAGCGTTAACCTTACAAGAGGCCACCTGTTTGCATGATTTAACCCACATTACCTGGAGAGGTCTTCAACATAGATTTTCTCAGATTCCTGTAAAGGACCTCAAAAGGATAGTACATACCGGCAAAACATGCCAGCCCTTCTTAAAAGTACCCCCTGTTACAACCACCAGCAGTAAATCCCAAAGGCCTTAAACGTGACAAACGGACGTTACTCATTTCCTAGCCTTTGGTAAGTTTAAATATATCTTTGTCTCTATAGATACCTACTCAGGAGCATGCTGGGCCACAGCACATAGAGAAGAAAGAAGTAAATATTTACAAGCACATTTTCTTCACTGCTTTGCCACCTTAGCTCTAACAGCACAAGTTAAAACCCATAATGGACCCTTTTTTGTTAGTAAAACTGTGTCAGAGTTTTTTGACAAATGGCACATTAATCATATGACAGGATTTCCCTATAATCCCCAAGGCCAAGAAATTTTAGAAAGAAATCACCAATGTCTTAAGGGGCAATTATACAAACAAAAAGTGGGAGTTACCCCAATATACAGTTACAGATATCTTTGTTTACCATTAACATTTTAAATTTTCCAAAAGGGGCAACTGAATCCAGATTTCAGAAGCACTGGGGACAACTAAACCCTAAGTCCCAAGTGAAAGTCAGGTGGAAGGAACCCCTGACACAAACAATGGAGAGGACATTGTGTTACCATGGGCAGGGGATTTGGATGCGTTTTTTTCATAGAGGTGACAGCCTCCATCTGGATACCTGCTAGGAAAATTAAGGTTTTACCCATTTCCTGTATAAAAGAGGATGCCCAAGTGTAAACTAACCAACAAGGAAAGAAAAATGGCTATGGTGGCAGAGGCTTATGTTTAAAGGAGGGAAAGCAAGAAGGATAACTAACCATTCCCA
This sequence comes from Dipodomys spectabilis, assembly GCF_019054845.1. Taxonomy (NCBI): domain Eukaryota; kingdom Metazoa; phylum Chordata; class Mammalia; order Rodentia; family Heteromyidae; genus Dipodomys; species Dipodomys spectabilis. Next base: position 1,104,647 of record NW_024870923.1, read on the forward strand.
AGGGCAATCAGCTCTTGAGAAGCTCTTGTGTTCTCTAACAATTGTAGATGGCGATACTCCAGCTGTTGGTTGTTCTGACCCTCCCAGTCCTGGCAATGGCTAAGGAATCCACATCAACGACAACAGGTGACCTTGGCAGTGATCAGTGCTGGCAATAAAGACATAGCTCCACAAGAGAAGGTGTCCATTCGACCTGGTAGCCTGACCTTCATTTTGTTCACCACCCTATGTCATTACATATGGACCATTTAATATTTCTGTAGGAGCTATTTATTTTAATGCTACTTGCTCTAATATTTCTTTTACAAGCCCCACCTCTGGACTCTGAAGTGGAAAAGGACTGCTATCCCATCCTTAACCGTTAAAGGACTGCTAATGACATTGCTTGGCCTGGGAATGCTTTTGCTGATGGTTTTTCTATGCCTTCCTTGCATTATACGTGCACTGCAAAGCTCTTATGAGTTTAGCCAGCCAGTTTTAAATTTCCCCCGAGAGGAACCTCAGCCAGAGTCTGGTAAGAGGGGGTGCCAGTCTGACTAACCTAATACAAAGCCTTCAGCTTCACTCTGAAGAAGCTCCAGATGAAGGGTAAAACAGACAAGGTGATCCACCCAACCTAAGACAGGGGGGTTCGCCTCTTTAAAAAAGACGCGGTGTTGGGAGCCGACAATAAAGCTCAAAGGTCATCTGGAACCCTGTACTCGCTTGAAGGCACATACAAAGAACTGGCTTACTTGAAAGACACCAGGTACCCGGGATTGCTTTGCTATGACTGCAGAGTTTGTTTTAAATTTTCCTTGTTTTTCTGGACTATAGTAGAACGGCCTGAGAGTGGGGGCCCATGAGGATACACCATACCGCTTGTGTGGAATTCCCAATACCCAACCTGTTACATATGCTCTGAAATTAATCCAACTGCTTCGGACATTTCTAACTGTGGTGGGGCTGATGTTTATTACTGTGCTAGGTGGGAATGTGAGGTAACTGGGACGGGCTCTTTTATCACGCACAAAGGCCCTATCATTGTCTGGCGAATCTTGCCCCCCAGACTTGCCTCAAACCCCCTGCATGGCCAATGGTATTCTTTCCAATGTAATCCTGTTAAAATAACCTTTACAGAGTAGAGGAAAAGGATAACTAACTGGGAGGTGTATCTGCCATTAAAACAAAAAGGGGGAATCTGTGGGGCACACAGGCAGCAAAGATGATCCTGAGAGGAAGTGGAGTGGGCAGAACCTGATTTGTTTACATTCAGTGTGTAAACAGCTTGTGGAAGCTTAGGTGCACGATAAGGTGTCACCTTTACAGTGAATGGTTGGTTCCATTTCCTCTCCTCCCACGCAGTCTTTTGCTTTAAAAATGGCTTGCTCTGTGTTAATAAATGAGTTCCTGCTTGACTTGACTCCCCACATCTGATTGTCTCTTGGGCTAAGGGAGGCTGGGGAACAGACGAGCAGCCGCAGTTACATTTCCTCAGACCTTGTCAAGTTTTCGTGGGATGGACGAAGACCAGACAGAACAGGGCAGGCTTGTGATATCACACTGTGTTAGTGATATCATTATGGCACTGTGATGTCACAAAGTAATTGTGATGCCATATATTTATGAGATCACAATGGTTTTCTGATAACAACTCAAATGCCACATTTGAAATAGAACGAAGAGAATAGGCATTTGCAATGTGTTTATAACATCACAATGACAATTTAATGTCATAATGCTATGAGGTCATTGTAAATTGGTGATGTTGCAAGGAGGTAATGGTGTCATAATGAATATGTGTTGTCACACTGGTGATTGGGTCACGAAGTATTTGTGATGTTACAATGGCATATATGAATCCAATTGTCATGTGTTCACAATGAGGATATGGGTACACAAAGGGACTGTGATGTCACAAGTACCATATGTGTTTTCAAAGGTACTTTGGGGTCATGATAGCTTTATGATAAACAGTTGTGATGAGATCACAATGGGTCTTTGATGTCATAATGATTTTGTAATATCTCAAACACATGTCCAATTCAACTGTTAGTATTTCACAATGTGCATACAAGTTCACAGAAGGAGCTTGAAGCCTTAATGGACATGATTTTTTTTTAATGTTATGAGGTCATATTAGGTTTGTGAATACACAATGGGACAGTGATTTCCCCATGGCAATGTCAACTCACTACATCATGTCAAAATATTGTTTTGGTGTCACAATTAGTTGATGATGCTACATTGGTGATGAGGTCACAAAAGATTGATGATGTCACAATATGTTAGACATGTCACAATGACATGATGGTTGTCAATTCTCTTTAACTTACAATGAGTATATGAGTTCACAAAGGGACTTTGGTTTCTCCAAAAGTATATGTTGTCACAAATATATTGAAATCCTAAAAGTTTTGTGATGTCAGAATTTGACACAATGGTTATGAAATCTGGCAGTGTGATATCACCATTGTCATAATGTCACTGGGAATTTGTGATATCAAATGGCATATGTGAAATTTAATGAGGTCAACAAGAGATTATGAGGACAAAAAGGCCTAAGATATTAGAATTTCAGCATGTCACAAAAGTTATGATGACAGGATAGGTTTGTGATGTCACAGTGGATTATATGATATTGTGATATGTGGATTATTGTGATATCACAGCAGCAACGTGATATACAAAGTGATTTTAATGTCACAATGGTTATGAGTCCACGATTTGTTTATGATATCAACCTACAGGCCACATTTTAAATAGAACTAAATCACAGAAACGGCATTCATAATGTGTCTATGGTGTCACAAGAAAAATGTGAAGTTATAAATCTATCATATCATTTTAGTTTTGTGATTTCACAATGAGCAGATGTCAAAATGACAATGTAATGTCACAATTTTGATGAACTCACAAACTATTTTTGATGTTAAAATGTCATGTCTGATTCTCAATTGTCAATATTTCACAGTGGGGATTTGACTACACAAAGGGAATGTGATGTCACAAAGGTATATATTTTTTCAAAGGATATAAGAGGTCATAATATATTTGGGATGTCACAATGTGATACTGGTGTCAAAATAGCAATGTGATGTCACAATGGGTTTGTGATGTCACATTGGTGATAAGGTCATAATGGATTAGTTATGTCACGATTTTGTAATATCACAATTATTTGTCCAATTTCAATTAGTACTAAACCACCACGAGGACACTGTAAAAATGAGCAGTGCCCCTATAATCCACGGGAACAGACAGTCATCATGGCCTCTTGGTCTGGACCACCGGAAAGGGGGGTTGCATGCCACTGGAGGGGGCAGGACATGCTGCTGAAGGAGATAGGATGTCAAGCCCCACATGGTGAGCTGCCAAAAAGTGATTGGGCATGAACATTTAGGAAGTGATGATTGAAAATTGTTATGCAGGAAACATATTGCAGTGGGGGAAGGGTACATGTTCAGAGCAACAGAAGGGGAGAGGAAAGGAGAAAAGGCCTGGAAGGAAAGAAGTGATGAGACTGCTGGAAGGTAAAGTCCTGGGAGGAGAGGAAATTGAGGGAGAGCAGGAGGTGAAGGATGGCAGCTGGCCACTTGGATAAGGCAGGGCAGGACTGTCAAGAGTAGAACAGCCTGAAGAGAAGAAGGGAATGTTAGAAGGAAAAAATGAAAAGATCTGAAAGGTAGGACAGGTCTGGAGAGAAGGAGGATGAAGAGAAAGGAAAAGCCTTGTCCTTTGAAGTGAGGAATTTTGGAGATCATTATTTGGGGGATGGTTGTTTGCAGAGCAGTTACCAAATGGCTGGGCTGCTCTTTGGAGTTCGGAGGGTTCATGGTTGAGGCTGCATTTAGCTCTGGGCATCCAATCCAGGTCAAGTTAGTCGCTTGTTACAAAATTTATGAGGACAAGATAGGTTTGTCAGGTTACATTGCATTAATTATATCACAATGTCAATATGAGGTCACAAAGGGATTGTAATGTCACAATGGTGATGTGGTCACAATGGATTTCTGAAATCAAACTATATGCCACATTTGAGATAGAATGAAATCACAGAATAGGCAATCACATTGTCTCTATGACCTCACAATGAAAATGTGATGTCATAATGCTATGATGTCATTGTCATTTGGGATGTCACAATGGGCTGATGTTATCCTAACAACAATGTAATCTCACTCTGGAGATTGTGTCACAAAGCATTTGTAATGGTACAATGGCATGTCATATCAGTTGTCCTTTGTTCACACTGAGGATATAATTATCCAAAGGGACTGTGATGTCACAAACACCATGTGCTTTTCCAAAGGTGCTAAGAAGTCACAACAGGTTTGGGATGTCACAAGGTGATCATGATATCACTGGAAACATGATGTCACAATGGATTTGTGATGTCGCAATGGGGATAAGATCACACTTGGATAGTGATGTCACTATGAATTTGTAATATCAATGGTGATATTACTAGATCACAATGAAGATAGGAGTTCACATAAGGAGCTAGAAGTCAGAAAGGCAATGAATTTTGTAAAATATTATTAGTACATAATAGATTGGTGGAAATGCGATAGGACAGAGATATCCCTTTGGCAATATAATGTTGCCATTACATGAGATAGCATTGTTTTGAAGTCACAAATAGTTGGTAATGCCATATAGGTGATGAGGTCACATAGATTTGTGATTTCACAATGGGATGGTGATGTTACAATCTCATGCTAGGTCTCTAATTGACAATGAATATATAAGTTCACAAGGGATAATGATGTATCCAAAGGTATATTTTGGCACAAGTGTAATAAGTCTTAACAGGTTTGTGATGTCACAATGTGACTCAGTGCTCATGACATCTGGCAGTGTGATGTCACAGTGGTCATGATATCACAGCGGATTTCTGATATCACAGGTAATACCTGATGTATTATGAGTTAAACAATTTATGAGCTCAGAGAGGCCAGAGATCACACTGGCAGCATGTCAAAACATTTATGAGGATAGGACAGTTTTGTGACGTCACAGTGGGTTAGTGATATCATAATGGCAATGTGCTGTCAAGGTATTGTGATGTCATAATGGTTATGTTGACACAATCTATTTCTAATATCAACCCACCTGCCATATTTGAAATAGAATGAAATCACAGAATAGGCATTCCAATGTATCTATGACATCACAATGACCATGTGATGTCATAATGTAATGAAGTCATTGTTGTTTTATGAAGTCACAATGGGCTGATGCTGTCATAACGACAATGTAATGTTACACTGGTGATGATGTCACAAAGGTTTTGCAATGTTAAAGTGGCATGTCTGATCTCAATTAGCTCAAAATGAGGATATGGGTACACAAAGGGCCTGTGATGACAAAAAGGCCATGCTTTCTTTCAAAGCTGCTGAGGTCCTAATAAGTTTGGGATTTCACAATATGATCATGGTGGCACAATGGCAATGTGATATCACAATAAGTTTGTGATGTCACCACGGTGATGTGGTCACAATGGGTTAGTGATGTCTCATCATGTTTGTAATATAACAATGACATATACAATTTCAATTTCTTCTAATTCACTATGAGGATGCTGTAATAACCAGTGTTATCTGTGGGAGCGAATAATCACTGTAAATTCTTGGCCTGGCCAAAGGGAGAATGTGGAGAATGCCGCCAAAGATGGAGGTGTGACACCTCACATGGTGAGCTGTCCAGAAGAGATTGAGCATTGGGCAGATTGGGAAGAGATGGTTGAAAATTGTTAGGCAGGAGACCCGTTGGAGTGAGGAGGGGTACAACCTATATATAGGTTGCATTTTCAGAGCATTGGAAGGGGGGGGTATAAAAATGGGAGCTACCAGGATGAAGAAAGTGATGAGACAGCAGGAAGGGAAAAACCTGAGAATAGAGGAAGATGAGGGAGAGCAGAATGTTGGCAAGTGGTCACTGGGGCAGGGTAGGGCAGGCCTGTGGAGAGTAGAGAGACCTAAAGAGAAAAAGGAAGTGGTGGAAGGGAAAAAGGGAAACACCAGGACGGAAGGACAGGTCTGTAGTGAAGGAGGGAGGAATGGAAAAGTAAAAAGCCTTGCCCATTAAGGTTTGGAGATTTGGAGATCATAATTTTTTGGCTGGTGGTTTGCAGACCAATTAAGAAAGGGTGGGGCTGCCCATTGGAAATCTGGACCTGGGTATCCAGTCCAGGATAAGGTGATCACAGTCCCCTTTCTAGTGTAAATTGGTTTATTATATTAAATGTGACTACATGGTTTGTCTCCTTGCCTTAGAGTTCACAGAAAGTGCTTGAAGTCTAAAAGGCCATGCGACAGTGATATCACAATGACAATACCACAATATCATGTCAAAATAATGCTTTGATACCACAATTAGTTTTTGATACCATTCTCGTGATGAGGTCACAATAAGTTTGTAATGTCACAATGGGTTCATGATGTCAGAGTGGCATGGCAGATCTCAATTGTCATTAATTGGCAATGAATATATGAGTTCAAAAAGGGACTGTAATGTCTCCAAAGGCATGTGTTGTCACAAATGTGATGCCATTCTAAAAGGTTTGTGATGTCACAATGTGACATAATGGGCATGATATCTGGCAGAATGATGTCACAGGGGATTTCTGATATCACATGTCATACCGGAAATATGAGATTGAAAACAGATTATGAGCTCACAAAGGGCCTAATATATGACAATGGTAACATGTCACAAAACTTATAAGGACTGGTTTGTGATGGCACAGCAGATTAATGATGTCACAATGGCAATGTGATGTCACAAAGGATTGTGATATCACAATGGTTATATGCTCAAACGGGTTTCTGAAATAGAATGAATTCACAGAATAGGCCTTCACAGTTATGTCTATGATGTAACAATGTCACTGTGATTTATCATACTATGATGCCATTGTCGTTTCGTGATGTCACAATGAGCTGATGGTGTCATAATGACAATTTGGTATCACTGCTGATTTATGATGTTACAATGGTTATGAGGTCACATTATGTTTCTGATATCAACACACATGTCAAATTTTAAATAGAATGAAAAAGCCTGGAACCGGTGGCTCATGCCTGTAATCCCAGCTACTCAGGAGGCTGAGATCTTAGGATTGCAGTTCAAAACCACCTACAGCTGGAGAGTCCATGAGACTCTTATCTCCAATAAAAACCACTAGAAAACCAGAAGTGGTGCTGTGGCTCAAATAATAGTGTGCTCGCCTAGAGCTGTAGAGCAGGGACAGCACCCAAGCCCAGATTTCAGGCCCCATTACCAACTACAACAAAAAAGATTAAAAACAGGCATTCACAATCTGTCTATAACATCACAATGACAATGTGATCTCATAATACTAACTTATCGTAGTTTCGTGATGTCAAAAGTAGTTGACGCTGTCATAATGAGAATGTTATGTCACACTGGTGCTGTCACAAAGGGTTCATGATGTTACAATGACATGTCTGATATCAATTGTCAGTTCATAATGAGTTATAGTTACTCAAAGAGACTGTGATGTCACAAAGGCCATGTGTTTTTTCAAAGTTGCTAAGAGGTCCTAATAAGTTTGGGATGTCACAATGTGATAGTGATATCAACTATCTATGGAAGCTCACAATGGGTTTGTGATGTCACACTGGTGATGAAATCAAAGTTTTGTGAAGTCACATCTCATAATCACATGCCCAATTTCAGTTGCTACTATTTCACAATGAGGATAAGAGTACACAGAAGAAGACAAATATAAAAGGCTTTGAATTTTCTAAAATGCTATGAAGACATACTATGTTTTTGAAAATACAATGGAACGGATATCACACATGACCTCTGTGGCCTCACAGACCCTTTGTGTACCCATATTCTCATAGTGAACTAATGAAAATTGTGATCACATATAGCATTGTATCATCACAAATACTTTGTGCAATAATTACGACTGTGAAATCACATTGCCATCATGACACCATCATCTCATTGTGACAACACCAAACCCCAATGACACCATACCAATTTTTTCTTTTTTTTCTTCTGTACGTTTTTTTGTTGTAGATATAGTGTACAGAGGGATTACAGTTACATGAGTAAGGTAATGAGTACATATCCTATCAAACATTGCTGCATTGACATCATATTGTCATTTTGATGTCATAGACCCATTGTGAATGCCTATTCTTTGATTTCATTCTATTTCAAATGTGCCATGTGGGTTGATATCAGGAAACCATTGTGAACTCATTACCTTTGTGACATCAAAATCTCTTTCTCACAGCACAATGCCTTTGTTATATCACTATCCCACTGTGACATCAAATACCTCTCCTGTCCTCATAACTTTTGTGACATGCCATTGTGATATTTTAGGCCCTTTGAGTTGAAAATCTGTGTCTGACCTCACATTTCAGATATGACATGAGATATCTAAAATCCAGTGTAACATCATGATATCACACCACTGGACATCATAACCATTGTGTCACTTTGTGACATCTCAGACCTGTTAGTTCTTCAACTTTTTGACTACATATACTTTGGGGACATCAGAATCCCTTGCCAAACTAATATACTCATGGTGAGTTAAAGACAGTTGAGATCCCACATGCCATTGTGACATCACCAACTCTTTGGGCCATTTAAAATCTATTGTGACCTCCTCATCAGTATCGCGTCACCAATTGGAACATCAAAACACTATTGTAACATGATGTTGAGACATCACATTGTCATTGTGAGATCAGTGTCCCATTGGGTTTTCACATAGTATGATCTCATACTATGAAGCTTCTTCTATCACCTGGTATCCTCATATTGACTTATGAGTAATTGAAATTGGATATATCATTCTGATATTACAGACTGTGACATCACAAAACCATTGTGACCTCATCAAAAACCCATCAAAAACCCAATGGGACATCTCATTTCCATTGTGATATTATGAATCACATTGTGCCATTCCAAAGCTATTATGACCTCTTACCACCTTTGAAAACACACATGGCCTCTGTGACATCACAGAACATTTTTTGTATCCATATTCTCATGGGGAACTAATGACAACTGACATCAGGCATACCATTGAAACAAAAAAATCCTTTCTGACATCATCATAATTGTGACATCATGTTGCCATTATGACAACATCAGCTCATTTTGACATGTAAAACTACAATGACATCATAGCACTATAACCTTACATTGCCATTCTGATATCATAGACACGTTGTGTTTGCCCTTTATGTTATTTGATTCTATTTCTAATGTGGCATGTCGGTTGATATCAGAAACCCTTTGTGAGTTCATGACCATTGTGACATCATGGTGCCTTAGTAGCACCATATTGCCATTGTGATGTCACATTGCTAAATTGATGTCATAAAGGGATTTTGATGTGATAATGGTTATTACATCACAATGAGTTTCTGATATCAACCACATGCCACATTTCAAATACAATGAAATCACAGATTAGGCATTTATAATGTGACTATGATGTCACAATGACATAATGGCACTTTGTGATGTCACCATATCCTAAAGATGTCATAACAACAATGTGATGTCATACTGGTTATGACGCCACACAAGCTTTATAATGTTACAGTGATTATGAGGTCACAATGTGTTTCTGATATCAACTGATATGTCACATTTGAAATAAAATGAAATCATAGGATATACATTCACAATGTGACTATGACAGCAAAATGGCAATGCGATGTTGTAATGCTATGATGTCACTGTAGCTTGGTGATATCACCATGAGCTGATGGTATCATAATGACATCTGATGTCACACTGGTGATGATGTCACAAAGGGTTTGTGATGTCACAGTGGAATGTCAGATCTTAAGTGCCATTAGTTTATAGTGAGGATATGAGAATGAAATCACAATGACATACACAAATGAACTGTGATGACACAAAGGCCATGTTTTTTTGTCAAAATTGCTAAAGTTCCTAACAGGTTTCGGTTGTCAAATTGTTAATGATATAAAAATGGGTTAATGATGTCAAAACTAGTTTGTAATATCACTTATTTCAACTCAGTCACCCTTTCACGTGAAGAGGGTCCCAGAAAAACCCACTAGGGAGGTGATGGCACTGGAGGTCAGATAGAAGGTGAATATCTGGGAGGAATACATCCCCTCCAACACACGTACACCCGTCCTGTCTCTCCCCCTACCCCAGCTGTCAACACTACTCACAGGGTGATCACATTTCCCAGCTCTGCCAGCATCTGCTGGTGCTCCCAGTCCATCTGGTCTCCTTGTCCTTCCCAAGAATCCACCCAGTCACCCAGAAGCATCTAGGCTGGAAGTAGGGAGTCTGTCCATGTATGTAGCCTTTGGACCCAATTAATTTCCTCAACACCGCCCCCAACCAGGGTCAAACACATCCTGGGGACCCCATGACCCCCTGCTTATTTTCACTCCTGCCTCTGAGGAGCCACATGTCTGGGGATTCATTCAACCTGTGTCCTGGCCTAAGGTTTTGGTGAATGAGGAGTTAAGGCTGGTTGTTCCCAAGGAGAAGGGTCTGGCCCTGGGGAAGGGGAGAGATGGGTCATGCTGTGTCATTAGAGTAGTGCTCCCCTTGGGTGGGAACCCTTGGTTTTTACAATGGAACAGGGAATGGGAACCTATGTCCTTTAGCTTGTACATTGTCCCACATGAGGAACAACAAACTTAGGAGAGGCACTACTCTGAGTGTGTGTGTGTTTTGTGTGTGAGAGAGAGAGAGAGAGGGAGAGAGAGAGAAAGAGAATCTTTCTCCTTGTACAGCCTGACTGTGCTCAGATGAGTGATCAGTTGGCAAATTGCAGGTTCTGCATGGATGATGAGTCTTCTGTCACCGGTGTGGATTTGTGTGTGTGTGTGTGTGTGTGTGTGTGTGTGTGTGTGTGTGTGTGTGTGTGTATTTTGGGAGAGCAGGGAGATGAAAGCAATGAAAATATATTTAAATCATCATGTCTAAAAACAGCTAAAGCATTTTAATTCTGTGTGTGTATTTGTTTTTGTTCTTTTTCAATAGCAAGTACAAGCCCAGCCACAATTTTTGTTTTCTCCTTCACAGTTTCTTGGCTCCTTTATGGGAAGATTTCAGTAGACATTCCTTTCCTCTTCTTTCCACCTCTCTCTTTCAGCTTTCCTGTGTTGGGCCTGCATGTGCCTCCCCTTGGTGTCCTGTGTGAACCTGGACTAGATTGGACACCTGTCCTTCTATCTCCAGCCAAAATTTTGGTGAGGCGAGTGTGACCATAGCCACACTATTCCAGCAGACACTCTGCTTTTGTGTTTATATTTGGAGCTAATTCAAGGGTTGGGAATGTGTCTGCTGAACAAAATTAGGGAATGAGATGGGGGAGAGGGTAGGGCAAGGGCTGTGAATCTATGAGGTTTTTGGGGCTGGCATAAGGTGTGACATGGCATATGGTTCACCATGACCGAGGATGAGAGGGGAACCTTACCTAGGGCATTTATGGTCTCTGTGGGCATCCCAGAACATGGCTCTGGGCCCCCACTGGTGGTGTAGATTCCCTCCTGGGGCATTTCACCAGTTTTCAATCCTCCCTGGAGTCCTGCAGACTCCAATCTGTGTCCCACCAGGGCTGTCTCCAGCTGGGTAGTGGTAGGCATGTCCACTCCCCCTACTGGAGCTCTCTCCATATCAAGAGGTGGCAGTTCACTAGGGATCACTGAATGCCAGTTTCTGCAACTTGCTGTGGGCTGTCTGGAAGGAAAAGGCAACCACTGACTTGGGAAGACTTTAAGTTTGATTGGGACAAATTAAATTCCACATTTTCCAGGGTGTTTCTTTTATTTTAGTTGCCAATTTTCACTAACGCTTGGGTTTGTCAAATTAGATGATGATTTCAGACGCCCAAAAATGACGTTCAAAGGTCAGGAAGATGGCAGAGGAGAAGCTGGAGGCTAAACGAACTCTCCCATAGAAAGCAGTTTTAGTGTTCCAGTGAACAGTCCTAGGACAGAGAATTACACCAAGTGTGCCATCACAGTACAGAGAGTTTGGCCAGAGAGGGAAGATCCAGGCAAAGTGACAGATCTGAGCACTTGCTGGCAGCTGCGGTGGTGGTGACAGTGGCTGCAGCTGTAGCCTCCATACCCTGAATACAGAGTGTCTGGGAGAAAGGTGCCAGGTGCAGCAGGCAAACGGATACTACTTAACACCAGCAAGAACTGACAAGGAGCATATAACTTCACCCTGCAGATCGCAGACCAGAGATGACCCAGGAACCAACCCTCTGGCGTGAGTAGAAGCCTGACATCCTCACTCCTCACGGATCAGAGGAGGGAAGGCACCCATCCCCTATCCCACTACGGGAGATCTCCATCTTTGATACTGACAAAGGGCCGGCTGAGCTGCCACCTCCAACTCAGGCCCTGGGAGAAAACAAGACAGTCATTTAGAAGGGCACAGGAACCTGCCCTGACCTGCAACGCACAACTCCACCCAGGAAAAAAGCACGCATTCCAGGCAGAGGAAAATCTGCTCCCAGGAGTGGCTTTCTTCACTTGGTAAACAGAGCCAGAGGCTGCCCCACCCTACAGCAGCCTAGACAATCCATTGAAATTCAGTAAACATAAACCCTGAGAAAGGCTCCAGGCTGGGCTCTGTGAGTGTCTCAGAAGCGAGCCCCTCAGGGAAAAGCTACTGTTTGCTGAAAGGCCTCAACTCTACCCAGAACCTAGACTCAACCCAGCATCTCCAAACAAGAGGAAAAAGCCATCTCCCTCTTTTGTGATACTCAAAACAGATCCCTCTCCCACTGAACTAGCCTTGGAGGAGGATCACAAAATCTGGGGTAAAGAAAAACATTATTCTGCCTGCCCAAACTGACTTAATTAACCAGTCAAGCCACAGGAAAACCAAACACCACAAGCAAACCAGAGAATCCACCAAGAAACTGGTTACGGACACAGGAGATACAGATTCTTTCCATTGCCTCCAAAAAAAAAATCAAAGAGCTTTCTTTTTTTCTTTTTTGTACCTTATTTTTAATTTTTTCAAATTTTTAATTTTTAAAAAATTTTTTCTATTTTTTTTCTTTTATTCCTCGTATAATTTTTATTTTAGCTGTATATGTGTGTGTGCTTTTTTATCTTTTTTTTGTCTTTTTTAATTTTTATTTTTATTGTGAGGGTGATGAACAGAGGGGTTAAGTTACATAAGTCAGGTAATGAGTATAGTTCTCTTTGAACAGTGTTACCTCTTCCCTGATTTTCTCCCAGTTTCCCCTCCCCCAGCACCCCTCTTTTTCCAACTTGTACAGTTCATTTTCAACATCGTTTCGTAACACTACTGCATTAGTTTACCCTTTGTTCCACCATCTCTTACCCTTACCCTTTAACTGATAAACTTACATAGAAGACAAAAGGTACAGAAGTCAAAAACAGCAATAAAGAGGAGGAAAAAAAACACAAAAAATAAAGTAACACAAACCTCTTTTTTCACTTTCTTGGAGTTCATTTCAATAAGCATCATTTTATAGCTATTGAGCCTTTGTGATCCTTTCCTAAGAACATCCTCCTTTAAACATTTACATTGTGAAAGTCTAGAGTGTAATTTTATTTTTTTTTTACCATCCAGTGTGCTTACTTGTAGATTTATAGGCACAGTCTAGTCATTACAAATGAGGGAAACCATGCAGCCTACACTTCCTTGGGTTCACTTTGCTTAGTAATTTTCCAAGTCTTTCCATTTCCTTAGGACTGGAGCAATATTCTGATAAAAGTATAGAATTCCATTGTGTACATATACCACATTATCATAATCCATCCATCCATTGAGGGGCATCTGGGTTGATTCCATATCTTAGCTATGATAAACAATGCTGCAATGAACATAGGTGTTCTTGGAGCTTTAGTTTGTCTGGTTTGTGGTCAATTGGATAAATGCCCAAGAGTAGAAATCATAGGTCCTAGGGAAGCTTTTTGTTTAGCCTTTTCCTCCACACTACTTTCCAGAATGATTGAACCAGTTTACCTTCCCACCAACAGTGTAGTGTAACATTCACTTTTGGCCACATCTCTGCCAGCATCTGTTATTTGTTAGTTTTCTTGATAATGGTCATTGTTACTGGGTTGAAGAATCTCAATGTTGTTTTGATTTGCATTTGTTATATGTCTAGAGATGTTGAACACTTTTTCTTTCTTTTTTTCTTCTGTTGGTCGTGTGGCTTGAACTCTGGTCTTGGGCGCTGTCTCTGCATTCTTCAGCTCAAGGTGAGTGCTCTACTGCTTCAGCCACAGCATCACTTCCAGTTTTCTAGTGGTTTATTGGAGATAAGAGTCTCATGGACTTTCCAGCCTGAGCTGACTTTGAACCATAATCCTGAGATCTCAGCCTCCTGAATAGCTAGGAATACAGGTGTGAGTCACCAGCACCTGGCAATGAACACTTTTTCATGTGTCTACCAGCTATTCTTTCTCTTCTTTGGAGAAATCATTCTTTAAGTCTTTAGCTCATGAATTAATTGGATTGCTGTTTTTTGAGGATTTGTTTTTGGGGGTTAACCTTTTGAGTTCTAAGTGTATTTTAGTGGGTCATTTTCTGATCCACTTATCTACTGTAGCACATCTGAGCTGTTTTCATAACTTGGTTTTCGTGAATAGTGTAGCAATGAACAGAGGACATACATTATTTTTTTTAATTTTAATTTTTTTTTGTGAACATACTGTACAGAGCGGTTACAATTACATGGGCAGGATAATGCGTATATTTCTTACCAAGCATTGTAGCCTCCTCCTTTGTTTACCCTTCACATCCCTTCCCAGCCTCCCCCCCCACGTCCCCACTCAATCCTTCCCCCCTCCCCCCCACTGCACAAACATTGCATTGCTCGTTTTGGACATGACAACTTGTACTTCTCATTGTTGCAACAGGTCCACCTGTATCCTTAAAGGACTTGTTTTTCCCCATCTCCTCCACAAGTTACACTGACAACAAATATAGTGAAAGCAGGGGTTATACTGTGGGGGAGGGACATACCAAGCAACAAAGAGATGATCTTATAAATGCTATAGAAACAAATGCATGAAAGAAAAAAAAAGAAAATACATATCTAAGCGTTCATTTTCTTAACATCACATTATCTAACATCACATTATCTGACCTTTTCCGTTTGACTCATACACATACTAGATATTGCAAATAAGGGAAACCATGGGACTTATGTTTCTTTGGGCCTGGCTTACTTCACTTAATATAATTTTTCCAAGTTTTTCCATTTCCTAACAAATAGGGCAATGTCATTCTTTCTGATGGAGGCATAGAATTCCATTGTGTATATATTCCATATTTTCTTGATCCATTCATCTACTGAGGGGCATCTGGGCTGGTTCTATATCTTAGCTATGGTAAGTAATGCTGCAGTAAACATAGTTGTGCTGGTAGCTTTAGTGTGGTCTTGTTTGTAATCATTTGGGTAAATGCCGAAAAGTGGAATTGCTGGGTCATAGGGGAGCTCTATGGGAAGTCTTTTGAGGAACCTCCATACTGCTTTCCAATGTGGTTGAACAAGTTTACAGTCCCACCAACAATGAAGTAAGGTTCTCTTCTGTCCACATCCCCTACAGCATCTGTTGTTGTTAGAGTTCTTGATTTTTGCCATTCTAACTAGGGTGAGGTGGTATCTCAATGTTGTTTTGATTTGCATTTCTTTTATGGCTAGGGCGGTTGAGCATTTCTTCATGTGTCTATTGGCCATCCTTCTTTCTTCTTCAGAGAAGTTTCTCTTTAAGTCTTTAGCCCACTTATTTATTGGGCAGTTGTTTCTTTGAGGATTTGTTGATGGGGGAATGTAATTTTTTGAGTTCCAAGGATATTTTAGATATGAGACCCTTGTCTGTTGTATGGCTAGTGAAGATCTTCGCCCAATCCGTGGGCTTTCTATTGATCTTGCTAGCTATGTACTTTTTCATGCAGAAGCTCTGCAACTTCATGCAATCCCATTTGTCCAACCTTTTTTTGATTTGTTGTGTTTCCGGATCTCTGTTTAGAAAATTTGGATTGAGCCAAGGAGACCTAGGGTTTCTCCTATTCCATCCTGTAATGTTTTCAGGGTGTCTGCTTTGACTCCTGTGTCCCAGAGGAGCTGGTAATTTGTGTGTTCATTTTTGTTGAATAGCATGAACATTTGAATTTCCTTTCTAATCTCTTACATGACCCACTCGTGATTCAGCAGTGTGTTGTTCAGCCTCCATGTGATACCAGACTTTTTTTTGGTGGCTTTTTGTGTTGAGAATGCAAGGTATAACTTCAATGTTTCTGAATTTAGACAAGTTTGCTTTGTGGCCTAAAATGTTGTCTAAATGTTGTCTAAAATGTTGTCTAAAATGTTCCATGTGCTGCTGAGAAAAACGTGTATCCTGATGCTGCTGGGTGAAATAATCTGTAGATGTCTGTTAAATCAAGTTGATCTATGCAGCTGTTTAGATCTGCGTTTTCTCTGTTGAGTTTTTGCCGAGTTGATCTATCTTGTGGGGAGAGTGGTGTGTTAAAATCCCCAACAATTAATGTCTTTGGATCTATGTGGGATTTGAGGGAAAATAGTGTTTCTTGGATAAATTTGGGTGCTCCATTGTTTGCCGAATAGACATTTAGAATTGTAATGTCCTCTGAAGTAGAGATCAATTAATTAGTATGTAGCGACCTTCATTACCTCTTCTCACGAATTTTAATTTGAAGTCTATTTTATCTGATATTAGGATTTCCATTCCCACCTGTTTATGGAGGCCGTTTGATTGGTAGATTTTGTTCCAGCATTTAACATTGAAAATGTGTTTGTTTTTATGGGCAAGATGTTACTCCTGAAGGCAGCAGATAGAAGGATCTTCCTTTCTAATCCAACTAGACAGTCTATGTTGCTTAATTGGAGATTTAAGTGCGTTAATGTTGAGAAATAGGACTGAGAGGTATTTGGGAGTTCCTGCCATGTTATCCACCTTCTTTGGGGCTGCAAACCTGGGTACTTCCTATGGTTCTTGGATTCTCAGTTTGGGTGTGGTTTCTTGGCCTTTATTGTGGTCTTGTTGGTTTTCTATGTGTAGGACATCTTTAAGAATCTTTTGTAGGGCTGGTTTGGTGGAGAAGTATTGTTTCAATTTTTCTTTGCTATGGAAGGTTTTTTATTTGGCCTTCAGTTATGAAGGAGAGTTTAGCTGGGTACAGTACTCTTGTTTGATAGTTGTTTTTTTTTTAGAGCATGGCATACATCATTCCAGGCTCTTCTTGCTTTGACTGTCTCTGCTGAGAAATCTGAGGTGATTCTAATTGGTTTCCATTTATACGTGACTAATCTTTTCTCCTTGCCAGTTTTAAGGATCTTTTCCTTGGTCTGAGTTGATCCTGTGTGGATTATAATGTGAAGGTGGGATGTCCTGTTCTGGTCTGGTCTATTTGGGGTTCTAAAAGTTTCTTGTATCTGAATAGGCCTATCTTTTTGCATGTTTGGAAAGTTTTCTGCTAGGATCCTGTTAAACAAATTTCCTAGACCATTAACTTCTGTTTCTAGGTGCTCCTCTACACTCATTATCCTTAGATTAGGCCTTCTGATGGTGTCTTCCAAGTGTTGGATATATCTATCATAGTTCTTGGACTTGTCTTGGATGGTTGTATGTTCTTTCTCTATAATGTCTAGGCTGTCTTCAATCCCCGAGATTCGATCTTCTGCATGGTCTAACCTGCTGTCAAGACTTTCTACTTTGTTTTTTATTTCTTTTCCTTCTAATTAGTCAGCTTTGATAGCTTCAAATTCTTTGTTGAAGCTTTGTTTTAGATCTTCTATGAACTTCTTTACTTCCTTAATTTGGTGTCAGGGTTTATTCTCAGATCACTTAGTTGATTGGTTATGGTTTCCTTGGACACCCATTCCTTCTGTTTGGTTCCATTCAGCATTCCCTTTGTCGTCTCCCTTACTTCCTTCAGCTCTTTGTTAATGGATCACATGAGTGCCATTAGTGATCTTTGTGTATTCTCATCCTTTTCTCTCAATTGCTGTATTACTCTTTGATTAGCTTCCTCCCATTCATGGGATTCCTGTAGTTCTCTTTGAGTGTTCTCAACCTGTTCACACCATTCCTGCCTTTCTCTTTGAGTATTCTCAAGCTGCTCAAGCAAATCCTGTGTCAGTTTTTGAGTAGCTTCCTCATGCTTATGATATTCCTGTATAAACTTTTGGATTGCCTACTCTCTCTCCCTATCATGCGCATACATAGTCCTTTGTAAGTTTTCTATCTTTTCATTTATCATGTTTGCCAGCAGTGTTTGTAGAGCTATTTGGGAACTCTCCTCTGGATTATTCATTATCTGTTCTGTCAACTGATTATCAAGATTGGGAGTTGAGATACCCAGACTTGCCATTTTCTCGTGTTTTTCTGGCTTACTCTGCCCATTTGGGATGAAATTAACACGAGTTTTGTGCTAGAATACTATCTTAAGGCAAGCATCAACCAAACTCTGAATTTGCAAAGTCAATAGTCTACAGATACAATCTAGTTCAACAGATACATCTATTCAACATCAAACAACTATCTGTTAATGGGCTATGAACCACAAAGAATTTGGAAAACCAGAAATTATTAGGGTTAGGGAGAGACATGGGTAAAAAATTGGAATAGATTGATGTGGGGAGGCACAGGTAGAGTTAACTAAGTCCTAATCTCAAAGCAGGAAATAGGTTGGGTAGGATGAAAGTAGAGGGAGAGAAATAAAGAAGAAAGGGAAAGAGAAAAGATAAGAGACCAGAAAAAATAGAAAAGTAAAAATTAATAAAATTATGTAGAATCGATAACAATCTATTTAGAGAAGAACGTGAATATTTGGAGAGAAGGGGAGAGATATAAAGGAGATATGAAAAGTTTAAAAATAAAAATGCTTAAAATATTATATAGGTATAAATAGGTAGTACTGCTCTTAAGGAATTTAAGTCTCAGAGGTTTTGAATTGAGTAATAAATTTGTGGACTAAGTGTGTACACAATGGGGGATAGGGTATAATAGTCAACTACGGGTTTATCTGAGGATGTGCAGGATAAGAATTAAGTCCCATAAAGAAGAATGAAAGAGAGGAAAAGGTGAAAAGGATAAGAAAGGAAGAAAAAAAGATCAGAAGTTCTGTAGAGCTAAACAAAAAACAAGAAGATAATTAAAAAAGAAAGAGAGAGAGAGACAAAACAAAAAAGAAAGAAAAACACACACTTTCGTATCTTTTAAATAAAAATTATAAGAGGAAAAAAAAGTTACTGGAAAACAATGTTTTTTTTTTAAAAAAGGCAAAAATTAAAAGTTTTAGAAAAGAAAAAAACATTATATAACGTACCAAAAAGAAGAAGAAGAAAAGGAAAAAAGTTCTTTGATTTTTTTGGGAGGTGTGGGAAAAATCCTGCATATCCCTTGTGTCCATAACCAGCCTCTTGCTGGAGTCTCTGGTCTGCTTGTGGTCCTGTGGCTTGGTTGGTTTCTTAAGTCAGTTTGTTCAAACAGGAAGAAAAATGCTCTGGTTTACCCAGGATTTTGTGATCCTCCTCCCAGGCTAGTTCAATGGGAGGCAGATCTGCTTTGAGTATCACAAAAGAGTGGGATGCAGTGATGAGGCTAGCTTCTGGGTAGAGTTGCAGCCTTTCAACAAAAAGTAGCTTTTCCCGGGGGCTAGTTTGTGAAAAACTCACAGAGCCCAGCCTGGAGCCATTCTCAGGGTTTCTGTTTACTGAATTTCAATTGATTGTCGAGGCTGCTAGAGGGAGGGGCAACCTCTGGCTCTGATTACCCAGTGAAGAAAGCCACTCCTAGGGCTGGTGCCTGAGCTGGGTGACTTTTCCCTGGGTGGAGCTGAGTCGGGCAGGTCACACTGCCATTAAGTTCTTGTGAACTGCTAAATGAATCGTTTTATTCCAAGGCTTGAGATGGAGCTAGTAGCTCCGCCGAGCTTTGTCGGTATCCAAGATGGAGATCTCCAGGACTGGGGAGGGGGGAGGGGTGGCCTTCCCTCCTCTGCTCCCTGAGAAGGAGTGAGGACATCAGGCTTCTACTCACACCAAGTCTTGGTTCCTGGGTCTTCTCTGGTCTGCGAACTGCAGGATGAAGTCGTCTGCTCCTTGTCGGTTCTTGGTGGTGTTGAGTAGAATCCGCTCGCCTGGTGTGTCTGGCTCCTTCGTCATGGACTCTCTGTGTCTCAGGTATGGCGCCTGCGTTTGCTGCCACCACTGCGGCTGCTGGCAAGAGCTCAGTTGTCTCTCCTTGCCTGGATTTTTCCTCTCTGACCTGACTCTCTGTCCTGTGATGGAACACTTGGTGTGATTCTCTGGCTTAGGACTGTTCACTGGAACTCTAAAACTGCTTTCTATGTGAGAGCTTGTTTAGACTCCAGCTTCTCCTCCCCCATCTTCCCGGAACCTCTGCTTTTTTATCTCTACTGACCTTTTGAACGTTTTTTTTCTTTCTTTCTTTTCTCATTCTTTTCATTTCTTCTCTTTCATTCTTTTCTG
Organism: Dipodomys spectabilis; assembly: GCF_019054845.1. Lineage (NCBI taxonomy): Eukaryota > Metazoa > Chordata > Mammalia > Rodentia > Heteromyidae > Dipodomys > Dipodomys spectabilis. The sequence continues at coordinate 1,125,138 of NW_024870923.1, forward strand.
CATGACTTAATTGCAGTTCTGATCACCCTCAAATATACCCTTCGTTGACTGTTAGATCTTATCCTCCATTGTGTACACACTTAATCCAGAAATTTATTACTCAATTAAAAACCTCTTAGACTTAAATTCCTTAATAGCAGTATTACCTCTTTAGACACATATAATATTTTAAAACATTTTTATTTTTCTAGTTTTTCATGTCTCCTTTCTATCCTTCTCCTCCTCTCATCTATCCCCATTCTTCTCTGAATACTACTCCTTCAAACTTGCAGTTTTTAAGGGTTTCACTTTTTAATTTTAAATTTTTGTTTTTCCATTTTTTCTGGGATTTTTTTTCTTTTTCTAAGTTTTTCTTTTTGTTTTCTTTTTTACTTTTTTTCACTCTCTTTTATCATTCTCTCCAATCCATTTCCCTCCTTGAGATTAGGACATGGTTAATTCCACTCTCCCTCGCCTTCCCAAATCCTTTTAATCCTATTTTTCCCCACATTTTCCCTAAACTTAATAATTTCTGCTTACCAAATTCTCCTTTGCTGTTCTTAGACCATTAAGACACAGTTGTTTGATTGTATCAATATATTCAATAGATTGTATCTCTTGAACCAGATTGTATCTTCAGATTTTGGACAATGCAGCTATGAGTTTTGGCTGATGTTTACCTTAAAATAGTGTTCTAGCACAAAACTGGTGTTATTCTCATCCCAAATAGGTAGAACAAGCCTGAAAAACACAAGAAATATGGCCAGCCCGGGGATCACAACTCCCACTCATGACAATCAGGGAACAGAACAGATAATGCATCATCCAGAGGAGACTTCCCCAAAAGCTCTACAAACATTACAATTAAACAGGGTAAATAAAAAGAGTGAAAACTTGCAAAAGTGTCCTGTGACCATGATAGGGAGAGAGAGGAGGCAAGCCAAAGATCAATACAGGCGTCTCATGAGTGTGAGGAAGCTACTCCAAGATTGATACAGGAATTGCGTGAGCAGATTGAGAACACTCAAAGAGAAAAAAGGAATTGCGTGAGCAGGTTGAGATCAGTCAGAGATAGACAGGAATTGCATGTGAGCTGGCTTAGAACAGGCAAAGAGAAAGTCAGGAATGGCGTGAACAGGCTGAGAACACTCAAAGAGAACTACAGGAAATGCCTGAACATGAGGATGCTAATCAAACAGAAATACAGGAACTTAGAGATGGGGATGAGAATAGTCAAAGATCAAAGGAGGCATTCATGGAATCCATAAACAGAGAGCTGAAAGAAATCAGGGAGACTGCAAAGGGAATGCTCAGTGGAGCCTGACAGAAGGAATGGGAATTCAAGGAATCCATAACCAATCAACTAAGTGATTTGAGAATAAACACGGAACACCAAATTAAGGAAGTAAAGAAGTCCTTAAATGGTCTAGAATAAAGTTCCAACAAAGAATTTGAAGCCAACAAAGCCATCCAATTAGAAGCAAAAGAAGTAAAACACAAAGTACAAAGTCTTGAAAGTAGGTTAGACCATGCAGAAGATCGAATCTCGGGGATTGAAGACAGCCTAGATATTATAGAGAAAGAACATACAACCATCCAAGACAAATCCAAGAAATATGATAGATCTATTCAACACTTGGACGATACCATCAGAAGGCCTAATCTAAGGATCATGATTGTAGAGGAGAATCTACAGACAGCAGTTAATGATCTAGGATATTTGTTTAACAGGATCCTAGCAGAGAAGTTCCCAAACATGCAAAAATTAGGCCTATTCATATACAAGAAGCTTTTAGAACTCCAAATAGACCAGACCAGAACAGGACATCCCAGGGTCACATTATAATACGTAAAGGATCAATTCAGGCCAAGGAAAAGATCCTTAAAGCTGTCAAGGAGAAAAGATTAATCACGTATAAAGGGAAACCAATTAGAATCACCTCATATTTCTCAGCAGAGACAATCAAAGCAAGAAGAGCCTGGAATGATGTATGCCATGCCCTAAAGACAAACAACTATAAACCAAGAATACTGTACCCAGCTAAACTCTCCTTCATAATGGAAGGTAAAATAAAAATGGTCCATAGCAACGAAAAATTGAAACAATATGTATCCACCAAACCAGCCCAACAAAAGATTCTTAAAGATGTCCTATAAAAACTGAAGACTACAATAAAGGCCAAGAAACCACACCCAAACTGAGAATCCAAGAACCATAGGAGGAACCCAGTTGCTGCAGCACCTAAGAAGGTGGATAAAATGGCAGGAACTCCCAAAGACCTCTCAATCCTACCTCTCAACATTAACGGACTTCACTCTCCAATCAAGTGACATAGACTGTCTAGTTGGATTAAAAAACAAGATTCTTCTATCTGCTTGGTCATAAATACAAACACATTTTCAATAAAGGCTGGAACAAAATCTACCAAGCAAACGTGTCCTCCCTCCCCCCCCATAAACAGGTGGGAGTTGCAATCCTAATATCAGATTAAATAGACTTCAAATTAAAATTAGTGAGAACAGATAAAGAAGGTCACTCCAAAATAATAAAGGGATCTCTCCTTCAGGAAGATATTACAATTCTAAATATTAGCCAAAAAAAGGAGCACCCAAATTTATCCAAGAAAAACTACTTTATCTCAAATCTCATATAGATCCAAAGACATTAATTGTCGGAGACTTTAACACACCACTATCCCCACTAGATAAATCAACACGGAAAAACCTCAACAGAGAAACTGTAGACCTAAACAACTGCATAGAACAACTAGATTTAACAAACAGCTACCGGATAATTCACCTAACAGCATCAGAATACATGTTCTTCTCAACAGCACATGGAACATTTTCCAAAATAGACCACATTTTAGGTCACAAAGCAAAACTGTCCAAATTCAGAAACATTGAATTCACACCTTGCATTCTCTCAGATCACAAGGGAATAAAATTAGAACTCAACACCAAAAGCCACGAAAGAAAGCCCTGTAACACATGGAGGCTGAACTACACACTATTTAACCACAAGTGGGTCATGGAAGAGATGAGAATCAAAATTAAAGTGTTCATGATATATAACAAAAATGAGCACACAAACTACCAGCTCCTCTGGGAAACAGCAAGGCAGTACTCAGAGGCAAGTTTGTAGCTCTAAGTTCCAACATCAACAAATTGGAGAGATCTGAAACCAAAATTTTAATGAGACAGATAAGCCTCCTTGAAAAAAAGCAGCAAGATAACCCCCAATCCAGTAGACAGAAAGAAATAATTAAATTTAAACAGAATTAAATGTATTAGGATCCAAAATAACCATAGAAAGAATCAACAAAACAAAGAGTTGGTTCTTCAAAAAAATTAAAAAAATGACAGACCTTTAGTAAATCTCATCAGAAAAAGAAGAGAACACATCCAAATAAATAAACTCAGAAATGAGAATGGAAACATCACCACAAAAACAACCAGGATTCAGAACATTATGAAGGAACAATTCTCAAAACTTTATGCTAATTAGTTTGAGAACTTGGCAGGAATGGACCTTTTCCTAGCAAAGATCGACATGCCAAAACTAAACCAAGATGAGTTAAACCATCTTAAAAGGCCCATATCAAGCATTGAAATAGAAACAGCAATAACACACCTCCCATCTATGAAAATCCCAGGACCAGATGGCTTTACAGCAGAATTCTATAAGGCCTTCAAAACAGAGCTGACACCAATACTCCTTCAACTCTTCAATGAAATTGAAAGAGAAAGTGCACTAGGAAATTCATTCTATGAAGCTATAATAACCCTCATCCTAAAACCAGGCAGGAACTCATCAAATAAAAAGAACTATAGACCCATATCTTTGATGAACATTGACGCAAAACTTCTCATCAAAATTTTTGCCAATCGACTTCAACAATTCATCAAAAATCATACACCACGATCAAACAAGATTCATTTCAGGGATGCAAAGCTGGTTCAACATACCCAAATCAATTAACATAATTAATTACATCAAGAAGAGCAAGGTTAAGAATCACCTGGTTATCTCAATAGATGCAGAAAAAGCATTTGACAAGATCCAACACCCCTTTATGATGAAGGTTCTGGAAAAACTAGGAATCCATGGAACCTTCCTCAATACAATAAAGGCTGTATATGACAAACCTACAGCCAGTAATATACTCAATGTTGAAAAACTAAAGCCATTCCCTCTTAACTCAGGAACAAGACAAGGATGCCCACTCTCTCCACTGCTCTTCTATCTAGTATTAGAATGCCTAGTAACAGCAATAAGACAAGATGCAAATATAAAGTGGATCTAAACAGGGAAAGAAGAAATTAAACTCTCCCTCTTTGCAGATGACATGATCTTGTATTTAAAGAATCCCACAGACTCCACTCCCAAATTACTCAAGGTGATTCAAAACTTTGGCAAAGAATCAGGGTATAAAATTAAGCCTCAAAAATCAATGGCTTTTCTACATGCCAGTAATGAGAAAAATGTGGCTGAAATCAGGAAGGCAACTCCATTCCTAATAACCCTACAAAAAATAAAATACCTAGGAATTAACTTAACCAAAGAACTGAAGGACTTCTATGATGAAATCTTTAAAAACCTGTAAAAGAAAATCAAAACAGAACTTAAAAAATGGCAAAAACTCCCATTCTCCTGGATTGAAAAGATCAACATTGTGAAAATGGCAGTACTTCTCAAGGGTATCTACAAATTCAATGCAATACCCATCAATATTCCTACCTCATTTTTCAAGGAAATAGAAGAGGCAATCCAAAAATTCATATGAACAATAAAAGACCCCGAAAAGGAAAACGATCCTTAACAGAAAGAACAGTCCTGGAGGAATAACAATACCAAATTTCAAACTCTACTACAAAGCCATAGTAATCAAAACAGCTTGGTACTGGCACAAGAACAGACCTCAGGACCAATGGAATAGAATTGAAAACCTAGAGATGAACCTATAGACCTATAGCCGTCTAATCTTCTATAAGGGACCTCAAAATAGAAGGGAAGAACGACAGCCTCTTCAGTAAATGGTGCTGGCAAAATTGGTTAACTACTTGTAGAAAATTAAAGCTAGATCCTTATATATCACCTTGCACCAGAATCAACCCCAAATGGATCAAAGACCTCGGAGTCAAAGCAAACACTGAAAACATTACATAATGGAATAGGAGAAAACCTAGGTCTCCTTGGCACAAGCTGAAATTTTCTTAATAGAGACCCAGAAACATAACAAATCAAAGAAAGGTTGGACAAATGGGATTGCAAATGGGATTGCATGAAATTGCAGAGCTTCTGCATGGCAAAGGACATAGCTAGCAAGATCAATAGAAAACGCACAGATTGGGAAAAGATCTTCAATGACCATACAACAGAGAAGGTTCTCATATCTAAAATACACCTGGAACTTAAAAAATTAAAACCCCCAACAGTAAATCCTCAAAGAAACAACTGCCCAATAAATAAGTGGGCTAAAGACTTAAAGAGAAACTTCTCTGAAGAGCAGAGAAGGATGGCCAATAGACACATGAACAAATGCTCAACCTCTCTAGCCATAAAAGAAATGCAAATCAAAACAACTTTGAGATGCCACCTCACCCCAGTTTGAATGGCTGTAATCAAGAACTCTAATAACAACAGATGCTGGAGGTGATGCGGTCAGAAGGGAAATTTATTTCATTGTTGGAGGGAGTGTAAACTTTTTCAACCACTTTGGAAAGCAGTATGGAGGCTCCTCAAAAGACTCCACGTAAAGCTCCCCTATGACCCAGCAATCCCACTTTTGGACATTTACCCAAATGATCACAAGCAAGACCACACAAAAGCTATCAGCACGACTATGTTTATTGCAGCTTTATAACTAAGATGAAACCAACCCAGATGCCCCTCAGTAGATGAAGGATCAAGAAAATGTGGTGTATATACACATTGGAATTTTATGCCTCCATAAGAAGAAATGACATTGCCCCATTTGTTAAGAATTGGAAAATCATGGAAAAAATTTATTAAATGAAGTAAGCCAGGCCCTAAGAAACATAGGTCCCATGGTTTCCTTTATTTGGAGTAACTAGTATACGTCTGAGTCAAGCAGAAAAGGTCAGATAATTTGATGTTAGTGGAATGAACCCCAAGATAAGTATTCAAATGGTTTTTTGTCCTTTCATGCAATTGTTTCTATCATATTCATATAATGATTTCTGTGTTGCTTTGTATGTCCCTCCCCCACAGTATAACCCATACTTTCACTGGAATTGATGGTATATTTTGTGGAGGTGAAGGGAAAAAAACAAATCGTTTAACTAGAGATACATGTGGACCCATTGCAGCAAGGAGCTGTACAAGTTGTTATGTCAAAAAACAAACTTAACAACTTTGGTAGGCGGTGGGGAGAGGATCAGGTAGGGGAGCGGGGAGGAGTATGGAAAGGGATGGGAAGGGGAAACAACGAGGAGGCAACAATGCTTTATAAGAAATGTACTAGTTACCTTGCCCATGTAATTGTAACTCCTCTGTATGGTATTCTCACAATAATAATAAAAAATTACGTTCAAAGCAGCACAGGCAGAGTTCCCAAGCCAGATTATCTCCTGCTTTGAATGTTGTCCCTTGACTCCCTTTCTCCACCAGCTGCTGAATTTCCTCCAGCTCTCTCTAAGGTGAGCACCACAGTGGAGGACATCATTGGAGAGCAGAGATTGTGACCTCACCATCCCCAGCCTGCCATCTGTGAGCAGAGACAATGCCCAGCACCTGTACTGGACTCTGAGAGATTCAGAGACCCCAGGCTACCTCAAGGATCCCTTCTCTGCAATATGAAACTTGGGGGGGAGGGTCGGATGTGATGGACCATCATGTCTGGCCCCATGGGGAGGAAAGGAGGACCCTTGAACCAGACACTCAGCTCACGGCAAACTCGTTCACACCTGAATGGGGAATTGAATGCCACAGAGCTGGTCAGCCGCTGGACAGAGATCTTTGAGAAAATAGGCATCCCAGAGGCCCCAGAATCCAGTGAGTACATCATGGCTCACATCCTCGGAGCCAAAACAGATAAGTGAAGTGGCACCAGAAGGCAGAGAAGAGGGAGGAGGGAGATCTGTGGGAGAACTACATCAGCCTTCATCCCCTCTTCCCCACAGAGGATATTTATCTGAATAAGATGGGACTTTTCTGTAGTATTGTCATAGACAGATGCTCATTTATTTTTCCACAAACTGTTACAGAGTGCGTCAGGCTTTGCGGTGTCATAGACAATGAAATGTTCCAGGACTGGTTCCACAGAACATGAAGAAACCTTGGTTTGAGATGGATACTGGTGCTTCACACCTTCCATCGTAGCTAATTAGGAGGCTGAGATTGGAGGATTGAGGCTTTTGGCCCAAGCAGTAATGCTTGTAAGACTCTTGTCTCCAATTAACTACCAAAAGCAAAACACGAGAAGGGGATGTGTGGCTCAAGCCATAGACTGCTAGCCTTGAGTAAAAAGGCTCAGGGACAGCACGTAGGCTCTGAATTAGAGGCCCAGGACTGACACAAAAAAAGGAGAGAGAGAGAGAGAGAGAGAGAGAGAGAGAGAGAGAGAGAGAGGAGGGAAGGACAGAGGGAGAAAAAGAGGAAAGGAAGGAAGAAGGGAGAACATGCAAGCCTTGGTTTGGAGTCCTTGGATCAAGGAAGCCAACCATTCACAATCTCTGTGGTGACAGTTTCAGAGACTAAAGCCAGTATGTATGACCAAGCCACTGACCCCTTAGCAACTTCATGACATTCAGGAGCTGTGTGGTCACCGACTGCAGAGGAAAGCAGCCTCGGGTAGACCCAGGGATCAGGGTTTGAATCAGCCCCGGCTTCAATGAGTTTATTTTCTGGTCAGATAAAAATAAAGTGTCCAAGGGCTAGGGAGGTATTGGTGTGAGGGAGTGTCAAGAGCGGGGAGCCAAGGGATAAGCAGGAAGATGAAGAGGGAAGATGATCCCAGGTCAGGGGTATCAGGACATTGGAGTCATGATCATGCCTGATAACCTAGACGACCAGTGATAGAGCCTTTGATCCAGCCATACTGCTATTAAAAGTCCTGACACCTTGGGTTCACCGTTGGTGACTTGGCTGTTGTTCACTGCAGGATGCCTGTACAGTACATCCTTGGGGACTAGGACTTTCCAGGGCTCACTCTGAAGATGACACCCCTGGTGTTCATTCTTCCACCAGAGACAGAGGTAAGCATACCACTGTCAGAGGACAGCCTGGGAATGAGGACGGGAGTTGGGACCCATGTCACCTTGAGATTTCATCGAGAGGGTGCTAGGGCCCCATGACTGCTATTCTCAGAGGCAGAAGTGGGTCTCTTTGATGGCTCAGTATTTAGGTGGCAGATCTGGGATTCAGAGAGGGCAGGCTGAAGGTGAGAAATGGCTGGGTAGAGGCTAGTGGGATAACCAGAGGCACTGGTCTCTGAGCAGGGTAGTTTCTTTGATAATGCTCACAACACAGGAACATTCCTGGGATAGATCATCCCTTTTCACCTTCCCAAGAGGGACCTAGAGACCCCCATTCTCCATCCCTTGACCAAAAAACCCTTTGGTTCCCATATCTTGTGTTTGGATAACTAGATCTCACATCACTGCCCATTGTTGAGGCAGGACAGTGAGAGGTCCTGATTCTTTGATAAGGTCATTGGATCCTCAGTATGAGATTATATTTGAATGTCTTAACTTGGTGCATGGTCAGTCCCATTTAAGACTGCCATGATGTAGGACAAAGAAGCTAGAGAATCAGAGTCGGATGGGGTCTGTTGTAGGAGACTTGAGTATTATGTGTTAGCTTTGAGCTCCGGTGTTCCCACTTGCTTCCCTTTCTTGGATGGGTCTAGGCTAGAAAAAGCTTGAAACTATGGTGTGGGTCATGTCTTTGATGCTCTAAGCTAGCACTCTACCATTTGAGCCACAGTTCCACTTCAAGCTTTTTTGAGTGTTTAATTGGAGATAAAAAGTTCTCATGAACATTGCTGCCAAGGGTGGCATCCAACTGAAGTCCTCAGATCTCAGCCTCCTAAGGGGATAGGATGACAAGCACGGAAAAGCATTTTTGGCTCTGTGCCAGTAGCTCATGGTTGTCATCCTAGATACTCAGGAGCTGAGATCTGAGGATCATTGTTCAAAGCCAACTTGGGCAAGAAAGACCCTGAGAGTCTTATCTCCAAAAAACCAAGAGAAAACCAGAAGGGGTGCTGTGGCTCATGTAGTAGAGTGCTTGCCTTGAGCTGAAGAGCTCAGAGACAGCACCCAGGCCCTGAGTTCAAACACCACAACCGAATAAAAGAAAGAAAGTAAAATATGTTTGCCTGCAAAGATGTGGAGGTGTGTGTGTGTGTGTGTGTGTGTGTGTGCTGTGTTTGAGAGACCAGGTGCTGACCTCACTGTACAGACATTTCTAAGAACTCCTCAAGTTTGCCCATTTGAAGCCACAGTAGGATGGGTGGTGCCTTACCAAGAACTCAAGAGGACGAGGCCTGTGGCAGGCAGGGAGTGGTGAGATGGGTGTAGGGGTGGGATTGTTGTATCTGTATTCTCTCCATTGAAGGATGGATTTGGATGCTGGGTGTCAAAATTTTGAAGTCAAGGGTTGCAAGAAGTTTGTGGCCTGACGAATTGGGTTTCCTCTGGGTTTATGAAGGTGGCTGAAGCCGGGGGCTGCCGGTGCTCACAACTGTCATCCTAGCTACTCATAAAGCTGTAAAGACCACGGTTCAAAGCCAGCTTGTGCAAGAAAGTCTGTGATACTTGATATCCAATGAACCACCAGAATACAGGAAGTGGTGTTGTGGCTCAAGTACTAGAGTGCTCATCTTCAGATGAAGAGCTGAAGTACAGCACCCTGGCCCAGAGTTCAAACCCCATGACCAACAATAAACAAAGAGGTGGCCTGATTTTTCCACATAGCAGTGTGTATGGTAGGAAATTCCATGCTGTGTTATGAGACATTACAGATATGTGAGAGGCTCAATGTTGTGTCTACAGTTAGTCTGAGTATGATAGTGCCATCTTCACACAGGTCAGATGTGATCCTAATGGAGGGAGTTCATGGTTCTGTTCTCAGGAACTGCTGAGGCCGTGGAATGTCCGTGTGTATGTGTGTGTGTGTGTGTGTGTGTGTGTGTATGAGTGTGTGTTTGTGTGTGTGTGTGTGTGTGTGTGTGTGTGTGTGTGTATAATTTTCCCTCGTCTTTCTCTGTCCCCTTCCTGGCTGCCTGGCTGCCCCTTTCTGACCTCAGATGGTAACCCTCTTTCACACCAACCTTGCCTTTAGCCCCCTATCAGGGCCTACAATGAGTCCTAAATTGCCAGAGGCCTGTGTTCCAACTTTTCTCTGGGACCCAAGTCCGGCTGTCCCAGTATTTTGCCACCTCCAGGGGATTCTGGAAAAGCAGTGCCAGCTGGCATAGGTCTCCCCTGCCTCAGAGGGAGGGTCTCTGCTATATGATGTCTGTCCTTTTCCTCAGCTGGGCCTCTGACTGCATATCCCTCTCAGCAGGCTTGCAGTGGCTTGGGGAATGGGTGGTTGCTGGTGGCTCTGGCCAACTCGATCTTGACATCTGACTGAAGATCGCTCAAGCAAAGAGGATCCAGGATTACATGAGAGGTGAGGCCAAGGTGGCTTGGAAGTATCTGTCAGTGTCTAGGAAATGTAAACGTACTTTATTGCAGGAAAGTTTAACTTCCGGGACCAGCTGCGCCTCTCAGGTCCTGCTACATAATTCTGGATGCCCAGAATACAGGAGGCACAGACTAGATTCTAGGGCCAGGGAACTGGAGGATGAGAGACTTGTATGTCCAATACCTCAATGTTCTGGGGCATTAGTCTTGACCTGGCTATGCCCCCGCTTGTGTACGTTCACTTCTTAACCCAGTGTTGGCCACACACCAGCCACTTGTGGCAGTACTATGGAAGGGGCAGGAGTGGAAGTGAGATCTAGGATGTACAAAATCGGGATATATGGCCTGTAGAAGAGGCAAAGGGTGTCTTTAAAAAAAGCTTAGAGCTGGAACTCAGGGTCTAGGCACTGTCCCTGAGCTTCCTTTGCTCAAAGGTAACATTCTACCACTTGAACCACAGCTCGTCTTTCATCTTTTTTACTTGTTTAGTGGAGATAAAAGTCTCATGGACTTTCCTGCCTGGGCTGGCTTCAAGCAGTCATCTTAAAATCTCAGCTTTTTAAGTAGCTAGGATTGCTGGTGTGAGCCACAGGCACCTGCTAAGGATGTTTGTGTGTGTGTGTGTGTGTGTGTGTATGTGTGTGCACATGCGTGCACATGTGAGTTTACCGGGACTTGAATTCAGAGCCTAGGTGCTATCCTTTAGCTTGTTTGTACAAGGTTGGTGCTGTACCACTTGAACTACAGTAGCTCTGCTTCCCAGGTTTTGGTGATTCATTGGAAAAAAGAGTCTGCCCAGGCTAGGTTTGAATCTTGATTGATCCTCAAGTGTCAGCCTTGAGTAGCTAGGATGACAGGAATGAGCCACAGGTGCACAGCTGTTAATGGCCTTTCTCCACAGTGAACTGGAATCTCCTGAAAGCTTTTCTTTATTTTTACTGTGCCAGTTCTGGGGCTTGAACTCAGGTTTTGGGCTCTGGTCTCTTAAATTTTTCCCTCAGTGCTGGCACTCTACCATTTGAGCCACAGCTCCATTTCTGGCTTTTGGTAGTTCATTGGCAAGAAGAGTCTCGATAACTTTCCTCCCCTGGGCTGGCTTTGACCCACGATCTCTGAGTAGCTAGGATTCTCTTGAGTAGCTAGGATTTACAGGGGTTGAGCCACTGGTGCATTGTGTAGAAGGTTTCCTTAAGCAAGAGTTCTTCCCTGCATTTGCCCTGTCTCCTCCATGCAAAGGAGGCCTGAAGGTCAGGAGCTGTGAAAATTAGGCTTCTAGCCACAGGAAATGGCTGGGGTCCATGTAGAAAAGTCAAAGTTAATCTTTCCCCTGGGCCCCATTCTGGGCCCCACCCTCTGTCCTACCTGTGACTCAAGTACAAACCTTGACCCACCCTTGAATGTTCTGCTAGACTTGTCTGAGGCCAAAGAACCTTCATTCCACCAACACTACCTGCTCTACACCACACCTCAGGAACTTTGCCCATGCTGTGTACCTTCTGCCTGAGCCTCTCTATCCTGTTCCACATCTTAGAACTCCTGTGGAATTTTGGCACTGCTCATATCACCTAGTGAATCCAATTTTTCCTTCCCTTCTCTATCTTTTTTTTAATATATTGAGTTGCTAGAGATGGAACTTGTGCATGCTGACTGGCAAATGCTCTATATTGGTGTATGTGTGTGTGTGTGTGTGTGTGTGTGTGTGTGTGTGTGTGTGTGTGTGTGTGCCACTCCTGGGGTTTGAAGTCATGGCCTAGATGCCATCCCTGAGTTTTTATGCTCAAGGCTAGCATTCTACTACTTGAATCACAGCTCTGGCTTTTTGGGTGCTTAATTGGAGAAATGAGTCTAATATAGACTCTCCTGCCTGCACTGGCTTGTAGTTATGATCCTGAGATCTCAGCCTCCTGAGTAGCTAAGATTACAGGGGTCAGCCACCAGCACCTGGCCTCTACCTGTCACCTATAACCTCAGCCCTCCTCTGAGTCTCAGAAGAGTATATCTCACCAAGGTCACATTTTTTTTTGCCAGTGTTGGGGCTTGAACTCAAGGTCTAGGCATGTTCTTGAGCTGTTTTTGCTCAAGGCTACATTCTATCAGTTAAGCCACAGTACCACTTTTGGCTTTATCTGTTTATGTTGTACTGAGGAATCAAACCCAGGGCTTCATGCTTGCTAGGTAAGCACTCTATCATTAAGCCACATTTGCAGCCCAAGGCTCACTTCTAACAGGAGCTATGAGGGTGGTACTTATTTGCGTACCCTTTTCAGCACAGAAATTGCTGGCCATTTCATATCTTTGCCAGGATTTGTGACCAGCCTGAGACTCGGCAATGAGGAATGATGAATGAGTGATAGTCACCATGCCCCAGAGATCTAGGCTCACATCCTACAGATAGATAGAGAATATGGAGACAGAACCTTCCACAACTCCTACAGCTGGGGAACTGCGGCCTCCCTGGAGGCAGTGGCTGGCTGCTAGATGTTCCAATGGGAAACCTCAGCCAGAACATAATGCACTCGTTGCATATGCCAGCCCAGGCAAGCCTTCGGAGCTTCAGTTATTAAATGGCAGAGAAGGGTGCTTTGTTCAAGCTACTTGCTCAGCCTTAGTACTCTCTGAAGCGTTGTCCCAGATTTTCCATGTTGGGGGTCTGGGCATGGGCAACCTGCTGAATGCCCATCATCCATACATCATCAATCCATACACAGAGACATGCAGTTACTGCCTTCTTTTTTTTTTTCCTTTGGCAAGTCTGAGGTTTAAATATGAGCATAGGCCCTATCCCTGATCTCCCCTTGAGCCACAGCGCCAACCCATGGGGATATTTTCCTGTGATCTCTTAGAAATAAGAGTGTCGGGACTTTCCTGCCCTGGCTGAATTCAAATTGTCTTTCTCTACATCTCAGCCTTCTGAGGAGCTAGGATTACATACAGGAGCCACTGACAACCTGGCCACCTCCTCCTCCTCCTCCTCCTCCTCCTCCTCCTCCTCTTTCTTCCTTCTTCTTCTTCTTCTTCTTCTTCTTCTTCTTCTTCTTCTTCTTCTTCTTCTTCTTCTTCTTCTTCTTCTTCTTCTTCTTCTTCTTCTTCTTCTTCTTCTTCTTCTTGTTCTTCTTCTTCTTCTTCTTCTTCTTCTTCTTCTTCTTCTTCTTCTTCTTCTTCTTCTTCTTCTTCTTCTTCTTCTTCTTCTTCTTCTTCTTCTTCTTCTTCTTCTTCTTCTTCTTCTTCTTCTTCTTCTTCTTCTTCTTCTTCTTCTTCTTCTTCTTCTTCTTCTTCTTCTTCTTCTTCTTCTTCTCCTTCTTCTCCTTCTTCTCCTTCTTCTCCTTCTTCTCCTTCTTCTCCTTCTTCTCCTCCTTCTCCTCCTTCTCCTCCTTCTCCTCCTTCTCCTCCTTCTCCTCCTTCTTCTCCTCCTTCTTCTCCTTCTTCTCCTCCTTCTCCTCCTTCTCCTTCTTCTCCTTCTTCTCCTT